>NC_138033.1:64179139-64736059 GCF_964106645.2 Podarcis pityusensis | reverse complement strand
AAAATTTCTGATGTTTCAGAACTGGGCTTGGAATGGGAGGCTTCACAAACACAATTATTGTGTCTTTGAGCTGAAGTTTTCCCTCCGTAACCCCTATTTTTTTCTCTTTGTTTTTCTTCAAAAATTGGCCTGGTCAGCAACTACATGAGCAGCTTTCTGGGAGCCCCACGCCAGCTCTTTTGAGTTCTATCACGGAAGAAAAGTTGGCTATAAAATGTGTAAAATAATAAATGTTGAACTCGGAGGTGCCAACTTGTATAAAATATTGTGGGGGCCAAGGTAAGGCCTGCCCCACATAACTGGTCACAGGACACAGTGCGCACACAGCATTTGAATGGGAATCTCTATCAACTTTGTGGGGGCCTGGCCCCCTCAAATATTTTATTGTGGGGGCAGGAGGCCCCACAGCTCCTAGGAGTTAGCTCCTATGGTTAAACTCATTGCAGCTGAAATTAATCTATCCCTTGCTCCCCACTGCAAATCCAATGCTCCCCACTGCAAATTCTGACACTTTAATATGCAACAAATCACGTTGACTGTATTCACTGATTATTTGACAGAAGATATCCAGTTTCAATACCTGAAAACACTTCAAGAGTTTGGAAGGCAGTTGTGCTTAGCCCCTTGCGATAG
This sequence comes from Podarcis pityusensis, assembly GCF_964106645.2. Taxonomy (NCBI): domain Eukaryota; kingdom Metazoa; phylum Chordata; class Lepidosauria; order Squamata; family Lacertidae; genus Podarcis; species Podarcis pityusensis. Next base: position 64,735,426 of record NC_138033.1, on the reverse strand, counting down.
CTGGAGTGCCGCAGAACTTCTGAATCTGACATACACTCCAAGATGTCCCTCTAAAATGACACTCTTATTACATGCTTACCTGGCCGTAAGACCCCCTGAACGTAGCAGAATGTACCTTAGGGAAAGGATTCACATTTTGAGATGAAAGCGTCATATTCAAAACGGAACTTAAATTCCACATTCCACATAGAATATTGCTGAAATGACAGCTATTTGCAAATGTTAATCGCATTGCAATTCCTTACAGCACAAAAAGAAATGGAAGGGGAGATGTTCCACCTCCCGCCTCCCAAATTGTGTCATTAATCTCTTATTATTTCAATCTCTTGATGGCCCTTTACCACAAAGCACCAGGGCATCTTACAACAATTAAAAAAATTCAGATTATGATCACGAGAATGGGATGGGTCCTAAAATACATATCTCAGGTGTCGTAGGCCAGGGTGAACAGATGCCTCTTCAGCATAACATGGGAAGGACTGAGCGACATTGCCAGGCACACTTCTGGGGGGAGGGAGTTCCACAACTTAGGGGCTGCTGCAGAGAAGGCCCTCTCCTGAGCTACCACCACGCCTGGACTTCTGAAGGTGGTGGAGCTATCAAGAGGAGCTCTCAAGTCACCTTTAATTCCAATAAGCCCCTGTCCCTGTCATTCTGAATTCAGTAACATCTGCAACTTGAAGAAAATGACCCAAAACAGCCTTCCCAAAATACAAACCTTTGCAGAGAATAGAGTTAAGAAAAATAATAACAACCTGATTTTAAAAAAAAACCAACCCAACATACTTCTCAACCCTACTGAAAATGTCCACAATTTTTGCGCAGCACGAAAACACACCTTCTGTTCTCATTTGTTGTAGCTGAGGCTGAGCAAAATTACTACAATTCTAAAAGCTGGAAGACCTTGTAGCAATTACGACCTAAAGTGTATACAACGGGTCTTCCAGTTGTGGCCTTTCCTGGGAAAGCGGGCTACGGCTAGTGGTGGTAGGGTCTCATCGCAGCAAGCTTAATCCGACAGGACAACAGACAATCTCAGATTCACCCGCACAACTTTCCCTTCAGTTCTGGTTCCCTTTGCTGTCTGGTATAAAATGGTTTGCAGCAATTGGGAACGCCGCGGACTTGAGCAGACAACACCCCTTCGCTCAGCCAAGCCTTCGAAATCCATCCCTCTCAACAGAAACAATTAAACGTTAAGCCATCAGGTTTCAGCCTCCCCCCTCCCCACCTGTCAAGACTGCAGATGGCCTGGTTTTAATCAGTCTGATTTCATTCAATAAAATACTCATTAAGTCAATTAATGAGACTTTGGTGTCACAAGCTATCAAGCATGACTTGGTGGGCTGCTGGTTCTTCTGCAACCTGGCCCCCACCCCATCGAGCCCCTCCCTGCCTTTTGCCTTCACTGGGTGACCAATGAATTGATTTAGCCAGTCAAGTAAAATCAGGAGCAAAATAGATCAATGGGCATTTTCACAAGAAGGAGGGCTTTTGGGGGAATCTTACCTGGTTTTAGGGGAGGTTGTTAGCCATTCTTCATGTTTCTCAAATGTTATTAGATATGCAGCAATTTCCTGAAAGAGGAAAAAACAGGGGAGGGTTAGATTATGAATGAGTGAATGAAGCTTATTAATTGCACCGCACAAGCATCTCACAAATGGTGAGAAAGTGAAAAGAAAAACCATTAAAAATCAGTGCTTTCACTTCTCTAAAAACCGTTTCTCTTGATGAGAGCAGGGATCGCGGCAAATCATCAGCTGTCAGGGGACTTTGACATCACCGAAGACTGGGGCATCATGCCTATGCATCTTGATCATTCACCAGGCCTTACACACACACACACACACACACACACACACACACACACAGACACACACACCCCAATCCGGTCCAATGCCTCTGCAGTCCCTTCTACCCCTCCCTCCAGAGAGCAGAGCCCAGAGCTGGGGACTGGGACATCAACAACCAGACACCAGAAGGGTGGGCCACATTCAACCTTCCCCATGTAGCCTTCTTGTTACACCCTTGAACACACTTTCATTGTGAGCTCCTCTGGGGGCCAATCAGGCTGTAAAGTATTCAAAATACATATTCAAAATAACTTCTGAACAGACAACCTTTGGCTCCTCCTGTCCTTGAAGTCTTTCCTGCTCCAGCTGGTCACGACAGGGAGGGAAGAATTATTTATCACACTCACAGACCAATAAAATTCTGTGAGAAAATAAAATAATCCCGTCAACCAAGAAATGGCGCCCAAGTCTGCAGTCTTTCCTCCTGCTTCCTAACCCCTTTTCCTTTCGTGTCATGTCTTTTAGATTGTGAGCCTGATGGTGGCGATGGTCTGATCGCTGACATTTGACAACTGTTCTGGGGGAAACCTGGTATGTTTGTTTGTTTCGCCTAAAGAGCAGGCTAAGAATACTTAATAAAAAAGTAAGTGTGTGTGCACATGTGTGTGTATGCGCCATGGTCTCTCATATTGGTTTCTCCCAGGATTATCTGATCTTCATTCCAAAGTGGAACCGAGACCTCGGTCATTTCAGTTGCCATTTCCAAATTTTGTACAGAGTGCACTGCAGGTGTGTGGTTTGTCACGACTGAACAGGCTCCTTCCATTCCTCTGCATCTTTCCCCTCACTGCCAGGTGAGCAGCCTGCAGGTAGGCGGTGCCATGATGTCAAGTGGGGAAGACGATGTGGTGCCCCAAACACTGTGGTGCTGGACACTGTCTGGGGGGCAACACCTTGGCTACCACTGGTAAAGGGAAGAGGACAGGAGGAACAGAGAGCAGTGGCGAAACGGGCACTCCAATTCTGGAACTGAATCCAAGGGGCCCCCTCTGAAGCAGATCATGCGACCCCCTTTGATCCCTTTGATTCACATGTACAGTGGTACCTCGGGTTACAGATGCTTCAGGTTACAGACTCCGCTAACCCAGAAATAGTACCTCGGGTTAAGAACTTTGCTTCAGGATGAGAACAGAAATTGTGCGGTGGCATGGCAGCAGCGGGAGGCCCCATTAGCTAAAGTGGTACCTCAGGTTAAGAACAGTTTCAGGTTATGAACGGACATCCAGAACGAATTATGTTCTTAACCCAAGGTACCACTGTATATGGCTTGCTCCTTGCCCCAGATGCCGTGGGGACCAGTGGCGTAGCGTGGGGGGTGCAGGGGGGGCTGGCCGCACCGGGCGCAACATCGGGGGGGGCGCGCGCTCGCACTCGCAGCTCTCTGCCCCCTGCTAAAATCCACGGGTTAGGGGGCGCAAATTACTTGCCTTGCCCTGGGTGCTGACAACCCACTCTACACCACTGGTGGGGACTCTGCCCTTCCTCCGCCTGCCTGGCCCCCCACCATCCACATAAATCAAGACAGACCTGCCCCAGCTGACATTTAAACTGTGCAATCCCCTTCTCTGTACACTTCCTTTGTCCTGCTCAGAAATGAAAAGCCTTTTTTGTTTAGAGAGAATAATTAACAGCCAGAAGAAGCAAAATACTGCAAGGACGGGGAAAGGTTACAGTAAGACAAATTGTTTCTTTGCCGGGTTCCTAACTCTAACGAGCAGCTTAATCAACTGCAACTTCAGTTGACTGAGTGAGCGGTGCCATTTTTAATCAATGGGCTGAGAGAGCTAACGGAAAGCCGCCCTCGATAAGTGTGCTTTGCGGCTGCCGTTCCTGGGGGCTTACTGTAACTGGGAATGCAAAGGGAAGCTGTGAGAGGGGCCTCTGAGCTAAGCTTTCCTCCGACATCTCAATAAGGGGGCAGGCACTGAGACTTTTGGATAATGTGCAGATTTAAACGGCTTGGTTAAAACGCCGGTGATCCATCAATTACGCTGATGGACATCACTGCTTCTCTGAAGCCACAGACACATTTTCATGTCAACAGGCGTGAGAACAAAATACAAATCGCCACCGGTAAGTGTTGTAAAAGATTTAATCCTTCATCCTTGCAAGGCAAGAGGCGACTCTTCCCCTTCTCCCCTCCCACACGCACACAGATAACAATCCCAGTCAGGACACCCAAAATGAGAAGCAACAACCCACGGCCCCCTTTCTGAAGCTAACTGGGTATCTGTTCGCCGACTTGGATGACATACAGATAGAATTGCCAGCATTGTCATGTTCTTTACTCGTTTTATTAAAATATTTCTATAGGGCCAGCTATGCATTGGGGTGGCAGCTATGCGCACCACAGTCAGGGCCTGCCTTATGTGCACAGGGAGTGTGTTCCACAAGGTAGACCCCAAGACAGGTTGCCCGGCCCCCTGTCCTGTGTAATACAGGATTGTCCCATATTTCAGTATAAAATGCTATATCCTGTATCGATTCAATATAGGACACAATTTGTTCTGCATTTCCCCTATTCCTACTCTGCTGCTGAACTCTTTCTCTCTCTTTCCCTGATTCTCACTTCTTTCCTTTTCTTTTTCCTCCTCGCTCCCTCTCTTCATCCTGCCCCCAAGGAGGAGCCAACCAGGGTAAGGCTTTCAAGTTGTGCCTTCCACTTCCTGCAGCCAGGTTTTTTGCCCCAGGTGAAACCTCCAGAGGGGTGCCACTGAGGTTCTCAGCCTGTGCGTGTGAGCACACAAACAGGGAAGGGGTGTCTTTGACCCGGGTGAAATAAAGCCTAGTTTCACCCCTGACCTGCAGCTTTGGCTAGGTTAAGGTGACCATCCGCAGGGCTGCAGCCTGGGAATGCCAGGTCCCATCCCTCAATGAGCAACAGTGTCTGAGTCTCTGGAAACAAGTGGCTTCATGTCAGTATAGCTCAGAAGCTCCAGTTCTGAACATAGTTATCTGCACAATATTTGAGAGAGGCGGATGGAGGAGGAGAAGCTCCCCACAAGGCTTGCCGTCCCCCCACCCCTCCTTCATAAATTTGACATGTGGAACAAAACTCATCCCCTCATCAGAATACAGTGGTACCTCAGGTTAAGTACTTAATTCGTTCCGGAGGTCCGTTCTTAACCTGAAACTGTACTTAACCTGAAGCACCACTTTAGCTAATGGGGCCTCCTGCTGCTGCGGCGCCGCAGGAGCACGATTTCTGTTCTCATCCTGAAGCAAAGTTCTTAACCTGAGGTAATATTTCTGGGTTAGCGGAGTCTGTAACCTGAAGCATCTGTAACCTGAGGTACCATTGTATTCCCTCTATCTATCTATCTATCTATCTATCTATCTATCTATTTCCCCAGGCTGGCATGTATTGTATGGTACAGTATTGCATGAGTGTGAAAGGTCATCTATTTCAGTTCTGAATAGCAAAGCACAAAGAAATTTACAAATTCCTCTCTCTCTCTCTCTCTCTCTCTCTCTGTGTGTGTGTGTGTGTGTGTGTGTCAAATTCTGGAGGGGCCATCCATTTAAGCTGCAATAGATTGTATTGGATTGCTCTGAAGTCATTTCAGCACCAGGTGAAATGCACACACACACACAGTCCTTTTTTTCTGGGAGGACACCACAGGGGTACGCATAGCCCTGAATATTTTGTGAATCTAAGTTTGGCCTCATTGAGGGGCAGTATTTCAATATGAGTGGGAAAATGAGAGTAACCCTAAACATTCTTTTAGGAAAAAAAGCACTGCAGACACCCCTTGATCGCTCAGATCTCCTGCTTCTAACAGCTCCCAGCTCGTCCCTTCTGCTGACTGCTCCTCCGTGTCCCACCACCAGGCACTAGGGTCTGCGGCTGTGGAGCCCTCCCGGGGGGGGGGGGCTTTTGGGAGGCAGGCTCCCACTGCTCTTCTTCATCCAGCCAGTCTGATTCTCTCCTTGGGGGGCTCTTGCATAGCCTCCAACATTTCTCTGATGAAAATAGAGACGTCCCATTCCATAATGGTAATTTTACTATTGATATTCCACACATCTTACTGGGTTGCCCCAGCCACTCCAGGCAGCTTCCAACATATACAAAAACATAATAAAACATTAAACTTTTTTTTAAAAAAAAAACCTGCCCTATACAGGACTGCCTTCAGATGGCTCAGGGGTCGGATAACGCCATACTCTCCAACATTACTCCAGTGAAAATAGAGGCATCCTATGGGGACGCGGGTAGCGCTGTGGGTTAAACCACAGAGCCTAGGACTTGTCGATCAGAAGGTTGGCGGTTCAAATCCCCGCGACGGGGTGAGCTTCCGTTGTTTGGTCCCTGCTCCTGCCAACCTAGCAGTTTGAAAGCACATCAAAGTACAAGTAGATAAATAGGTACCGCTCCAGTGGGAAGGTAAACGCCGTTTCCGTGCGCTGCTCTAGTTCGCCAGAAGCGGCTTAGTCATGCTGGCCACATGACCCGGAAGCTGTACGCCGGCTCCCTCAACCAATAAAGCAAGATGAGCGCCGCAACCCCAGAGTCAGCCACGACTGGACCTAATGGTCAGGGGTCCCTTTACCTTTACCTAAGGAAAAGTGGGACATTCCAGGATCAAATCAGAAACCAGGACGGCTGCTCTAAATCAAGGACATCCCTGGAAAATACTTGGAGGGTCACTTGGAGGGTCTGTTCTTGGGCTGGAGGCTCCCCCGCTCTCCGCCTCAGCCAACCAGACCCTGAAAACAAGCACTGCTGTGCCCTAACAAAGTCTATCGCATTCAGCCACGGGATAACTGAATAAGGGAGCTGGGACACACACAGGCCAAACGTGCCTGACACCAGTAGCAGCTTCAACCCAGGAACAGTTTGTGCCACGAGAACCTTGCCTTTTAAGATCCACAGCTCTTCTTATCACATCCCAGTGCAGGTTCCAGAGAGTCTGACCTGCGTATAGAAACAGCATTCTTCCCTTCCCTTGCAACTATCATCTGGAGTCTCTTTTGAGCCCACCCAAAAGCTCCCGAACCTGCCTAACAGAAGCATGAGAACAGGTTTGTTTCAAAAGCAGCGGTATTTCTCAAACAAAAATGCAAAAGGCTTCCTATGTGGTACCAACTCCAGATAGAGAACCCTACACTTTTTTCTCCAACCAGCTGGCCCAGGCATCTGCCAGAGCCACAAAATACAATTTGAGTATTCCCAAATGAGACACAAAAAATATCTTGTTTCCAATAGTCTTAGTGTTAAGGCTCATACTTCACATCCTCTGGGTATTCCTGTGGTGCCAGATCTCTGTGTTGTGTGCTTTATTAGGGCTGTGTGGATGCCGTAATGAACGGCTTCTGAGCAACATGGTTACCCAGCAGAGAAGTCCTCCCATTCTGCAAATGTCTATTGAGAAAAATACAAGAATCACGTACCCAAAGGGTGCAGCCTTAACCCTACCTCCAGCAGCAGCAGCAGAAACTATGTCTTGAGTTCTGCCAGTTTCCCAGGGGATTGTGTCACCGGATGCTGAAGGGACCTCCAGATGGCCTCTTTACTGCACATCCACAAGGTTTTCTGCTCATGATGCTATCAGGGCAGTCACACGCGACCCCACTCTCAACACTGCTTGTGTCTGCAAATGCTTATGAGACAGTCGCACTGCTGCACTGCCAATCAGTGCACATTCCTCAATACCCTCTGACATTTCTCCAATGAAAATAGGAATTCAACAACAACAATTTTATTCTTTTTACCCTGCACATCTGACTGGGTTTCCCCAGACAATCTGAGTGGCTTCCAACATTTAAAATAATAATAATAATAATAATGATGATGATGATGATGATAATAATAATAATAATAATAATAAAGCATTAAACATTAAAGAACTTCCCTATACAGGGCTGCCTTCAGATGTCTCCTAAAGGTTGTATAGTTACTTGTCTCCTTGGCTCAGGGCCGCACAACTTCATACCGCCAATGAAAATAGGGACGCGGGTGGCACTGTGGGTTAAACCACAGAGCCTAGGACTTGCCAATCAGAAGGTCACGGTTCAAATCCCCGTGACGGGGTGAGCTCCCGTTGCTCAGTCCCTGCTCCTGCCAACCTAGCAGTTTGAAAGCATGCCAGTGCAAGTAGATAAACAGGTACCGCTCCGGCAGGAAGGTAAACGGTGTTTCCGTGCACTGCTCTGGTTCACCAGAAGCGGCTTAGTCATGCTGGCCACATGACCCGGAAGCTGTACTCCGGGCTCCCTCGGCCAATAAAGCGAGATGAGCGCCGCAACCCCAGAGTCGGCCACGACTGGACCTAATGGTCAGGGGTCCCTTTACCTTTACCTAAGGAAAAGTGGGACATTCTGGGATCAAATCAGAAACCAGGATAGCTTCTGTAAATCAGGACCGTCCCTGGAAAATAGGGACACTTGGAGTGTCTGCCCATAACCTCCTGGTGAAATCCCATAATTTTTGATGCTACAGATGTTCCGGCTTGTTTTTGTCCCGATTTTGTTGTTCTACAGCCTCTCCAGACAGAAGTAATGTGGTAGTAATTTGGAAAGCGTGGCAGCACAGCAAAAAAGGCAGAATATAAAAAAAAATGTTGCAGGAGACGCCCACAACAAAAGACTGGCCCAGAGGGGTCCCAAGCCAGATGAACCAAAACCAAGTCATCTTAAGTTACCGTATTTTTCACTCTATAAGACGCACCAGACCATAAGATGCACCAAGTTTTTGGAGGAGGAAAACAAGAAAAAAAGTATTCTGAATCTCAGAAGCCAGAACAACAAGAGGGATCGCTGCGCAGCGAAAGCAGCGATCCCTCTTGCTGTTCTGGCTTCTGGGATAGCTGTGTAGCCTGCATTCGCTCCATAAGACGCACACACATTTCCCCTTACCTTTTAGGAGGGAACAAGTGAGTCTTATAGAGCAAAAAATACAGTAATCCTGGACTTGGGCTCTGGCAGGAAACTCCAAAATTCAGACCTAAACATTTGCAGAAGTAACCCAGGAAATTCAAGGAGGGTTTCGTGAAATGGTTCAACACCCCCCCCCCCCCAGTTTCAGTTTGCTTTTCCAAGTCATCCCGCCAATTCATCAGCACATTTATTTCGGCGCCTCCCAAGTTCCATAAAGCCTAAAGGCATCACGACGTCACTTTTTCTTAAAAGAGATAATCCTCTTAAAGGTTCACTGACCTAGCAGCTCCACAGTTATGCAATCAATAACAATACAACTTAAAAATACCAGACGGTGGCAAAGCCATTTCCCTCTTCCAACATGGCAGGAATGATTTAGCGCCATCGATTAAAACAACGGTTAAAGATATCATTCCACCCATTCTTCACCAAGCTCTCCTGGGAGGTAAGTGGATGGTGAATGGGAAAGGGGGGCCTTGCTTTCTGACTAGCAAGAATAGTCACAAATGACAGAAATAGTTCCTGACGTCTTGACACTGAGACATAATGGGAAAGTTAGGACCATTAAAAAAAGACCCTGCCATTTCCCCCAACCCCAATAATAATAATTAACTTACGTTTGACACCTGACATTGATGTTTGACACCATAAAACATTGCCTAGAGGACAAGAGTATGTTCAAAAGCACCATGAGGTAGATAAACAATACCCCAGAGCCAGTGTGGTGTGGTGGTTGGAGCGTCGGACTAGGACCTGGGAGAGACCAGGGTTCAAATCGCCACTCAGTCATGAAGCTCACTGCAGCAACCGTGGGCCTGTCACTCACTCTCAGCCTAATCTACCTCGCAAGGTCGTTGTGGGGATTAAATGAGGAGAGGGAGGGAGAACCATGTACACCACCGGGAGCTCCTTGGGGAGAAAAGGTGAGCTAAAAATAAAAATAAATTGCTAAACACATTTCAACCGTGTGGTTGCCTTAAAAATAAAAAGGTAACTGTGTTGGCTCATTAGAATTTGTATTTCCAGAGATGGGGGAATCAGGTCGTTGTTATTTCTCCTTTCCGTCAGGCCTTGGAGAAAGCTGGACCCTGCAAGGCTCCTGAGACTGAGCCCCATCCCTTCCTTTTACATTCTCCCAGAAAATGTTCATAAGGGGCAGATGTAGGGCTTGACCAGGAGCCCATGGTTTGTTCTGCCACTCCCAGGCAGGGGCGGAGGAAGGGGGTGCAGTGGGGGATGGTCCACCCCACAGAGGGGGGTGACAAAATGCCAGGCAGCCCTCGCCACGGGGCCTGCAGCGCGTCCGAGCCACGTGTCTCTCCTGGGAGTGATGCAGTGGCTTGGGTGCCCACAGGCTCCACGCTGCCCCAAATGGTCCTCCCGCTGCCTCTTTCTCAGCTGTAGGGCAGCTGAGTGGGAGGAGGCAGGCAGACTCCTCAGAGGCCCCATGGAGTGTCCTGTCCCAGCTCGCCCCACCCCTGGGCCCAGGGCACGCACGCCGCCCCAGGCACCCAATTGGCTTGCTCCATCGCTGCTCCCAGGCCTCCCGCTTTATTGACCACCTAGCCTGATGAAGAGTTCCAGGTGGCTCTAAAGTTCTCATGCTGTTTTGTGACATTTTGGTTGACCTAATCAAGAAATCACCTCAAGAAAGAATTTCAAAATAGTAATAAGCAGGTTTATCTGCTCCAGAGTGGACATTATTTCACACTTGTTTACTTCAGGGTTCTTGGGGAGATGACATCAATTTACATTAAAATCTTACTTATGCTTTTCCTCTGTAATTTTTGGGAAACATATTCCAGGTGGTACTCACCATATGGTTTAAGAAAATATTGTGTATTAGGTGGGAGGGAGGAATCCCTCTAGTTAAAAGCTTACTGGGGCCTGGAGAGATTTTCCAACAGTCCACTTCAAATTTGTTAAGATGTAGATTCAGCAAAGTTAGCCTAAATGAACGCAGATTATTTTCTTTAATTGCCATCAACGCAGGAACAAAATGGGTCTACCGTCTGTCGTATCTAAACCCATTCTGGAGAAACTCAAACTTGAAAAGTTACAGGATAACAGAGAGCACACTGACTGGGAAAAAAGACATGTGTCCGCCCTGACATTTTTGCAGACGCAAACAGTATTGAACGCCGTATTGCCTATAAGCACCCTGATGGCATCATGAGAACAAATCACCCTGAAAAGGAAGTGTGGAGGGCCTCGGAGTTTAAAGAGCCAAAGTTCATTAAGGCTAAGCACATATTTTCTTAAAGGAGATGGTCCTCTAGAAGATTATTGACCTAGCAGTTCAAATTACACAATAATACGACTAAAAACAGCACACTATGACAGCGCAAGTTTCCTCTTCCAATATGACTTAATTATTTGGTACTCAATAAAACGTGGAAACAGCATAATTGTGCTTTATTACACCCCAACCTTTTAACAAAATATTGCAAGGCGGCTTACAGAAATGTCAAGATGCAGAAAAGACAGTAGATTTTGGCATTGAATAATACCAATTCACATCAAATTAAAACGGCAGCAGAGAACATACGCTCTCTAAAATGTTCCCACTTGAATAAAATGGTCTTTGCCGCCCCTGAGAGCAGGCAGTGAAGAAACTGGGAAGACTTCCCTGGATATCTCCATTCTGACAGGGAATGCTTGAGTTGTGGCCTGGAGGGACAACCCTCTCAGAGCCTTTGCAGCCACCTTCTGGACCAGGGCAGTCTTCAAGGGCAGCCCCCCACAAAGTGCATCAGGGTAATCTAATCTAGAGGTAAAGAGCAGGAATGACCCAAGTCAGGCCTGTTTCCCCACTCCTCTATGAAAGAAAATGAAAAACACTCCTGGCTTCTCATTAGACTTTTATGTGAAAGGTTAAATTAAAAAGTTTCACAGCGGTGATAGACGCTGCTTGAAGAATTGCTGATGGAGGTGGTGATTCCGAGCCGGTTGGAGAGGCTCATCAGCAAGGTCTGACATATAAGCCATAAGACAAGTCTGCACACACCTAATTAGAGCATCTGATGGAATTTCCTGTATGTAGGACATGGTGATGTACACAGGCTTTAAAGGAAGGAAGAAAGAGTCAGGTCAGCACTGTAATCTAGGAGGGTTATACAGAGCCTCCACTTTCAGGGGCAGTCTATCTCTGGGTATCAGATGTTCAATTCAAGGGCAAACAAGCAGGAGAGGGCTGTTGTCCTCAGGCTCTGCTGGCCCATCGGGAGAAGCAAGATAATAATAATAATAATAATAATAATAATAATAATAATAATAATTTATTTATACCCCACCCATCTGGCTGGGCCTCCCCAGCCACTCTGGGCGGCTTCCAACCAAATATTAAAATACAGTAATGCATCAAACATTAAAAGCTTCCCTAAACAGGGCTGCCTTCAGATGTCTTCTAAAAGTTTGGTAGTTGTTGTCCTCTTTGAGCGCTGGACCTCAGTGTCCGGGTAGAACGATGGGGGTGGAGACGCTCCTTCAGATATACTTGACCGAGGCTATTTGGGGCTGGTGGACTGGATGGGCCTTTGGTCTGATCCAGCAGCTGGGGTCCTCCTCTTAAGGCAGAGAGTGATGGGGCAGCCCCCATGCACTGATAGGTAAAGGTAAAGGGGACTCCTGACCATTAGGTCCAGTCGTGACCGACTCTGGGGTTGTGGCGCTCATCTCGCTTTAGTGGCCGAGGGAGCCGGCGTACAGCTTCCGGGTCATGTGGCCAGCAGGACTAAGCCGCTTCTGGCGAACCAGAGCAGTGCACGGAAACCTTCCCACCGGAGCGGTACCTATTTATCTACTTGCACTTTGACGTGCTTTCGAACTGCTAGGTGGGCAGGAGCAGGGACCGAGCAATGGGAGCTCACTCATGGGGATCTGAACCGCTGATCTTCTGATCGGCAAGTCCTAGGCTCTGTGGTTTAACCCACAGCGCCACCCACGTCCCATGCACTGATACAAAGGTGTGAACAGAGCCTACCCGGGTGCGATCCTACTCCCTGCACAGACGTTAGAGGAGTTACAGTTCACAAGCGGCTTATAGGGCCGTGAGCAGCTTCCGGCAACCGTCCCCTGCACAGCTCAGCTTGCAAAAAAAGTGTGTGATCCCCTCTCCCTCCCCACCACCACGTCCTCCCTTGCCAAGCAAAGCTCTGCTGGAGAATATAAAAACCGAGCAATGCGTAATGGCCTTATTACGGCGCTGGGACCGCTGCGTCCGCTCCTGGTGCCGTAGTCAATCACAGAAATCCTACAGAGCTGCTTCTGATGCAATTTATATATTCTATCAAACTCGTATAAAGGGATCCCGCTCTTGGAGAGGTTACCATAAAGGGATATCAATGTTATGAGAGAGAAATTTATGTTCTTTTTTGCCACATTAGAAAAAAGCACACACCAAGGGAGGGGGGATGGCAGGGGGAACGGGGCGGGGGGGAGAGAAATGAACTGCTTAGAGAGATTAATGGCTGTGAAAGCCCCTCTGAAGCCTGGCTTTATGGGGGCCTTTTGATTAACGCTTGGCCAATTGATGGTCAGCCTTGGAAGTCATTAACTCTGATATGGTTTTTCTACCTTATTTGTTTAATCAGGGCGGCTTTTTATGATTCAAAACCAGGAAATCGAGACAAGAGGCCCCTCGATCAAGCACATTCAACACGCTGTATACATTTACTGCCTAATCCCACTTGGGATTTCAGTGGCTATAAACAGATTCCTCTCCAAATGTACTAAGGGTCCCTACCCTTAGTGAACATCTTTCTTTTTTAAAAACAAAAAAAAGATGTCATCTTTTTTGGCATGAGCCATGTAGCCTGGATAGCTCAGTTGGCTAGAGCGTGGTGCTAATAATGCCAAGGTTGCAGGTTTGATCCGCATATGGGACAGCTGCCTATTCCCGCATTGCAGTGGGTTGGACTAGATGATCCCCAGGGTCCCTTCCAACTCTATGCTTCTGTGTTTGGGGACTAAAGCAGCAGTCTTTATTGAGTAGCTGTCCATTCTCCCATAGGACCACCTCCTTCCCACTTCCTGCATGAGTCAACAAGGCCATTGTGATGGCCAATGCTGGGTGCAAGATGCCATCAGCTGCAAGGAACCTACTAAGTGTTCTAAGCAGAAAATAAAAAGTGGCCAGCAAAGTTTCCCATGGGAAAAGTCCGCTGTGCAAGGTCTATGGTGCAACCCTCCATTTGCCCTTGTGACAGACATTGCAGGAGGATTGACACCAATGGCAAGAGCTCCCTGTGGGAAGCAGTTTGCTTTCCAGCCTTCAAATGCAGAACAAGGTCCATCAAAGAAATAGTGCGCAAGTTTTCTTTTCTTTCCTCCCCCCCTCCTCCATCCATATCCCTTTTCCTTTTGTGTTGTGTGTTTTACAGGGGCTGTCTTAGCACTGGCATCTTGAGAAGGGTTGTGAATGTCCTCTCTTTCACTTGACAAACCAAATCTCTGGCTGTCTGCATTCCTGGAGGCTTTAATGGTGCATTCAATGGTGGCTTCCAGGCTTCCACTGTTTTGAAGACAGGGGGTGTCAGTCATATACCAGCAAACTCATGTTGCACAATTAAAGTAGATTTGGAAGTCTTGTGAAATCACACCCCACCCCACCCCACCCTCTCTCTCTCTCACACACACACACAACATTTTGGGGTAAGGAAAGTACAGCCGTACCTTGGAAGTCGAACAGAATCCATTGCGGAAGTCCATTCGACTTCCAAAACGTTCAGAAACCAAAGCGCGGCTCCTGCAGCCAATCAGAAGCCACAGAAGCCCTGACAGATGTTTGGCTTCCAAAATTAGTTTGCAAACCGGAACGGTCACTTCCAGCTTTGCGGCGTTCAGGAGCCAAAACGTTCGAGAACTAAGCTGTTCGAAAACCATGGTACGACTCTAATGCATAAATGCACTGGAAAGTGTGGGATCACAATTGCTTGATACTACATTGTATTATTATGATGATCATCATCATCAATAAGTTGCTTTTTAGCCCAGGTAACTCAAAGTGACCTAAAATAAATCAGCATCAAAGAAAACAAAGAAAAATCTGAAACACAGCCCTTTTCAAAAAGGAAAAAGGCAGGTATTGGAACGTCCCACCCACTCATGGAGACCACAGATAATTAAAATCCAATTAGGCCTGAGGGAAAGAAATAGCTTTGCCTGGCACTTAAAGCTATGTAATGATGGTGTCAAGTGAGCCATCCTGGGGAGAGCATTCCACAAGCAAAAAGCCACCACAGAAAAGACCCGTTCTCATGTTGCCACATTCCAGACCTTCACAGCTGCTGTCTACTGCAAAGACTCAGCTGCTGTCCCCCTTCTGGTAGCCAGTGTGGTGTAGTGGTTAGAGTGCTGGACTAGAACCTGGGAGACCAGGGTTCAAATCCCTCCTCATCCATGAAGCTCACTGGGTGACCTTGGGGTAATCACTCATTCTTGGGCTAACCTACCTCACAGGATTGTTGTGAAGATAAAATAGGTAGGAGAAGTACATAGGCCACCTTGAGCTTCGTGGAGGAAAGGTGGGACATGAATGCAACATATAAAATAAGTTTCAGCAAACAGGAAGTGCCCCTAAACATGCATGAAGATATTTATTTCCATAAGGACTAGAAACTTGTAGAAAGTGAAGATTATAGGACCGTAGGAAGCTGCCTTATATAGAGCCATCTAGCTTTGTATTGTCTACACTGTCTGACAGTGTCTCTCCAAGGTTTCAGACAGGAAGTCTTTTGCAGACCTGCCTGGAAACGCCTTCTAGGATTGAACCTGGGACTTTTTACACTCAAAGCAGATACTCTGCAACTGTGCTACAGCCCTTCCCTAAGATATCTGGGTTTTCTGTGCAAAACCCAACCCATCCTCGTTATTATATGTGTTTGGCAACTATAAATGCTTTGTCAATTGTTATATTTGGAGATTTTGTGCTTAAAAAAAAAAATCATTGTGCACCTCTGAGGGCGTTTTCCTTCTCACAAACTGCACAGGGTAGAAACAGCAAAATGAAATGAAATTTCCCGCCGGCTTTAGAGCTGCAGTGGCGGCCCTTTTCATTTAGCTGAGCCACCCTCAACTTCCCCAGTCTCCAGAAGTGTCCCATCGCTTATGGTGCTTATAGAGGGGGTGGGGAGGGCAAGGGAGAGAGGACTGAGCGAGCGGAGGAGGAGGGGAAGGAGAAAGAGAAAGATTTTGCAGGCCTGGAGATAACAAAGATGTCATTAAAATAATAATTAAAAGACAAAGCTGCCACGTGTGCAGTCAGGGTTTTTGCGATAATAAACCACATTTCGATGTGCATTAAGCCCCCTAATGATCGGCTCTCTGTGTGTCTTACAGGGTCAAATCAATGTCTTCGCAGAAAAAAGGAAAAGAAGAAAAGGAAAATCAATTAAGCCCCATCCATTGTCCCTTCCAGGAGAGGCTCATTGTTTGCGTTTGTCTCCTATCTCCCCATTTGTCACTTGCATTCTGCCCAATTTTGCAAACAAAAGCCAGGATGTCAGTACCAAGGTCACCAGAGTCGGATCTAATTCCTGCACAATGTGGCTGTACACCCCCCCCCTTCCTTCCTTCCTCTCTCTCTCTCTCTGTGAAGATTGCACTGAAACTGCAGCATGAAAGGAAGAATGAAAGAAAATAAGAAACGGGGCAAAAAAAGAAGTCCTAGTGCCGCCTCAGAAATCAGTATTGCAGGATTCCTCTCTCCCCACTCCCTTGGGTCTCTAACCGCTACAGAATACCTCGCCCTGAATTCCAGAAGGGTGCCACTACCACCTCTCTTGTTCAGAGAATCTCAGAATTGCAGAGTCAGAAGGGATCGCAGGGGTCATCTAGTCTAACCCCCTGCAATGCAGGAATCACAAATGAAGAATCCCTGGCAGATGGCCATCCAACCTCCATTAAAAAACTTCCAAGGAGAGTCTACCACCTTCCGGGGGATCCCTTCAAATTTCCTTTTGCTTTGGGACTGTAGCACAACATCCAGGTCTTTATCCACAAACACAGTCAAACTCTGTTTACATTATGCTCTGAGAATTCTCCCTAGGCAGGCAGTATACCCCTGAATACCACTTGCAGCCAACCATCAGGTAGGAGGCAATCCTTTGATGTGCATCTCCCTGGGGGAAGAGATGGGCAGCACTAGGGGCCGGGATGAGCCTTCTATGTTATGGAAAAAAGAGTGCAGAACGAATGTGCTTGCTCATTCTGTTATTTCGGGGTTCTGGAGATGCGGTCTGTGCTGTGTCCCACTCCTGCTGAGTTCATAGGAATGCCAGAAGCTGACTTACACCCAGTCAAGGCACTGACCCACCAAACACATGGACTGGCAGTGACTCTTCAGGTTTTGCAGTAGAAGCCTCTCCCAGGCCTTCCCGGAGATGCCAAGGACCAGGGGCCTTTAGCAAATCACAGCAGATGCTCTACAACTGACCCACGGCCCTTTCGCCTGTTGAGCCAGGAGGACTTCTGAACTTACTGAAAGAAGGCATTGGAGCGTGTACAGTGGTACCTCGGGTTAAGAACTTAAATCGTTCTGGAGGTCCGTTCTTAACCTGAAACTGTTCTTAAACTGAGGTACCACTTTAGCTAATGGGGCCTACCGCTGCCGCCACCGCATGAATTCTGTTCTCATCTCATAGCCAAGCAGGGATTTGAACCCTGCTCCTCCGAAGTCCTAGTAGTCCGACATTCTAACCACTACACCATATTGGCTCTCTAGGAGGGAAGGGGTCTAGAATACCCACCCACAAGGGAGGCAGCACCTCCTTTTGCTTTGAGCCCACCCACTATGCAGGGCAGGATGAGAGAGAGCCCATCCTACTTAATCCCTGGGGACGGAAGCCGTACGCATCATCAGCAAGCGCACTCATATTTCACCCCGCATATTTAACTTTCATGTGCAGTTTTGCCTGGGTTCGCTGGTAAGTCCTACCCAATACATTTCCAAATCAGTAGGATAATTTTGCTTAAATGCATAGGAAGAGTCATATTTAAATATGAATTTATCATTAAATACAGTGGTACCTCAGGTTAAGAACTTAATTCGTTCTGGAGGCCTGTTCTTAACCTGAAACTGTTCTTAAACTGAAGCACCACTTTAGCTAATGGGGCCTCCTGCTGCTGCCGTGCCACTGGAGCATGAATTCTGTTCTCATCCTGAAGCAAAGTTCTTAACCTGAGGTAGTATTTCTAGGTTAGCGGAGTCTGTAACCTGAAGTGTCTGTAACCTGAAGCGTCTGTAACCCGAGGTACCACTGTACACTTCCCTCCAGCTTCCAGTCCCATCACTTCATCTGCATCTTTCCCCTTCTCAGTGTTATCGGGATGCACACTTCCACATATTATCCCTCCCCAAAAGAAGCCACTTTAATTTGACTCTATGGGTGGCGCTGTGGGTTAAACCGCAGAGCCTAGGGCTTGCTGATTAGAAGGTTGGCGGTTCAAATCCCCGGACAGGGTGAGCTCCCGTTGCTCGGTCCCTGCTCCTGCCAACCTAGCAGTTTGAAAGCACCTCGAAGTGCAAGTAGATAAATAGGTACCACTCCGGCGGGAAGGTAAACGGTGTTTCCGTGCACTGCTCTGGTTCGCCAGAAGTGGCTTAGTCATGCTGGCCACATGACCAGGAAGCTGTATGCCAGCTCCCTCAGCCAATAAGGCGAGATGAGCACCGCAACCCCAGAGTCGGCCACGACTGGACCTAATGGTCAGGGGTCCCCTTTACCTTTATATATATTGGTATGTGCACCCCCAATCTCTGAGCAGCCAGAGAACCCAAGAGGTTCCATCTCTTACCCAGGGATTTGTTTTCCCTGGAAGGAAGGTTGATGGGGACTGTGGCGCCTTTGGAATATATGGTTTTATTCGCACATATATACAACTTGAAAATAGGATGGAGCGGCTCACAGCATTAACACCGCCCCTAACCTCAGCTCTTGAGTCCAGAACAGAGCAAGGCAAGCCTCTGTCTCTCCAGCTTCCAGCATCAGCCCAAACTCTGGGTATTATCCTTCCAACTTACAAGGTTATGTGGCTTCCAACTAGGTAGAGGGGGGATTACAAACACCCCCATTTGTCTCTATGGCAACCTCTTAGGCATGCAAATAGCAATACTTAGCTGTCCTGCCAAGGCCATTCCCTTCAGAAGGACTGGTTCGGCAGGCTTCCTCTCATAGAATCCATCTCCACATACACAGGATCACAGGTTTGGAAGGGACCCCCAGGTGTTATCCAGACTGTCCCCCTGAAAACCCACTGCACAAAGATCCTTTTGTCAAAGAGTGTGCTGAGCTTTTTTTCCTCCCCTTTTGCGCTCCCCTTCCCCCTGTTATTTTAGCAATGCCTGCAGGCACCTCCACACACCCAGCTGTAGGAGAGGGAGGCAGACATGAATGAGCGAACCAAAGCTTGTGGCCAACTAAGCATGCACAGCACAGAATGAAACAACAGAGGATTCCTAATGCATCACTTCCGCTTCAGAAACAAGCCCAGGCCATTCAGAACTGCAAACTCCAGGGGAGAAGTGCCTATGGAGGAGGATTAAGGAAGCACCCAACCCCTAGTAACCAAGAGGAGAGTGGGCAGAGAGGAGCTATGGGCTGGAATCTTGGGTGTCTGAGATCCAAGTACACTGAGAATTGAATGCAAGTGCACAGATCAATCATTTGGCAATGAACATTGAGGGGGGGAGAGCAGCAGCAGCAGCATCACTGGGCTGAGAATAAGGCTACCCCCACCCCTCTCGCGACTCCCTCCAGCCACACTGGGTGGTATTTCGGTGTGCAGACAAGAATCCCCCGGCGAATAGCAAGAGGCCGAGGGTGGTCATGCAACAGGTTGTAATAAATTGCATCCTTTCATCTCGACTCCAAGCGCTGATGGGTTCTGACAGCTGAAAGGATTGTGCAGGTATATATGACTGAACACAGCACGACGTAATTCGCCTCTTGCCATCTCCGCCGTTTCCATTAGTCATTAAAAATGAGGAGTTCAGGAGGCTGTCGTTGCAGGTGTTCTCTCGGCCCGTTTTCGGAGCAGCTTGAGGTTAGTCATCTGCCATTTTTTGCCCTCATTCCAGGCAATCAAAATGCAGCCGGCAGATGGATCCGTCCGAGCCCCCGATATGCACAGCACAGATTGTGTTGTTGTTATTGTTTCCAAGCATCAGCTGAAGAGGACCCGCTCACTCGCTCGCTATTCAGGGCATCAGCATTAAAGCAAGGCTGGCTGATGATTCAAGGCCACTGAGCCCGCTTGCCGCGGCTGTCGAGGAGGCGGGTGAGGGCCGTTGACGGATGGAGGGGGCCGGCTGCACCCGTATCTTCTCCGCCAGTTGTCACCCCCTGCCACGCACTTTACTGAAACAAGAGCCCTGAAAGTGCCAACTAAGCAACTCCACATCACCCCCCAAAAAAGCTCTACCACGTTTCAAGGCTGATAGATGGCACCTGCCCATCTCATTCTGGGTGCTTGCTCTGATTGAATGCAACTGGGAGCTTCTGGGTCCAGGGCCCCTTATGCAGATGGTACAACGTAAATTCAAAGAGAAGCCCCTCCCCCCCCTTTGTGGCTCTCTCCACATATTGCCACCAGACAGCTCCATTTAATTGGCTAATAGCAACTCAGTATAAAGCAATTAGATAATTTATGTTGAAAAACCTCGCTTACGGTGCACACACCCACCCCGCTGCTGCCACCGCTTCCTTCCCCAGCGGACCCTGTTTAGTGTGATAATTTACACTTTGTCACTGTGGGTGAGATGCACTTTAGACAGTGGAGCTCTGTTGCTTTTTATTATTTCTGCATTCCTTACATTTGTTGATTGGTCTGGATGCACCAAAGAGAAATAATAACCACAAGCTGCTAAGTGATGAACAGGAGACGATATTGTTTGGCTTGTGGACAGCCCATGAAGCAGAATGTTGAACCTGAACGCTGAACACGTAAAAGGAAGGACTTCTTTACGCAGCCCATAGTTAAACTGTGGAACTCACTTCCACAGGAGTCAGTGATGGCCAGCAACTCGGATGGCTTTAAAAGAGGGCTGGACAAATTCATGGAGGGTAAGGTTATTGATAGCTACTAGGCATGATGGAGTCGTGAGATTATTGTTGGCTTTCCTTGAGGTCATGAATAAGCCTTTGGCTACCATCACCACTCTCCCACTACTGCTGCCCTTGGTAGGTTTCAGCTACACTCACCACCCAAGCACAGCAGGAAATCCCCAGAAAAGAAGAAGGGAACACTCATCCCTAAACACTGTCCCAATAAAGAACCAACTGCTGAGTTGGACAGGGATTCCAAGCCAGAAGCAGAACAGCCTCTCCAGAAACCACCACCAGAGGAGATCTTGGAAACCACTCTGAGCTCCACGTCTTATTAATTTCACCTTTATGTGCAATAAAAAGCCATTTTCAAAAGGAGAACTGTGGCCGCACTGGCATTGCTTTTCCACTGCAGCTTTAATGACATGCAGGTCCCCCTGCCCCTTTCCTAATTCTCTTAATTAAATTCCCCATTTTTAATAACCACAACATAGGAAGAGGAGGAAAATCTTCACCTGTGTCCCTCATCTGCATCTGGGAAATCCAAGTTTGAAATATAAATACTGATGCGAAGAGACACCATCCAGCTCACCTCCAATTAATGGAGATGTCTTTATCCAGCGTTTGTGCTGGGGGACAAGTGGGTGTCATTCCCCCCCCCCACCCCTCTGCATCTGAACACTTCTTTCTCAAACTCATCTGTGATAACCACCGATACAGGTCCTTCACATCAGCAGGGACATTATTTGAACATACATTGTGTCATTATTGCACAGTTCTAATTGCATTATTGGTTGTACTTCTTCTTCTGTTTGTAAACTGCATTGGACATTTACAATATAAAGCAGCACAGGAGTGCTTTGGAATCACACACACACAGAGAGAGAGAGAGAGAGAGAGAGAGAGAGAGAGAGAGAGAGAGAGAGGAACTGTGATTCTTTCCCTGGGGGTAAGAGGTGCTGACTGGAAAATATGCAAAATCAATCTAGCATCAAGCTCTGGAAAACCCTTCAGTTCTGACAGGGCAGGTAGACTTTGGCCTTTCAGATGTTGACATACCCCTCAACTGTCCCGAGTTAATTGGGACATGCCTCTGCAATGCATTGCAGGACGTGGGTGGCACTGTGAGTTAAACCACAGAGCCTAGGACTTGCCAATCAGAATGTCGGCGGTTTGAATCCCTGCGATGGGGTGAGCTCCCGTTCCTCGGTCCCTGCTCCTGCCAACCTAGCAGTTCGAAAGCACCCCAAAAAGTGCAAGTAGATAAATAGGCTCCAGCAGGAAAGTAAACAGTGTTTCCGTGTGCTGCTCTGGTTCGCCAGAAGCGGCTTAGTCATGCTGACCACATGACCCAGAAGCTGTACGCCGGCTCCCTCGGCCAATAAAGCGAGATGAGTGCCGCAACCCCAGAGTCGGCCACGACTGGACCTAATGGTCAGGGGTCCCTTTCCCTTTCCCTTTGCAATGCATTATCCTGAAGATATGGCCTAGCTTCCAAAGACCTCCTGAGTGGGTACCACACAAGCCTGCAGACCCCACGATGGCCAAGGAACGGTGCCCGTCCGGCATTTGCAGGCAACAACACTCCCTCCATCACTGTCCTGGAGGTGCCTTCACAGGTTGGCATGGCGCAGGTGCCTCCTGGCTAAGCTGACGGTCATTTATACCAGATGCAAGAGCGACTTTTAATATCCCCAACAAATCCAGCTCCATCAGCCCAAACACGGGGCTCCCATCACAGCCAACCTCGTGAGCAAGCCCAGGCAATTACCGTCATCCCTTTCCCCTGTTGTGACTGAATTAAAGGCACAAATAAATTAAAACTACATTTAAAATGTATTTTTTTCCTAATTGAAGAAGGATACACCGACTAATGTCCTACCTAATTAGACAGAAGCGGGGTTTTTATTATCAACATGTGAAACCATCCTTAATTGACTCATTTAGAGGCTCTGCAGCAGCATCCGGAACCGGCCCACACTGCCAGCAAAAGAGAGAGAGACAGAGAGCCACAGGTGGGCAAAGGGAAGCTCAGCACAGACCTTGGTCCACTGCCTTGCAAACGGAAAGCAATCCAGGTGCAAACAGCCCCATGGCGCACAAATACACACACATTCCCCGCAGCCACATTTCCCCTCCCAAACATCGTGGCTCACAGCCAGCTCAGTTTATGGTCATGCATCAGCGTGCATGCAGAAAGAGCAGAAGCCGACTGTATTGTGGAAATAACACATTTCATTAAAACAAAGAAAAATAAAAGGGCAAGTACCAAGAGTCAAAGTGATTGCCAGTCATCCCAGAGTCTTTCTGGTCATTGGCCTGGATTCTGGAAGGTGGGACTCGGTATTTATTTATTGCTTTCTTACTCTCACCTTTTCCTCCAAGGAGCTTGAGGTGGCGTACGTGGTTCACCCCCTCACCATTTAATACCCACCACAGCCCTGTGAGGTAGTTTAGGCTGAAATGCAATGACTAGCACCCCAGGTCACACAGTGAGCTTTGTACCTGAGTGGGGATTTGAACCCATCCTAAAGGATCTTCACTGGTTCCCAGTACGTTTCCGAGGGCCATTCGGGTGAAGTGTTGGTGCTGACCTTTAAAGCCTGAAACAGCTGTGGTTCAGTATACCTGAAGGAGCATCTCTGCCCCCATCACATCAGCCCAGACACTAAGATCCTCCTCCGAGGGTCTTCTGCTGGTTCCCTCACTGCGAAAAGCGAAGTTACAGGGAACCAAGCAGAGGGCCTCCTTGGTAGTGGCACCCTCTCTTCAAATGTCAATGAAATAAACAACCGACTTTTAGAAGACATCTGAAGGCAGCCCTGTTTAGGGAAGTTTTTAAGGACTGATGTTTTTTAGATATGTTGTAAGCCTCCCAGAGTGGCTGGGGAAACCCAGCCAGATGGGCAGGGTATAAATGTTGTTGTTGTTGTTGTTGTTGTTGTTGTTGTTGTTGTTGTTGTTGTTGTTAAGCTTTGTCTCCCATGTCCTAGCCTGGCACTCTAACCCTCCCAACCCTCAAGACTGGTTAGCCTGCATAAGACTTCAGGGACTCCAGCTTCCCTGGGCAGCAGGGCCTAGGGAGCTGTCCATGGTCCTGATCTGCTTCCATTAGGAGCCTCAAGCTCCCACAGAACACATCCTCTTTCCTCTGTTTGCTAGCAAGACCTGCATGTAAGTTTGAACACACTTTCATGAGAAGCATCCTGCTGGATCAGACTAAGGCTCCACCTTTCTCCAGATGCTTTTGGGGAGCTCCCGGCAAGCTTTGAAGGGGGTCTCTCGCCGTAGTCCCACCCACCACCTCCTTTATTGAGTTTCTCCTCTGGGAACTTATCTAATCCCCTTTAGAATGTGTCTAAGCCAGTTGCCATGTCATTGTATCTTGGCCTTCCTTAAAGGCCAAAAGACCCCCTTTGAAGTTCAAGCTTCAGCCCCTGCACCTATTTCTGAGTACATATAAAGATATAAAGCAGCAGCAGTAACTTGGGTCTCTATAAGCAAATTTCCTAAGGCAGAGATCTCAAGTCCTGCTTGTTGGCTGCCCAGATTGGCCACTGCAGAAACTGCCCTCTTTGGCCTGGTTCTGTTGCTGTGGGGTTCTTCTGATGTTCTTATGACAG
Organism: Podarcis pityusensis; assembly: GCF_964106645.2. Classification (NCBI taxonomy): domain Eukaryota; kingdom Metazoa; phylum Chordata; class Lepidosauria; order Squamata; family Lacertidae; genus Podarcis; species Podarcis pityusensis. The sequence goes on along the minus strand of NC_138033.1, from coordinate 64,711,030 downwards.
CTGAAAATTCACACGTTTACATTTCTAACCCAACCTTCCCCCAATAAAGTCGGGGCAGCACACATAGCTTCATGCTCTACAACAGCCCTGTGACATAAGGTAGGCTGAGAGACAGAACAGGGGCCCACTTTATTTCCATGATTTTGAGTTGTTTTAAAGCGTTTTTAATGTGTTTTGATGCTGTAGCCTGACCTGGGTGAAGGGTGGTTAAATAACAACAACCAACAAACAACTGGGTTGGGGTCATCTTACAAGGCAGGAGATGGACCTGGTTATAGGGACCGCATTACAGTGGTACCTCAGGTTACATATGCTTCAGGTTACATATGCTTCAGGTTACATATGCTTCAGGTTACAGACTCCGCTAACCCAGAGATAGTGCTTCAGGTTAAGAACTTTGCTTCAGGATGAGAACAGAAATCATGCTCCGGCGGCACGGCAGCAGTGGGAGGCCCCATTGGCGAAAGTGGTGCTTCAGGTTAAGAACAGTTTCAGGTTAAGTACGGACTTCCGGAACGAATTAAGTACTTAACCCGAGGTACCACTGTACTGAAAATATATTTTACCTTTTCCTGATTCTCTTTCTTATTTTTTCCTTCCCTACCCCCACTACTTTCCCTTTCTCTCCCTCGTTTGGGCTTTCCTCTTTATTTGATTATATTTCTTTGTTCTGTGCATGTCATTATGAATCGTTGCTGGAAGTGCCAACGGCTCATAAAAATCCATCATTTTGAATTAGGAGGTTTTCTTTTCTTTTCTTTTCTTTTTTTACACAGAGGATTTGCAATCTCAATAGGTGTGTGTTGGAAGGAAAGGGTAGGCTGGAGAAATAAAAAAAGACCAAAAGAAAAAGAAAGAAAAAAGAAAAATTAATTTATCCACGTATAAGAGTGATTTTATTGTTTGACAAGTTTCCATTAAAATGAATATTTAAGAAAAAAAAATCAAGATTTTAATCCAGCAATAAGAACATAAAACGTGTCCTGAGGCTGGATCCATCCAAAGGTCCAGCTAGCCCTGCAAGGAGGTCATGAGGACAATAGGAGCCTCCATGTTCCTTGTCCCCTGCACTAAATATTCAGAGACATCCTGCCATTACAGCACACAGGGCACATACAGTCATACCTAGGTTCTCAAACGCAATCCATTCCAGAAGTCCATTCAACTCTCAAAACCGTTTGAAAACCAAGGCACAACTTCCAATTGACTGCAGGAGCTTTCTGCACTCAAGCGGAAGCCGTGTTGGACATTCAGCTTCCGAAAAACGTTTGAAAACCAAAACACTTACTTCCGGGTTTTTGGCGTTTGGGAGCCAAAAAGTACAAGTACCAAGGCATTTGAGAACCAAGGTTTTAATGCATTTCTATCCCACTTTTTCCTCCAAGGAGCTCAAGGTGGCATTTATGGTTCTCCCCCCTCTCCCCACAACAACCTTGCGAGGTGGCTTGGGCTGAGAGTGAGTAAGTGGCCCAAGATCACTGCAGTGAGCTTCATAGCCAAGCAGGGATTTGAACCCTGCTCCTCCGAAGTCCTAGTAGTCCGACATTCTAACCACTACACCATATTGGCTCTCTAGGAGGGAAGGGGTCTAGAATACCCACCCACAAGGGAGGCAGCACCTCCTTTTGCTTTGAGCCCACCCACTATGCAGGGCAGGATGTGAGAGAGCCCATCCTACTTAATCCCTGGGGACGGAAGCCGTACGCATCATCAGCAAGCGCACTCATATTTCACCCTGCATATTTAACTTTCATGTGCAGTTTTGCCTGGGTTCGCTGGTAAGTCCTACCCAATACATTTCCAAATCAGTAGGATAATTTTGCTTAAATGCATAGGAAGAGTCATATTTAAATATGAATTTATCATTAAATACAGTGGTACCTCGGGTTAAGAACTTAATTCGTTCTGGAGGCCTGTTCTTAACCTGAAACTGTTCTTAAACTGAAGCACCACTTTAGCTAATGGGGCCTCCTGCTGCTGCCGCGCCACCGGAGCATGAATTCTGTTCTCATCCTGAAGCAAAGTTCTTAACCTGAGGTAGTATTTCTAGGTTAGCGGAGTCTGTAACCTGAAGTGTCTGTAACCTGAAGCATCTGTAACCCGAGGTACCACTGTACACTTCCCTCCAACTTCCAGTCACATCACTTCATCTGCATCTTTCCCCTTCTCAGTGTTATCAGGATGCACACTTCCACATATTATCCCTCCCCAAAAGAAGCCACTTTAATTTGACTCTATGGGTGGCGCTGTGGGTTAAACCGCAAAGCCTAGGGCTTGCTGATCAGAAGGTTGGCGGTTCAAATCCCCGCGACAGGGTGAGCTCCCGTTGCTCGGTCCCTGCTCCTGCCAACCTAGCAGTTCGAAAGCACCTCGAAGTGCAAGTAGATAAATAGGTACCACTCCGGCGGGAAGGTAAACGGTGTTTCAGTGCACTGCTCTGGTTCGCCAGAAGTGGCTTAGTCATGCTGGCCACATGACCAGGAAGCTGTATGCCGGCTCCCTCGGCCAATAAGGCGAGATGAGCACCGCAACCCCAGAGTCGGCCACGACTGGACCTAATGGTCAGGGGTCCCCTTTACCTTTATATATATTGGTATGTGCACCCCCAATCTCTGAGCAGCCAGAGAACCCAAGAGGTTCCATCTCTTACCCAGGGATTTGTTTTCCCTGGAAGGAAGGTTGATGGGGACTGTGGCGCCTTTGGAATATATGGTTTTATTCGCACATATATACAACTTGAAGCACCACTTTAGCTAATGGGGCCTCCTGCTGCTGCCGCGCCACCGGAGCATGATTTATGTCCTCATCCTGAAGCAAAGTTCTTAACCCGAGGTAATATTTCTGGATTAGCGGAGTCTGTAACCTGAAGCTTATGTAACCTGAAGTGTATGTAACCTGAGGTACCACTGTACATATTTAAATGTGCATTCTCTCCCTCCCCCTCTCAACATGATATCCTAAAACATGCAAAAAAGCTACGAAAGGAACAGCCCCGCAGCAGCTCTTTGCTCATGAGGGCAGGAAGATTTCCTCATCCTGAAGCAGAACATGGAGAGCCGGTGAGCCGCACCCCTCCAAAAAACTTAGCAGAGTCAGATCTGGAGCCCAGTGCTGCCTTGTGTGGACAAAGCCCCTACCATACCGCCAGGACAGAAGCAGGCCTCAAAAACAAGTCAGATCAGGGGCAGCCGCTTAAGAGAGATTTTAGTCACTTACATTGGCATCTCACCTTTTTCTCCAACGGAACTCCTGACGGTGCATATGATTCTGGAGTCATTTGAACCTCAGAACATGCCATGCTGGGCTGAACAAGGGCGTGGCTAGTGAAAGATCAGCCAGCAAGCTTCATGGCTGAGTGGAGATCTGAAACGTCTCCCAAGTTCAACACTCTTTTACCACAGAAGTATCCACCCTGGCCTCATTCTCACAGAACCCAAAGCCTCTAGCCAGTCCTATTTTTTCCCCCTTCGCTTTTATTGCATCCATATCTCACCTTCATTCCTGCAAGGAACTCAAGGCGGTGTATATAGTCCTCCTCCTCCCGATTTTATCTGCCTAACAATCCTGTGAGATAGGCTGAGGTATCAACCCTGAGAGAAGCAGTGGCTGACCCAAGGTGACCCTGGGAGCTTCATGGTCACCTGGGGATTTGAACCCAGGTCTCCCAAGTCCTGGTCCAACACTCTAACCACACCACCACACTGGATCTCTCCCTAGGTTGGCAATGCAGAGTGGCGGAATTCCTCAACGTTGTGAAGTCTATGTCAAGGGTGACCAGAGCTCACCATTGTGCCCAATGGACGTGCTGGCTGGTGTTGATGGAACATGGAGCTCAATGTCCTATGGAGGATCTCTGGTTAAACACCCTGGTCTAGATCTTCTCAAAGAGATAGGACACCAGCTCCAGAGTCGTCCAACCACCTTCCACTGAGGACTACATACACATAGGTGGCTCCTTCCACCCACTTCCATTTCTGTAACAGGGCAAGTCATTAGATTTTTCCCACAGCAGGAAGTTTCCATTAATAACAAAGTCCTATTAAGTATCTGTTAAAAGGTCTGTACCGCTAATTTAGCTGGAAAAATTGAACAGATTACTCTTACCGGTTTCAATTAAAATAACATGATGCCTTCAAACTGATACCTTAATTGGACATTATAAAATGACATTTAGGAATCTGGAGCTCTGATTAGCCAATGAAGTCATCTGACTGTGAAGACACTTCTCCGCGGCCCCATCAAGTCCTCGGCTGACCTTTTTGACATTGAGAGACCCCATTTTTCATGACAGGGGAGTTACAAGGTCTTCCCCATCCTTCGTAACCAAGGCTGGAGTGAGAGGGCCTACTTTTGAGGAGGAGAGCCATTGTTTCCTCATGGCACCTTCACTCATCTCTCATAACTTGTGGTCCCCTCTGACCAAATCAGGTTTCTGAAGGTCTAAGAACCTGGAAGATGAAAGCCAAATGCCTGGGTTCACCACCAAAAGATGGGTTGTTCTCTTCCCTTTCTTACAGGTGGTGAATATCCACAAATGGTTCAACATTCAGAGTCAACATGCATGTTGGCTAGAAACTTCATATAAGTTGCTGAGGAACACAAGTAGGAGCGAAGAAAGCTACATCACAAGTAGCCATCTGGCAGGGCTTTTCTGCACGACTTGGCTTTCCCGACGTACTTTTTCTTTTCTGTCCTAAAACTTATTTAATTATTACGCTTTATGCCACCTTTTCCTCCAAGGAGCTCATGGTTCTCCTCCTCCACAGTTCATGCTCACAACAACCCTGTGAGATTTGTTAGGTTGAGAGATGATGACTGTCCCAAAGTCACCCAGTGAGACCTCAATGGCTGAGTGGGGAGTGGAACCCTCGTCTCCCAGCCTAGTCCAACACTCTAACCCATGGGTAGGCAAACTAAGGCCCGGGGCCCGGATTTGGCCCAATCGCCTTCTAAATCTGGCCAGTGGATGGTCCAGGAATCGGTGTGTTTTTACATGAGTAGAATGTGTGCTTTTATTTAAAATGCATCTCTGGGTTATTTGTGAGGCATAGGAATTCATTCATTTTCCCCCCTTCAAAATATAGCCTGGCTCCCCTCAAGGTCTGAGGAACAGTGGACCGGCCCCCTGCTGAAAAAGTTTGCTGACCCCTGCTCTAACCATTATGCCACACTACTTATTTCCAACTTCCAACATGAAACTTCAGTGGGTGGTCCCTTTGGGTTCTGGTACTGGAAGAAAGGATGTTCTCCTTAACCATCCTCTCCACCCCATGCAGAATTTTCTACACCTCTTCCACGCCCCCCTATTCAATTGCCCTTTTCCTAAACTTAAGGACCACAAATGCTACCACCTTTCTTCATTTTGCCTTCCTTTTCCTGCATCTTTCCCCCCACACTATCTTTTTCGTGTTAAGGATGTTACCTTAGCGAGGAGTTATCCCGGTTCTGTGGCTCCCCAGCTCACCCTTTAACCCCACTAAAGTCCTCGGAATCTTGCTGCGACTCTCCTGGAGGTAAATCTCTATCTGTCTCGGGCAAATTGCAAAACAGGGTAAGAGCACCTGGCTTCCACCTGACCTGGGCCGAGGCACAGACCTCCGCAGCACGTTGCAAGCAACTTTCAGTGTCTGGAAACACAAGGAAGGATGGAGAGGTGGGAATAGCCCGTTTGCTGTTATTGCTGCCTCGCAAGCTGTCGCTGAATCCATTTGGCTAAGAAATCGCAGAAATTCTTCCACTCGGAGAATCCCCGAGAATGAAATTTAATACATCCCCTCCTCACCCCCAGAAAAAAAAAAAAGCAGCAGCTTCCAGTTCAAAAATGCTGGCTAATGAAAAGCCAAAGCCGAGCAAACAGCAGCCCCTTACTCAGCTCAGAAAGCGGCAGAAACGGCCCCCTGGAGGACGTGGTGAGGCAGTCACCTTTCTGCAAGGACCATCTGTCCAAAATCACTTTCAGTGTGTAATACAAGCGAGTGACTCTAAATTAGTCGAATCGAGATACTGCACGGTGGCTGTAATTATCTTTTTTTTTTAATTGCTAATTTCACAATCTTAATTTACAGCTCAGCAGCAGGGTGTGTGTGTGTGTGTTCTAAATAACAAGATTGGATGGGGGGCGGGTCATATTTTCTCCTGAAAACTGGAGTTTGCAACTTGGCTAGAATGCATTAGATGAGTTCTGAATTTATTTAATTATGTATGTATGTATGTGAAATGTTGGCGTCAATAAAGTTATAAACGCTTGTGATGCCCACAATGTATTTGGCTTGCTGGGTATCCGTAACACAGAGCATGATCTGAACCCAGCCCAGAAATTACTGTAGCTCTTCCTCCTCCCCTTGCTATGTTTTGTACACTTTGGAAACAGTGATGGGTAACCATGAAACTGATAGAATTTATCTGCAAAGTAAAGACACTCCCTGGAGTGTCCATTGCTCGGTGGCTATATCTATATTATTTTCAGTTTTTGTCTTCCTTGATTTTTTTGTGTTGATTTTAGGAGGCAGTGATGGCCACCATCTTGGATGGCTTTGGACAGGTTTATAGAGCAGAAAGCTGCCAATGGCTACCAGCCACAATGGCTATGCTCTGCCTTCATGGTCAGAGGCAGCAATGCTTTTGAATACCAGTTGCTGGAAACCACAGAAGGGGAGAGGACTCTTGTGCTTGAATCCTGCTCATGGGTTTCCCACAGGCATCTGGATGCTGAGATAGATGGACCACTGTTCTTCCTACGCCCTTTTCGTTGAAATGTGTGAAATTCCCAGTCCTGTCTGACTCCCGCCCTCAGCACCAGCTACATCACTAATGACCGTGTTTTCAATATGGGGAAACCCTGAATTATTCCCACTGCCTACTCCTCATTTCATTTGCTAAAAAAGAAAGCAGTATTTCAATAAATGGCGAAATGGCCCTTAGATGGCATCGGAAGCTCTGAGGCCTATCCCAGGGCATGTTTATTCAGGAACACCCATTAAGTTCAATGGGAGTTACTCCCACCTCGCATGGGATTGCAATCTTCATTAGACTAGTACAGTGATGAGATCTATTAGAGCAGCGGTTCTCAACCTGTGGGTCCCCAGATGTTGTTGGACTACGACTCCCATCATCCCTGAGCTCTGGCCTTGCTAGCTAGGGGTGATGGGAGTTGTAGTTCAACAACATCTGGGGACCCACAGGTTGAGAAAGGCTGTATTAGAGACTAACGAGGCTCCCGCTATGAGTATTTCCCCTGTAACGAACCTGTGTGGCAAAAGAAAAGTAATCCCAGATGCAGGAAGGATTGGATGAATTCCATGATTCAAGGCTGCTGGCTTCCCCACCCATCCCAGCACTCTGGGAGGAATCACCAGTAAACCTCTGTGGAGGGTTTTATCCCAGACCGCCTCCCAGCAGAGCCTTCAAGGGCTGCCACTCATTCCAGCAAAGAACCAAGGAGGACAGAGGACCTACATGAATGTCATCATAGGGGGCAAAATCTGTGCCTTTCTCCAATCCCAAAACAACAAGGGTGTGGGCGGGCGCAGATAACAAAAGGGGATGCAGCAACCCACATTAATACATTAGGCCACATTCCAACCATGTGACAGTCAGAAATGCCTATGCACATCTCTGTCCCCATCCTGACATGCAAGAGGCTTTATCCCAAGTCAAAAGACACATCCGAGGTAGGCAAACACATCCAGGGAAGGTGGAACACAGGGCTGTTAAGGGGTGTGGCCTGTGGAGAGGGGGTGTGGCTTGAGAAGGCCTGTTGCCCATCCCTGCCATAAGGGATCCTTGCATATTGCAGACAGGGAGGAGAGAAGGTAGAGAGATAGTGTGTCTTAATGGTTAGAGCATCAGACTAGGACCTAGCAAATCGGGGTTCAAATCCCCGTTCAGCCATGAAGCCCACAGGGTGACCTTGGGGGCCAGTCGCTGTCTCTCAGCCTAACCTACCTCACAGGGTTGTTATGGGGATTAAGTAAGGGAGGGGGGAGAGAAGAGTATACCTTTAAAGCCCTAAGTGGCCTCGGTCCAGTATATCTGAAGGAGCGTCTTCATCCCCATCATTCTGCCCGGACACTGAGGTCCAGCGCCAAGAGCCTTCTGGCTGTTCCCTCACTGCAAGAAGCCAAGTTACAGGGAACCAGGCAGAGGGCCTTCCGCCCTGTGGAACGCCCTCCCACCAGATGTCAAAGAGAACAACAACTACCAGACATTTAGAAGACATCTGAAGGCAGCCCTGTTTAGGGAAGCTTTTAATGTTTGATGCATTACTGTATTTTAATATTTTGTTGGAAGCCACCCAGAGTGGCTGGAGAGGCCCAGCCAGATGGGCGGGGAATAAATTATTATTATTATTATTATTATTATTATTATTATGCCGCCTTGAGCTCCCTAGAGAAAAAGCTGGGATGTGAAGGCAATAAATAAGCAAAGGTCAGGCCACTATTCAGCTTCCAAGTCGATCCTCACTTCCATCTGGCATTCTTCCAAAGAATGCTGGAGAAACATATTTAAAATAATGTAAAAACCGGATCCAGCAAAGGCACTTCCTCCATCTGCTGAAGCAAGAATGCAGACTCAGGATCCCTCAGCACAGATTAGCTCTGCCTCAACTGTCAAGACAGCCTTGTAAACTCGAGATGTACGAGCGACTCATGCAAGAGACATCAAGCCATCCCTGGTCCAAGGAACAAACATTCATCCGACTGGTTGAGCTGATCGCACATGTCTTGCTCTGCTCGATGCCCTCCTCTTTGTTCGGACACCGTTTGGGGCCAGTCTCATCGCTCCCTCAATTTTCCTTTATCTATAACGAGGCATCAGCAAACCTTTCTGCCAAAGAATTGTACAAGGATCATTAAAAGGAAAATGTCCGTGGTAATTGTTCTTTTTTGCATATCCTTCCTCCAATATCCCTGAAACATAATAACGTTCCACATTTCTGAAGAACTGTCTCTTCAGCATGTTTCCGCATTACGCCTAATTTTCTACGAGGTTTTTTTCCAGGCCCTCATAACGACACAGTTCAATGCAAAATCAGATATAAATCTGGCTTAAGAGACTCTCGGCAGGAATTCATTTAAAACTGTAAATGTTAAAAGATTCAGCCTCTGATTTATAGTGGAGAGGGATCCCCCCCCCCTTCCCATTTCAAACAGGGAATTAAAATGCTTTCTGGAAAAAAAGAAAAAAGAAAAGAAGAAGAAGATGCACATTAAATCATTGCCAAAATTATGTTAAGAGTGATTGTGCTGGGACATATCAGAGCTACAAGAGACTGAAACTCAGTTCCTTTGAAGATGGGCAGCTCTGTGAAATGCCCCCCTCCACTACCACTGCCATTCATGTTGTTGTTGTTGTTGTTGTTGTTAATGTCCCACCCTTAACCATAAGGTCCGAGGCCTGGTTACAAAATTAAAACACAATAAAGATAAACTTGACACACTATGATGGCCCTTTATCTCACATGTCAACAACTTGGGACCAGTTTACCTATGAGACCACCTTACTCCACATGTGACCACTTGACCACTTCAGTTAGTGGAATTTGCACTACTACCAGTGCCGCATGATACCCATTCTGCATTTGTAATAACTTGATCTGCTGAAGCATCTCACCCGTCCTTGCAGTGGCTAACCGGATGTCCATGGGAAACTAGCAAGCAGGAGGATGAGGGTGCAAGCTTTCATCCTTCTTGTGATCTCTGGCAGCAATGGGCATTCAGGGGCTCACCAAGCCTGGAGATGGAACACAGCCATCAGGGCTAGAATTATCCTTCTTGAATTTGCCTTCTAAAGCCATCCAAGTTGTTGGCCATCACTGCATCTTGTGTCAGCAAACCCTGCAAATTCATGATGGGTTGTGTGAAGAAGTTGGGTTGTGTCCTAACTCAGCACGAAGCACTAAAGACAGTCTCTCTTTTCCTGTAAGAATACAGACGTACATTTTGGAAGAACTCAGTCTTTTAGTATGGCAGCAGCTGCACTTTGGAACTCCCTGCCTATTGATATCAGACAGGCGCCTCCACTGCATTATTTTTGGCACCTGCTAAAAGCATTTCTGCTTGGACAAGCCCACCCAGATGCTTAGAAAGTTGACGTGGAACTTTAACCTGTTTTACTATTTTAACTTTTTGTATGTTTTAAGCTCTTGTTTGTCGATTTCTCTTGCTTTTGTTGCTTTAACTTTTTCACAAAGCACTCTGAGGGTTCTTTTTATAAAGTTCAGCGAGCGACCTTGGGCCAGTCGCCATCTCTCAGCCTAACCTACCTCACAGGGCTGTTGTGAGGATGAAAAGGAGGAAGAGAACCATGTTACACCGCCTTAGGTTCCTTGGGGGGAAAGGTAGTGTAGTATATCAGTGTAATAAATAAAAAATAAATATAAAAATAGATTGTCCTTTGGCCTCATCCAGCTGCAGGGATCTCACCTTAAGCTCACGCTCTGACTCTCACACAAAATAAGGGCCTTGTAACAAACAGGAAATGGAGGAGAGAGGGAGGTGAAGGCTTGATCTTGAGAACTTCCATTAGATCAGCTGGACCTGGCTCTGCCCCACATCCAGAAGAAGTGACCCCTCTGAAATCCAAACAAGATGCTGGAAAAGCACCATCTGCTCTCTCTGCTGTGACGGAAACCAGCCTCTTCCTTTGCTGATCTCGTCCCCAGCTCTCTGCCTGCAAAGCCACAAGCATTAGCTTCCCTCCTAATGCACCCTAATGCACTGGCTTGTTTCAAGGGAAGGGTGGTAAAAGGCAGGAAGGAGGCGGCCTGGGTGGAGCCTGACCACAAGGGCTACAAAACCTCGGTGTTAACAGTTTTTACGCTTGTTTTCAAAAGAAAACTATTACACGAAGCTCTTGATAGATTTAATGAATATGGAGGGCCCATTAGCGGCCGTTGTATAAGCACATATTAAAGCAGCTCTTAAAATGTATGCTGTTTACAAGGCTAAACCATAATGGCGCCGAAGGGGCCATTATAACCAGACACTCATATAATCCCGGATCCATACAATTCCGCCAGCTACCATCTCTCCTGAGCAGATGCCATTTGAAAACCGGCAAGGAGTCACAAGGAAGGCCAAGCCATTGAGTCCGAGAGAGGATCTTCGTGGTCTAGATCCTGCTGTGTCCAGTGCATGAAGCCTTCTGGTACGGCAGCGCATGGGATGGTTTGAGGGAGAGAACCACGCATCCCAAAGGAAATTTGCCCCCCCCCAACGCAAGAGGGTGGGGAAGGTGTGTTTTGACAGAAGAGTCCATCAAATGGTGCACTGTCTAGATGCTGATGGATTACAACTCCCCATGAGCATCACCAAAGGTCAGGGATCACGCCCTAAAAATGCACCGGCGTAAGCAAGAACTTCCAAGTGCTCCCAAGCACAGGTGATGCTAAAAACAACTCTTCTTGGGGGAATATTGTATGTTGAATGGGGCCATGGCAGAGAAGGTGAAACAAAGCACAGCTGCCTGGGATTCAGACTCATTCAGAGGTCAGTGAAAAGCACTGGTGCACCCAAAATCCAGAAGGAGTGGGCCCATCACACCACAGCCAGGTGAATAAAGCACACTCAGCTAGTGACCAGGTAAGAACCTAAGAACACAAGAAGAGCCTTGCTGGATCAACCAATGGCCCACATAGGCAAACTCTGGCCCTCTGGATGTTTGGGACTACAATTCCCATCATCCCTAGCTAACAGGACCAGTGGTCAGGGATGATGGGAATTGTAGTCCCAAACACCTGGAGGGCCAGAGTTTGCCTATGCCTGATTGAGCCTAACATCTTGTCCTCACAGTGGCCACCTAGAGGCCCCAGGAGGAAACCTTCAAGCAGGACTCAAGCACAAGAGCCCTCTCCCCTCCTGTGGTTTCCTGAAACCGGTATTTAGAAGCACTACTGCCTCTGGCCATGGAGGCAGAGCAAAGCCATCATGGCAACAGATCAGCATTAGCGAGAAGGCTGGTGTTGACTCCCACAGTTGGGCAACAGCTTTCTGTAGTGAGCAAGTTACTCCAAAGTATAGCTCAAAATTGCAACTCTCAGCAAGAGAGCCTCATAATTGGGGGGGGGGGAGTGTGTAAGAAAAAAAAACAGAACCTTGATGGATTGGGGGGGGGGGGAGTCTGGACAAAACCAGGCACTGAGTGCTGGAAGATCAGCAGAAGAGTCTGGATGCTGCATCAGGATTATATAGGGTAAACCCTTGAAGTAAGGTAAAGGTAAAGGGACCCCTGACCATTAGGTCCAGTCGTGGCCGACTCTGGGGTTGCGGCACTCATCTCACTTTATTGGCTGAGGGAGCCAGCATACAGCTTCCGGGTCATGTGGCCAGCATGACAAAGCCGCTTCTGGCGAACCAGAGCAGCGCACGGAAATGCCGTTTACCTTCCCGCTGGAGTGGTACCTATTTATCTACTTGCACTGGTGTGCTTTCGAACTGCTAGGTTGGCAGGAGCAGGGACCGAGCAATGGGAGCTCACCCCGTAGCTGGGATTCGAACCACCAACCTTCTGATCAGCAAGTCCTAGGCTCTGTGGTTTAACCCACAGCGCCACCAGTGTCCCAAACTCTTGAAGTAGGTTTGCTTAAAGGAGCCACAGGAGGAGAGAGAGCTCTTGTGCTTAGGTCCTCCTTGAGGCTTTCTCAGAAGAGGCATCTGGTTGGCCACTGTGAGAACAGGATGCTGGACTAGATGGGCTCCCCTCTGACCTGATCCAGCAGGACTCATCTCACGTCCTTCCACTCCCATTTCCTCCAAATGCCTCAAAATTAAGAAGAGCACCCCTCCTCCTTCCTACAGCTTCATCAGGAGAGATCAAAGCCTTTCACATACATTATCTCCATAATCTTTTGACCCTTGGCTGCCCTCTCAGTGGAATAATATGAGCCAACAACCTCGCAAAATCCTTCTTCATAACCTCCCCCCATCCCCAACACACAGAGAGTATAAATAAGTCCATTACAAAGGCAATTAAATACATCTTGCTTTCAGCACAAAGGATGAAAGTCGGGGGGGGGAATTCAACCAAGTTACAGAGCGGCAAAAGGGGGGAGGGAGGCTCACAAAATCAGAAAGAGCTTTTCTTGAAGAAAAGACGCAAAAGCCAAAATGCCCTGTGAATACTAAGGTGATGAAGGAAAACCTCCACGTTCCCGTAATGACAACACACCACACTTTATGGCTCAGAGTTGAACCCAGAGGCCTTTTTGCTGCTGAGCCTTGTGTCAGGAAACAACCAGACAGTCCCAAATGGTGAAGCAAAACTAAAAAGGGCCTCTGTCTTTCGTCAGCCCTTCTCTTTGCAGTTTTCTCAGGGAATGCAGAGCCAAGCACCAGCCTGCAAGGATATTCTCAAGATCTGCGCTCAAGTGCTTGCAGCTTCCCTGAAAAGCATCCAGCAGGTCTCTCTTGCCCTTTGCCAAACCCTTTCAGGTCTTCTTCTGCTCCCATCCCTCTCTCTCCTCCACACACGTCACCACAACTTGTCTTTTTTCCAGTGGTAAAAAAAGGCTACAGAGAGAGATACAGCTTCAAATTAATTGGATAGTCTCTGGGCAAGGAGGGCAGCCAGGAATGCCAGCCGACACAATACCCCCTCAGCACAAGAGGCATTTGTTACTTCATTTATTTATTGGTGGGCCGTTCCATAACCTCAAGTTTTCTGGGAAAGTTGCAACAATTAAGTATTTTTTAAAAAACTGAAATGCAAAGTAAGGCATCAAGCCATGAGTACAGATGCAAAGAAAGCAAAAAGCCCACTGCACCCTCAAATCGAAGAGGCAGATCTGTTCATTCAGAGCTGCCCAGACTTTGACCAATGATGGCCAAGGCCTGGTGGAACATAGAGGTCTTCTCCACCAGCCACTGAAAGGATGACAAAGATGGTGCCAGGTGAGCCTCCCTAGGGAGGCTATTCTCCACAACTGAAATGCCCCACTTTATTTGGGGAGACCCCCGGGTGACAATCTGGCAGGCCTATGCACACCAAGGAACTTGGGCGGAACACGAGAGGAGGATAGACTCATGGGAGGATAAATGGCAAACTCCATCCTTGAGCCTAAGAAAAGAGCAAGTCGTCTTCTTTTGTTTTTTTTAAGGCAGGGAGAGCTCTTCTAGGTCAGGTTGGGAGAAGGTGGCTAACAAATGCTGATTAATGTACAAGATCAGGCTCCTCTGCAACTCATTACGCCCACGGCTGCCATGAAATCGCCCTCTCCTTTACAATTTCATGCAGGACATAAAAGCGAAAATATTTTTGGCTTGCGTAAGTAGCAGGCTATGAATATTAAAGCAGGCCCCTATTACTAATTCAATGCCATTCATTTTAAGGAGACACGGAGGAGGCAACGCCTTCCCCAAGCTCCCTTCCCGTTCCTTCCCCTGGAAGGAACGCTGCTTACCAGCCCTTCCCCATCTGGAATTCCCCAATCCGAAAGATCACCCTACTAACTTGTGAATGGTTTCGAGATTTTGCAAACAAAATGCTGCAACATTCGCACACAGGCAACAACCAGGGGCGTGCGTGGATATTCGCTCTCTTATTGTGCTGAATGTTATGGGAAGGTGCGTGGAAGAGTAGCCTTGGTTCAGCTCTGCCTGTGTGACCCCTCACTTCCCTAAAATTGAAGCTGAATCCTGAAAAGACAGAGGTGTTCCAAGTTCTTACATCTGGGAGATAGGAAGACAGCCTATTCTGGAAGGAGCAGGTCTCTAGCTTGTGGGTGCTACCATACCCAACACTCTCATGGGAGGCTCAGGCGGCCTCAGGCAGCTCAGAGATGTGGGAGGGGGCGAGGGGGGTTATTGGTTTGTTCTTGTTCTTATTATGTATATTTTATTTTTATGTTGTGAACTGCCCTGAGATCTATGGATGAAGAGTGGTATACAAATTTAATAAATAAAACTAAATTAATCAATCAATCAATCAATCAATCTGACTTGGCCATTGTACTCCACACTTCCAGACAGGATTAGTGCAATGCACTGTACGTGGGGCTGCCGCTGCCCTTGAAGATGACTTGGAAACTTTAGACTCAGCTCCCTTAGTCAAAAGACAATGTTTTCAACATGTTATAAACATGCAACACCAGATAGCGCTGGAGAGTAAAAAAAATTTCTATGAGATTTTTACGTAGCCTATATATATATATATATATATATATATATATATATATATATATCACAATTTAATTTCTGACTTATTTATAGTGAGGTTTTCCTGTGTGTAGATCCACCCTTCAACTGCTCCAAATTGCAGCAACCAGATTACTAACTGGGCAATCGTATAAACCCAGTTTAAAAACAGTTCCACTGGTTGCCAGTTCATCTCCAGGGCTTAATTCAAGGTGTTTACAGCCTTCAATGCCTTAGGCCTCAAATAGGCCCCCTGAAGGCCACCTCCTTCCCTACAGATCCCCTTGGGTGATAACAGCAGCGGAAAGTGCCCTCTTGGAGGTTCCACTGCCCTCAGAGATTGGGTAGAGTGATCCAGGACAGCAGCATCTCTGAGGCATCCCCTCTTCCCCACAGCGGTGTGCCTGGCAATTTCATTCCACAGTTTTTTGCAAATGATGAAGATGCACCTCGTTATTCTGCCCTTTGACACATGAGATTATATATATATTTGGACCCACTCTAGTTGTTCTTGTGATTTGTTTCAAAGTGGTCCTAATGCTGTATTTTGTATGGCTGTAACCTGCCCTGGAGCCTTTTGGTGAAGGGCACACAAATAATAATAATAATAATAATAATAATAATAATAATAATAATAGCAGCTGCTGCTGCACAACTCTAATTCTGCAGGTAAGTGTCCCCAGCATACCTTGTCAGCATGTGGGAAGGAGCCCCGTTCTGCTTCCCTCTATTTTCTATGGGCTTTATTCCTGGTCCTGTTCAGCCTCCCCTCCTTCCTGGCAACAGACACTACAGGATAATCATTGGCCTTGCTTCCAGCTTTCTGCTGTCACAGTATATCCCCAACACAACAGCTCATGCAAGAGGAAGAGTTTCCAAAGGTTAAGCACTAGATAAATGTTCTGAGGTTCTCTACACTCCGTAAACGGTTGCTTTTGATTATTGCAAAGGGGGGAGAGGGAGGGGGAAGCCAAGCCTGCCTCCAACATCTGTCCACCAGTGCTTCTGGCAAGACTCAAAGAGGTGCCCATGGCGAGAGACGTCTCCAAATCAGCTGATCTGGTTCCAGTTCAATGGGGACCCCGGCTCCATCCTGCTGGATTCTGCTGTCACATTTTTCACTGTCGCGGCCGGGCTGAAACACCATTCATCATTACCATTACCAAAAAGAGGACGAGGGGGTGGGGGAAGAGAGAGAGAAAGAAAGAAGGAAGGAAGGAAGGAAGGAAACCCACCAGCAATCAGATCTCTGTTCCATCCAGCTGGGGCTTTTAACTCTGGGCAGCCCAGCAGGGAGGTGGCCACAGCGTGGCTCATTGGAAGGGCTGTTTCTGAATGGAAATCAGTCATTACTGAAGGGAACCAGATGTCTCAAACTGGGGGTACTGAATGCGTGCAGCCCCTCTGAAACCACCACTACTAAGGCACACATCATTACGCTAGACAGGGGGTGGGTGGGAATATCTGTACCCTGGAAGGTGTTCACACATGTCCAAGCACAAGCAATATGTCTCTCTATGGGTCCTGGGCAACTTCCCCCATATCAGCCAGCTGTTTCAGGGTACCCTCCATGGGAGTAGCCAAGGGGGGCAGGGAGGGGCAGCTGCCACCCTAAATAAAAAAAATCCATAGCTAACTGAGGTTCTGCCCCCCCCCCAACAAAAGGCCTGCCCTCCTCCAACACAAATCCAGGCTATGCCCATTGGTACCCTCCATGTGTCATAACTCCAACTTGGGATGGGGGGCTTGCTACTGCTCATGCAATGGTTGGGAGGGGAGTGGGAGGGGTATGTTCTCTGCTTTCATGCATCCACCATGGAAGCAAAATTTTTCAAGACTGAGGAATCAGTGTGGTGTAGTGGTTAGAGAGTCAGACTAGGGCCCTGGGGAAAACCAGTTTTCAAATCTCTCCAGCTCAGTCAGTTGTGCTCTCGCTCAGCCTAACCTACCTCACAGGGTTGTTGTGAGGATAAAACAAGGAGGAAAAGAGCCACGAGCTCCTTGGAGAAGAGGCGGGGTATAAATCAAATAAATGGGTGGCCTCAGAACGGATTTGGGTGCCATGTTCCCAACACACCCACACTGAGGAATGAGGTTCTTGAACACAGGTTCCATGTTGTTGATACACAGGTTAGGTCGTTGTCTTGTTGGGTTGTCTAGGAATTAAAGGGGAGTCTCACTGGGTTGAAGGCATCCTCTTTTGTTTGTCTCCACACTAGTTTCAATTTGTTGCTTAGCTTTTCTAGTAGGGCTGTTTCTGATTTGACCCAACCACCCCTCATCCCCTCACACCCACAAACGAAATCACTGCAGTCAACTGAATGCAACCAACCCTGCTCTGGACTCTGCAACCTCTCGCACCACGACAAAAACAAACAGGCAAACAAAGAACCTACCCCGGTGATGCTGACTCAAAAACTCTGCACATAACATAGCAAAAGAATGAAAGATCATTACCCGCCCTTTGGAAACCATCTAATGCATGGTTGGGGAGCCACAGAGGCAGGGGCCTGACTCTCTCTCCCACCCCATCCCCTCAACCTCACAATGTCTATGACAGCAGTATCAAGGCAAATCTTAAAAAATGTAGTATAAATACTGACAACTGGGAAACACTGACCTGTGAGCACTCCAGTTGGAGAACAGCCTTTACCAAAGGTGTCATGGGCTTTGAAGACCCTCGAACTCAAGATGCAAGGAAGAAACGTGCTAAGAGGAAGGCACGCTTGGCAAATCCACACCGTGATCAACTCCCACCCGGAAACCAATTTCCCCACTGTGGAAGGACGTGTGGATCCAGAATTGGCCTCCACAGTCACTTACAGACTCACTCTTAAAACCGTGTTTATGGAAGACAATCTTACTCGGCTACGAGTGATCGCCAAAGAAGAAAGAAGAAGAAGAAGAAGAAGAAGAGGAGGAGGAGGAGGAGGAGGAGGAGGAAGAGGAAGAAGAAGACATAACTGACCTGTAGAAAGGACTCTATGAATTGAAAACAGAGAAGTTGTAGGTTATCCCTTGTTATCCATGAAAATCTTTCAAAAAACAACAACACAGGCTCCATGCATGTTCCCTGTAAAGCCCAAAGGGGAACTTGCAGTACAAGCAGCCTTTAGATATGCTCATGTCGCCTGAGCATCTTTCTGCACATGAGTTCCCCTAAGGGGAGAATTACATGGATGAAGCATGGCCACGCTGGACCCATGACTCTCGCAGCTCCCGCATTGTCTGCACTGCGGAATCAAACGGCTATTTCCGTAGCATAACAACTGTTTCAGACTGCACGCTCTTCAGGGTAGCATTTCTTGTTTTAACTGTGTACAGAGCCGTATACGTTGATGGCACTATATAAATAAACGATAACAACAGCAATAGCTGTGAGCAGAAGTGGAAACCATCTAATGCAGGGTTGGGGAGCCACAGAGGCAGGGGCCAGATGCGCCCTCCCTTCCCAAACTCTCTGTTCGGCTCCCTTGCCAGGCCAAGCCTGGCCCCAGCCCTGCTCTGCACCAGCTCAGAATGCGCCCCTGAGTTGTGATCATGCCTATTGCTGGGCTGGGTGGAGAGAGGAGGTTGTAGCAACCTTTTGGTTTCCACATGGGTGGGATGCAGCGTACCGCCCAAAAATAAGAGTCTAACCCTGTCTACTTTTGCCCCTGCCCCTTCTGGCATGCTCCCCAAAGGTTGACCATTCTTCACCCGTTAGATGGATAATTCCTGGCAACTACACACAAAACTATAGGGATGTGGGTGGCGCTGTGGGTTAAACCACAGAGCCTAGGACTTGTCAATCAGAAGGTTGGCGGTTCGAATCCCTGCGACGAAGTGAGCTCCTGTTGCTCATTCCCAGCTCCTGCCAACCTAGGAGTTCGAAAGCACCTCAAAGTGCAAGTAGATAAATAGGTACCGCTTCGGCGTGAAGGTAAACGGCGTTTCCGTGCACTGCTCTGGTTCGCCAGAAGCGGCTTAATCATGCTGGCCACATGACCCAGAAGCTGTATGCTGGCTCCCTTGGCCAGTAAAGCGAGATGAGCGCCGCAACCACAGAGTCAGTCACGACTGGACCTAATGGTCAGGGGTCCCTTTACCTTTACCTTACACACAAAACTACAGATCCCAGAGTCCTTTTGGGGGAGTAAGCCATGCCTGCTAAAATCAGCACCGCAGACGGGTGCTTGGAGAAATGCCAGGTTTCCTTAAGCCCCTCTTGCTGCTATTTTTGAGATTCCATTAGAACAAGCCAAGGAAGGCTGAAGCATTTCTGACGGCGCCTTCACGTCATTCATCTTAAAGTCTTCACTCACATGATCCCTCTTTACATACAGTTCACTGGGTCTGAACCTTTAAGCTCTTGGTATTTGAAGAGGGGGAGAGAGAGGCTTTGAAAGGGCTTCTTTTGGGGAAGGTTGCCTTAACAGCCTTCCATTTAAGCCGCCAGTCCCAGAATGGATGACTTTAAGAATTCAGAGAGTGCATTCCCAACAAATGCAAATAATAATAATAATAATAATAATAATGCCATAACAAAAAGGAAATGAGGATTGTTTTAAGCGATACATATCTTTTCATGCATCTTTTAAACACACATAAACACAAAGGCAACTTCCTGCAGAGTATCCCCACCATTTGCAAGCTTAACTGCTTACATGTTCATATGCAACACAAATAAAAATCCTCATTAAGCAGGGCAGTGGGTAGACAACGCTAGGAACAGTTATATGTATTATCATCATCGTATGATAGCTCGGTTCTCCCTCCACTGCTGGAGGCAGTAGAATCATTGAATTGCAGAGTTGTAGAGTTGGGAGGGACCACGAGGGTCGTCTAGTCCAACCCCCTGCAATGTAGGAAACTTTGGCCCAACATGGGGCTCAACCCACGACCCTGAGATTAAGAGTCTCATGCTCTGCCAAGTGAGTTGTCTCAGAGTAAATACCTCCAAATGCCAGGTGCTGTGGCCTGTAAATGGGGAGAGTTGCTGTTGCACTCCTGCTTTGAGCCACCGTGGGAACAGAAAACTGACCCAACAGGGCCTTTCATATGTTCTGACATTTTCAAACCACCCAGGAGTGTGTGCAGACTTTACGTTAATGCCTTGGAATCGCCGATGAGTCTTCCACAAATGTGGCAATACATCACTCCTACAGCAAAAAGAAGAGCTGACTCAGCTTTCCCCAGAAGTCCACAGGAACAGCTGAGTCTTCAGCAGATGCTGAAATGGCATCAGCAAAACGGAGACGGTCGTGGCTCCAGTGGATGGGAGTTCCACAAGCAAGACACCATTAGCAGAGAAGTCCCAGTCCCATGGCATGGCAGAACGGCCCATGGTCATCAATGGAAGCTCCAGCAAGAGCTCCCTGGTAGGTGTCAACGCAGATGATGGACCAGGAGCTGCTTCAGATACTTGGTGGGCAGGGCAGGGGGCCCCAACAGGTGTACAGCTTCACACACTAAGGTCAACACCTTGAATTTGGCCGGGGAAGCCAAAGAAGCTCTTTTATGATCCATGTGAAATGATCCCACGTAGCCTGACAGCTGCAATCTCCATTAGATGCAGTTTCCAGGCTGACATCAAGGACTCACAGAGTGCATTGCAATGATCTAAGCAGGAGGTTAGCAGAGCATTTAGAGTGGCGTCCGGTTGGAGCAGGGTGCTGGACAAGATGGGCCACTGGCCTGATCCAGTGTGCTATTCTTATCTTCTTATGCTAGGTTATCCTGGTCCAGGAAGAGCTGCAGCTGGCAAACTAGCTGGAGAGGGAACTAGGAATGCCATGCCCCTGAGGCCACCTGGGCCTCTAGTGGCTGTGTTTGCAGAAGAAGCTTCCTCAGTTGACAAACTAGCTCCTTCGGGGGAATGTGACTCTGTTCAGAACAGGCCACCTAGCTACCTCTCAGATCTGGGAACAACCCAACCATCAGTGCCTTCATATTGAGTCTCAGCTTATTAGCTGTCACTTAGCCAATGGCTGCTTCCACTTACCCCAAAACAGCCTCTCCTGATTCAGATGGGATGGAGAGACAGGGCTGGGCAATGAGCCTGTGAATCCTAGTTCCTTGGAGGCTCTGCCTTCAGCTGCGTGCTTCCTGGAAGCATCACTGTAGGAAATAGAGTCCTGGACTAGGGAGATATTTCCTCTGATCCAGCAAGGCAACTTCTTATGTCCTTAAGCTCTGTCTGATCAGCCTGTTCCACTGTAGAACATACCCCAAGGAAACATGGTTGTTTCTCCCAAAACCTATCTGCTTTGGAAAGGGAAAACGTCACACACACACCCCAAAAAAATAGCAAGATCACCTTGTGTGGTCCACCTCTGAAGCTAAGGAGGTTGAAGATCTGGCTAACACCTGCCTACAAGGAAAACATTTTGAAAGCCCCATACTCTGAATTCCCTGATAGGACGGCAAAACAGAGGAGGCTGCTGAGGCCTTCCAAATGTTGCCAGACTACAATGCCCATCATCCCTGACCATTGGTCATGCTGGCTACTGGGACTGCTGGGAGTTGGAGGAGAAAGTGCAGCCATGAAACATCCTGGGGTGCTTGTTAATTCCGAAGACGAGGCAGATCAAATGCAGAACAACCTCCCACCCCCTCCCAAGTTTTCTGAACTCATATCTTTTCTGTGTCTCAAAGAATAGAATCATTTTGCATCGAGAAATGTCGTGTGTTTCCAAGCAAGATGAATAGGGCTCTAGCTGTTTACCTCTGATCACTATTAAGCCCGGTCATTCTTCTTCATCTATCGGATAAGGATGATGCCAATTTAATATCCATGCTCCAACCGCTTGCAATTCATCAATTGCTTCCATCAGTAACTGTCCTGGATTTCGTTCTGTTTTATTGTGGTTACTTGTTCAGCTTGAAAAACAGAATTAAATCAGAAAGGCTCGCTCCTGAATACAGCAGAGAAGCTGAAAATTAGCGGATTCCCACTCCAACTGGAAAGTTCTTTGTAGGGCCGGTCCTTGATTGGCTGTTCTTTTAATGTGTTAATGTTAAAATCCCAGACCTTCCAAGTATCCCTATTTTCCAGGGACAGTCCTGGATTTACAGAGGTTGTCCTGGTTTCTGATTTGATCCCAGAATGCCCCACTTTTCCTTAGGATGTCTCTATTTTTATCAGAGAAATGTTGGAGGGTCTGGAGTTATGCAGCCCCTGAGCCAATGAGATAAGTAACTAGATAACCTTTAGAAGACATCTGAAGGCAGCCCTGCATAGGGAAGCGGCTTAATGTTTAATGTTATGTTATTTTTTATATATGTGGGAGCCACCCAGAGTGACTGGGACAACCCAGTCAGATGGGCAGGGTATAAATAATAAAATTGTTGTTGTTGTTAAATAGGACATCCCTATTTTCATCAGGGAAATGTTGGAGAGTATGAAATCACCCTCCCAATGATGGAGTGGGCCCATCAAGTCTATGTGTGATGCAAAACTGGGAGGAACTGTGAACATTTTAGAGGATACGTTCTGAACTCAAAATCATGTCAAAACCAGAGAGCCAAGTTTTTGCAATTAAAGGCCCCAATGTAAGAACAGGAGGTGGCTGTCCCCCCTGTTTAAAAAGGTACAGTAAAGGACCCCTGGATGGTTAAGTCCAGTCAAAGGTGACTATGGGGTTGCGGCGCTCATCTCGTTTCAGGCCGAGGGAGCCGGCGTTTGTCCACAGACAGTTTTTCTGGGTTATGTGGCCAGCATGACTAAACCACTACTGGAGCAATGGGGCACCGTGACTGAAGCCAGAGTGCACAGAAACACCATTTACCTTCCTGACACACCAGTACCTATTTATCTCCTTGCACTGGTGTGCTTTCAAGCTGATAGGTTGGCAGAAGCTGGGACAAAGGAACGGGAGCTCACCCCACCACGCGGATTCAAACCGCCAACCTTCCGATCAGCAAGCCCAAGAGGCTCAGTGGTTTAGAGCACCGCGCCACCCGCATCCCTTTTTTTATCCCTGTTTACAGATTCACACACAGGCAGTGCAAGGGGCCATTAAGCTGATTAGGAGATCCGTATGCACCTCCCGTATCCTCCCTCGCATCCCGATACAAATGACTTGTGCTCAGAAAAACAGATGGAGGTATCCGTGCTCCTAAGATCACATTCTACTGCATGGCTTCTCAGGAACCAGCAAGTTGGTTTATGGATCAATCAAAATGTCTGCTAAGAATACAGGTGCAATCTGGCTCGGAAATACCTTCAGATGCTTTATGGTGGCGTTAAAAAAAGATCTTTGGTTTAAGAAGAGACCAGCTGCATTGTATATCTAACAAAGCTGCTACTTAATGCTTTCTTGCTCAATTGGGCTAAAGTTAAGGGAGAACTAGCCTCAGACATTATGCCATGAACCCCAACCCGACATTTTACTTCCGATACCCAGCGCCCAGCGCCAAAACAGCAGCTGCACCCACATGAAAATGGGGAGGGGTTCACCAGGCTCAGGAGGATCCCAACATTTGCAGGACTACAGAAAAATTAAAGGGGGGACGATGCAAGAACTACCGAAATCAAGCCAATGAAGACTGAGCAGACTCAGTGGGAACTGGAAGGAAGAGACAAGTCAGCATATAAAGTGCAGTGAGGACCATCTCATTGTCTGGATAAGACATTTCCTGTTTCAAACTGCGGAGCTGTTTTTAAGCATCCTGCAAGACAGAAGTGTAAACTGCTCAGGGAAACTAATGGATAAATTCAGTATTTTAATAAAGCTGGGACTGGACAGAGGGGTTCCCACCACACCCCAACAAATCCCAAATGTAGCAGAAGGAGAACTGCACATGCAGTTCATCCCCCCAAAACACCCTGCTAATCCAAAGGGGCTGGCGCTGAGAAAGAGTGGTTTATCACAGCCCTACAGTATAGCTCACACTGAATACCGAAGGTCAGGCTCTGGGTGTTTTACAACAACCCTGTGCTGTTGCCCACTGCTATGAGACCACTGTTGGGCTGAAATTGGGTATAACAACCAGTGTGAAATTGGGTATAACAGTGGTGTAGTGGTTAAGAGCGGTAGACTCATAATCTGGTGAACCGGGTTCGCGTCTCTGCTCCTCCACATGCAGCTGCTGGGTGACCTTGGGCTAGTCACACTTCTCTGAAGTCTCTCAGCCCCACTCACCTCACAGAGTGTTTGTTGTAGGGGAGTTACAGATGGGTAGCCGTGTTGGTCTGCCATAGTCGAAATAAAAAAATTCCTTCCTGTAGCACCTTAAAGACCAACTAAGTTAGTTCTTGGTATAAGCTTTCGTGTGCATGCACACTTCTTCAGATACACTTCGTGTGCATTTCGTGATACATTTCGTGTGCATGCACACTTCAGATACATTTCGTGTGCATGCACACTTCTTCAGATACACTTCCTCCCCTGTTGTAGGGGAGGAAGGGAAAGGAGAATGTTAGCCGCTTTGAGACTCCTTAGGGTAGTGATAAAGCAGGATATCAAATCCAAGCTCCTCTTCTTCTTGCAAGTGTTACAAGGACCATTATCAGGGATGGTGGAAGATGTAGTCCAACACTATCTGGAGACCCAAGTTTGAGGCAGGCTGGAGGACCAACAGAGTGGTGCTGAGGCTGATTTGGATTCCCAGTCCAAAACCCTCAGTATCTCTCAGGCTTCAGCAAAGACTAGCCCAATTGTCCCCTCAGCTTCCTCTGTGATCACAGCAAACACTCAGTGGCATGTCTTGTGCTCCACTGACCTGTGTGCAGACTGGCTGCACTTTTAAATGTTCAAAACCTTAAATAATAATAATGGAATTGAAATGGAAGACCCTTTCCTGCAGAGATTTCTCTCTTTGATGCTGACTCCCCACCCACCCACAAGCCACTAAAGCACAGGCTCTGTCAACACAAGCACTCCAAGCGCTAAACCACTTTTTTGGGGGGGGGTTCCCTTGTATATAGGGACGCGGGTGGCGCTGTGGGTTAAACCACAGAGCCTAGGACTTGCCAATCAGAAGGTCGGTGGTTCAAATCCCCGCGACAGGGTGTGCTCCCATTGCTCTGTCCCTGCTCCTGCCAACCTAGCAGTTCGAAAGCACGTCAAAGTGCAAGTAGATAAATAGGTACCGCTCTGGCGGGAAGGTAAACAGTGTTTCCGTGTGCTGCTCTGGTTCACCAAAAGCGGCTTAGTCATGCTGGCCACGTGACCCGGAAGCTGTACGCCGGCTCCCTCGGCCAATAAAGCGAGATGAGTGCCGCAACCCCAGAGTCAGTCACGACTGGACCTAATGGTCAGGGGTCCCTTTACCTTTACCTTTACCCTTGTATATACTGAAAGCAGTCTCAGTTGGGAGAAGCTCCCAGCGCAGACAGAACTTGCTCCATGTCAGGGACCATAACCAGATTTCTTGGGCTCTCACATCACACATTTATTGGCAAGAACTGCTGTTTATATTCATACATCAACAGCGGAATCGTCAAAAGCCACCAGTACCTATTTAAGAAAACATCTAGCTACAAATACCCACCAAGAAAACAACTCTAGCTTTTGGGTTAAAAAAGTGAGGGGGCATTTCCTTCTCGATGGCCATCAGAAGATGTTAGGAAGAGATATTCAATTTTAAAACAAGCTTATTATTTTTAAAATTGTTTCCAGAGGTGGGAAGTCACTTTGGAAAAGGCCACAAATTTGTGCTGATCACAGCGTGTCGACTGCATAAAAGAAACAAAAGGAGATTTAAGTATTTTTAATATCTCAAATCGGATTTTCAGGGACATTCAAAATTTAAAAGTCGGCTTTGCCACAAGGCAAGAAAGCAAAATGTTTCTCTCATCCCCCTTCACCCTCCCCCCCGCTTCTGTCCAGCTCAAAAGGTGACACAACCATTGATTTTGAAAGCAATAAAGTCAGCACAAGTTGCCCTGGGTACCTGAGGATTCTCTCCCCAGTTCCAGATGGCAATTTGCAAAGAAGCAGAAGGGACATCAAAATCAACCAGCTTTCTATCCAGAGGCAAGATCTGGTGACAAACCAGCCACACACATCATCTAAATTGCACAGAGAGATCCAGGTGCATTACAAAGTAATGGCTGCAGATGATTCAAAAGATATGGCCATTAACATTCTACAGAACACAACTGAGATGGCTTTGAAATAAGATTAGACAAACTCATGGAAGAGAGGGCTATAGAGGGCTAAATAGCTAAAAAGGCATACCCGCCAACATCTCGAGCCCCAAAACCAGGGTACGCGTCTTCCCGTCCACGCTGCAGTGTGAGTTATGTAACCCCTGTGAGATTACAGAGCCCAAAAGACGCGCTTTTTTGAGGGGAGGGGCTGTGCTCTCACGGTGCCCCCAAAACATCCATGCTCAAATATGAAATTGCACCGTCAGGGTAATAGTTGTAAAGAACCGGTAGAAAAGCAGAGCTCCTCCTGAATTTGAATGGATTGAAGAGATCTAGCCCATTGTAATGTTTATCAAGTTCCCTTGTCATAAAACAGCATGTGCAAATAAAACCAATAATTCTACAGGAAAATGGGTGGGTTTTGGTAAGGTTTTGCCATAATAAGAAGTCTACTGTTAATAGTCAATGCTATGCTGTCTTTGAGGGACGCAGGTAGTGCTGTGGGTTAAACCACAGAGCCTAGGACTTGCCGATCAGAAGGTCGGCAGTTCGAATCCCCGTGACGTGGTGAGCTCCCATTGCTCGGTCTCTGCTCCTGCCAACCTAGAAGTTCGAAAGCATGTCAAAGTGCAAGTAGATAAATAGGTACTGCTCCAGCGGGAAGGTAAATGGTGTTTCCGTGCGCTGCTCTGGTTTGCCAGAAGCAGCTTAGTCCTGCTGGCCACATGACCCGGAAGCTGTACGCCGGCTCCCTCAGCCAATAAAGCGAGATGAGCGCTGCAACCCCAGAGTCGGCCACAACTGGACCTAATGGCCAGGGGTCCCTTTACCTTTACCTTTATGCTGTCTTTAATCTACTAGAACCCTTTCAGTTTCTATTCATTGTATTTGTATGTCACTGAAGAGAAGATTGAGAGGTGATACGATGGCCATATTTGAATACCTGGGCTGTCACATGGGAAGTGGAGCAAGCTTGCTTCCTGCTGCTCAAGAGTGGAGGACCTGAACCAACGGATTCAAATTGCAAGAAAGGAAATCCCAGCTAAGCATTAGGAAGAGGAAGAGCTGTTTGACAGTGGCATGGACTCCTCTGGAAGGTGGTGGACTCTCCTTCACTGGAGGTTTCCAAGCTGAGGTTGGATGGCCACCTGTCAGGGATTCTTCATCCGAGATTCCTGGACTAGATGACCCTTGAAGTCTTTCCCAATGCTGCAATTCTATGGTTTCATTAGGCAAGATTCTCATTTTTTGATGCGCTAATGTCTCAATAAATAAGGTAATTTTTAACAATTGAAGCTGCAGGTTCAGCATTTGGGAAATCAGAAATGTTGGCCCGTTTCAAACACCTGCACACCTCTCTTTCAGCTCTTACTCCCCACAGTTAGCAGCACAGATCTGTTTCAGCAAACAGCAGTCTTTCCTGTCAGCCAACACCCACATGTCCTTCCCCCTTTCTAGCTCTGCATCCAAGCTATCGGGAGGTTAAAAGCCTTTCCTGTCCCCACCCCCATCAGGCACCGAATGCCAGCCAGCCACTGGGAAAGCCACATTCATTTTCCTCCCAGGCGTTCTTTTAATTTCAGGATATGATTTGCAAAGAGCTGGTTATAGATGAAAGAAAGAAAGAAAGAAAGAAAGAAAGAAAGAAAGAAAGAAAGAAAGAGTATAATGAATTGCTAAAATGCATTTCACTCAGAACTGGAGGGTGGGGAGGATCTCGTGTTAATTGGGCCTAATTGACAATCCAGCCTGACCACTGTTTTGATGATGAACTACAATTTATAAGTAGAAACAAAACAGCATTTCTAGAAACCTGTTTCTATCTGCTTGTTGACGCTGTTTGACAGTGGCATGGACTCCTTTGGAAGGTGACCTTATATTTGCCTCCTGGATTTCACACACAGCCCTTTCTGAGGCTCCTAGTGCTAATTCCAGTTGGTTGAGTTGTACTAGGCACCCCTATGTTCCTGGGGCCCTAAGAACAGAAGAAGAGCCTGCTGGATTAGGCCAATGGCCCATCTAGCCCACCAGGGCCGTAGCTCAGTAGTAGAACATCTGCTATGCATGCAGAAGGTCCCAGGGGTTCAATCCCCAGCCACATCTCCAGGCGGGCCTGGGAGAGACCCCCTGCCTGGAACCCTGAGGAGCCACCGCTGGCAATCAGGGTAGGGAATACTCTGCCAAGATGGACTGACTCACGAGTAAACTAGCTCCCCCTGCTCTTATCCTGGTCTCGCAGTGTCCAGGCAGATGCCTCTATTGGGAAACCCACAAGAAGACTCCAAGGCCAAGAGCCCTCTCCCCTCCTCTGGCTTCCAGCAACAGGTATTCAGAAGCACTGCTGCCTCCATGAATAGCCAATGTGGCTAGGAGCTGTCTCCTCAATGAACGTAAGCCCAACTGAAGTGCTGGTTATTGCCTCTCAAGCTCAGCATACATTGAGGGGTAGGGGTGGGGAATCTTTGGCGCCCTTCAGATGCTGTCGGACTCCAGCTAACACAGAAGGTCAGGGATGAATGGAGTTGGAGTACAGTAGCAACTGGAGGGCATCAAGTTCCCCAGCTTTGTCTTAGGGAGAGAGACGGCCACTGTGTTCCTCCCTGGGCTCACAGATTTGGGGGAACAAGAACCTGTGTCGTGTTTTTGGAGTAGGACAGTCCACTGATGCACTGAGCGGGGCCTTCTTGGTTGCAGCACCAAAAAGTATGGAACAATCACTCAAAGGACCAGATACAGTTGCTGCCTGCATTCCTCTGGAGCAGCCTTCCTCAGCCTGATGCCAGCCCAACATTCTTGATGGCAGCTGCCATCCACCCCAGCAATCATCACTGTGCTCCTATCAATCCCATGCTTGCTGGGAAGGAGGGACTTGGACCCTTGTGGGTGGACCTCATTCCAACTTAAGACCTGGAGGAACCTACAGCTCCAGCTCCAGGACCTCTCTGACTTCACCATCAGCCCTGCCTTGATTCCCAATCCTTCCCCAGGCCTCAGGAGCAAAGGTGCAATGGACCTAACAGGAGCCAAGAGTTGCTGGGCAGAGGTCTACTCAGGAGGAAGGGAGAAGACCCAGTGATGGTCTACCTTGAGAGGAGAGGGAATGCCCAGCTGAAAGCAACAGCTCAGCAGAGGATGAGATGGCAGAGACTCCAGCAGCAGTCTCCTTTGTGCTTTTGCTCCCTTTTCCTAGCTGTGGAAATCCTCCTGGCTCAAATTCAAGTCCAGCCTCCCAACAAAGTGCTGGTCATCAGGTTGGGATACATCAGGCGTAGCCAACAAGAAACCCTCCAGATTTTGCTGGATTCCATCACCCCTGATCGTTGGCCAGGCTGACTGAAGCTTCCCACACACTGGTTAGAATCTGCTTTGAAAACTCCATAAAAGAGAATTGACAACCTGTTTTGTTGGCGCTTCTTCTGGTGGCTGAGATGTGCCCCCCCCCCCGCCCGCCAAAGCACACACATGCAGAGTGTTTCCTAATCCTGCCTTCCTGAAATATAAGCCTCTTTGCTTGATTATCTGTGGCAGCAGAGAACAATTGAGTTGCAACTATATTGCAGCAGACTTTTGACTATTTGAAGATTGTTATCAAGTTCCTCCCTTAATCTTCTTTCCTCTTGGCTTCCTTTAACTGCCAGGCTTTCTCAGAAACAGCCCCGTTTGTCTCTCCAGGAGCACAAACTGTCCCAAGGGAAGGAAAGAGCCCTTTTCACACACCTCCTGCCTCACTCGATTAAGCTGCACCCTTGGAGCAAACATTCCCAATTCCTACCGGCCAGCAATCACTCTCATCCGAGCACTTCTGCGGTGTCTCTTGCCCTTGCCCCATGGTAAACCAGAGCAATAAGCCACCGAGAGCCCCTCTTGGGGTCTCCGGGGACGGGGGACAGGGATGGCAGCAGGCAGCAAGGCTTGGCAAAGGGCTTCTGTGCGGCCTTTGTTCTGAGATGGCATTACCAGTAGAGAAAACATCTTGCAGGGATCAGTTTGAGCACCTGGGAAGTCAATAGAAATGCACCCTGGTTTTGAAGAGGAGGATGATCCTGGACTTTCAAAACTCCTGAAGGGGCGCCACTCAGAAATTTTGAATGTTAGGCAGTATATCGGAAATAAAATAAATAAATAAAACCTTCTTCAGTACAGGAAAAACAAGCAAACCGAGGCCTACCCCAATGAACCTTCTGAATGAGATAAATAATTCCTGATGATCACATGGGAACGAGTAACGTTTAGAGCCAAATGAGAAAATATGCTAGGGGGATTGAGACTGGGTCTTCTGCATTTCATTCTTAGTTCAAAGCACCCTCATTAGATTGGAGGGTGGCACTGGGTTGGTTGGCTGGTGTGTGCATATAGGTTCAATCCCATTAGACCATACACTGGTACCTTGGTTCTCAAACGGCTTAGCTGTTAAACAAATTGGCTCCCAAACGCCGCTGCAAACCCAGAAGTAAGTGTTCTGGTTTGCAAACATTTTTCGGAAACTGAACATCCAACGCAGCTTCCGCTTGAGTGCAGGAAGCTCCTGCAGCCAATCGGAAGCCGTGCCTTGGTTTTTGAATGGTTTCGGGAGTTGAACAGGCTCCCGGAACGGATTAAGTTCAAGAACCAAGGTACCACTGTACTGTTTCCCCAGTCTAAACCCCTCTGCCTCCTTGTTGCTATTTCAATGGGACTAGAGAGCATCACTGGGCAATGGCTGCTCCTGGCAAGGGATGCATTGCAGGGGTTGTACTAGACGACCCTTCAAACTCTACAGTTCTATGATTCTATAGTCTTTGCATGCTCAACAAGGCTGTTCTCCAACTGCAACCCCTAACCCCTCCCCACAAAAAAAAAGCTTTTAAAAATATTTGGTGGTGGTGTGGAATTGGGTGTGTTTAATCTTCCCTCCATGCTCCCTTAAAGCTAGGAAATGTATTTCAATACACAAGCAAACTGTCAGGATTACAGACAAACCCTGAATGTGCCCACTAAGATGGAGAGGCACCAGCAGAAGGCAAGCGTCCTTTCTTCCCTCCATCTGCTGGTAGCCAGATTGGTTGACATCTAGCCCACACTTGTGGGGTTGCCAAGTTTTGTTTTTTTAAAACACCAGGATGAGGGAGGCTAGGAAGGGCTCACAGATGGGGCCCAAACAGATTCTAATAAATAAGGAGTGAAGGTGGGGCAGAATCTAAAGAACTGTTGCTTGCTGGTTTTCCAGGCTTCAGTACTGGGAGAATAAAGTCAAGAGCTCAGTAAAATACAGATGGCTTGCAATGCTGTCTGCTCTGGGCTAGAGGCCAGGTCACTCATCCCTCTGTTACATCATCTCTTAACCGGTTGCAAAGACAGTCGGTCGTATGTGACCCTGGCTATCTTAAGTAAGTCTGGTTGGGTGGTGAGTGATGCACAGTTGGCCAAACAGCCAGGCCCAAAGGAATGATGACTGAGCCAGCTTAAGCCTGGGGAGAAACTACCCAACCCCCCGAGTTTCAGCTACTCCCCAGCAAGGGAAGAAAGCAACAGGATTTCAGAAGGACTAGGAAGCCCTTGCCATGGTGGCTACTGGGAGCCTAGAAAATGTTATTCTTAGCTGAGCAAGGTCTGAAATGTTGCATGATTTCTTCTTTGAATGTTGAGTTTGGGTTTATATAATGACCAAGACTGGACCTCTGAAATGGGGCAGTTTAGATATCCTTGGAAAAAATGAAGGTTCTCTCCTACCTACTCAGACTAAAGCACTCTTTCTTTCTTTCTTTCTTTCTTTCTTTCTTTCTTTCTTTCTTTCTCTCTCTCTCTCTCTCTCTCTCTCTCTGTGTGTGTGTGTGTAAGATTTGCACCCCACAGGGAG
The DNA here is from genome assembly GCF_964106645.2 of Podarcis pityusensis. NCBI lineage: Eukaryota > Metazoa > Chordata > Lepidosauria > Squamata > Lacertidae > Podarcis > Podarcis pityusensis. Next base: position 64,678,986 of record NC_138033.1, on the reverse strand, counting down.
TGGGGAGGACCGGGGCTCATTAGATTTCCGAAAATATATTTAGTATGAAGTATTTACCATGAAATTCCCTTTGCTCTTAGGCAGCTAAAGAAAGGTACCGTGCTAAGAGGAGGAGGAGACACCAGGGAAATTTCTGAAGCAAAGCAAAGCTGAGCTCCCTCTCCCTCTCTTTTACACACACATATATAGCTGCAGAAGACAGCAGCTAAAGGCAGGAGGGCAAAGGCAATCGGTGCCAGAAAGCCAATTATTGAAGGATGAAGTTTTTTAAGGAATTCCCAGCGCATTTCAAACATGTGGGCACTCTTCTTCGGGGTGGGGGGAGATGAGAAACTGGCATCAGCAGCCAGTTAAGCTGCATAACAAGAACATAAGCAGAACCTGCTGGAAAAGGCCAATGGCCTATCTAGTCCAGGATCCTGTTCTCACAGTGGCCAACCAGATGCCTCGTGGGAAACCTGCAAGCAGGACCTGGGCATAAGAGCCCTCTCCCCTCCTGCGGTTTCCAGCAACTGGTATTCAGAAGCATTAACCACCTCAGACTATGGAGGTGTATCCATTAATAGCTTTATTCTTTCCCATTAATTTCTCCATTCCTCTTTTAAAACCATCCAAGTTGGTGGTCATCACTGCCTCCTCTGGGAGGGAGTTCCATAGTTTAATTATGCCCTACATCAGTGGTTCTCAACCTGTGGGTCCCCAGATGTTGTTGGACTACAACTCCCATCATCCCTGAGCTCTGGCCTTGCTAGCTAGGGGTGATGGGCATTGTAGTTCAACAACATCTGGGGACCCACAGGTTGAGAAAGCCTGCCCTACATCAAGCTTCCTCAACCTCGGCCCTCCAGATGTTTTGAGACTACAGTTCCCATCATCCCTGACCACTCGTCCTGGTAGCTAGGGATCATGGGAGTTGTAGGCCAAAAGCATCTAGAGGGCTGAGGTTGAGGAAGCCTGCCCTGCATGAAGGACTTTCTTTGACCTGTCCTGAATCCTCCAACATTCAGCTTCATTGAATGTTCACCAGGTTCCAGTGTTAAGAGGAAAAATAAATTTCCTATCCCCTTTCTTTGTGCCACATGTAGTTTTATGAACTTCTATCACATGACCTCTTGCTCACTTTTTCTCTGAACTAAAACGTCCCCAAACGCTGCAGCCTTTCCTCACAGGGGGATTCATAATGGATCCCGTCCATTACTAGGATTCAGCAAAAGCACACCCTCTGCACCCATTTCCCAGAACACCAATTTATACTGCCTCTGCTGCCAAAAGTGGGTGGCCGTAACACTCTTTATGGGCCTCAGAAAGGGGTAGCACTCAAGCCCTCTTTCAACCACCCGCCATGGCATCCCAAGGGAGAGGCACAGATCCGCTGCCTTATGCAAGACTCACTCAAAATGCCATGGACACCTTTTGTAGTCACACACCAGCACTGAACTCTGCTCCTCCTCCACCTGTCTAGCAAAGCCATCTTGTGTTGGGAGCCCACCCAACAGGAACGTCTTCTTCCGCCCAACGTGGCTCAATCCACCCGGATGGCTCAGTTGGTAAGAGCATGGTGCTGATAACGCCAAGGTTTCAGGTTCGATCCCCGCATGGGACAGTTGCGTATTCCTGCATTGCAGGGGGTTGGACGAGATGATCCTCAGGGACCCTTCCAGCTCTACAAATCCGGGATTCGCTCCCCATCTCTGCAATGCATTGCTCATCAACCCTGCTGGTGCTTATTTTCTTCCCAGACCCTGGAAAAGGCCACAGCTCAGGAGCAGGGTATGCTCTGAGCACAAAAGGCCCAAGGCTCAACATCTCCAGGAAAGAATGAAAGCTGGAGAGCTTCTGCCAGTCAGCATAGAGTCCAGGGATAGTCAATGTGGTGCCATTCAGATACTGTTGAACTACCATTTCCATCACCTCTGTTTGCCACACTGGCAAGGGCTGGTGGCAGTTGTAGTCCAAAAACAACTGCAGCCCCCCACTTTCTCTACCCCTGCTGCAGGCAACGCTGAACATAATGGACCAAAGGTCTAGCTTGGTACAAGGCATCTCCCTGCATCTTCCCTTGCCGGAGGGAGAAGTTCTAGAAAGAGCTTTGGCTAACTCTCTTTCTGGAACAAATGCCATTGTTGCCAAGAAAGGAAGCCTCTTATTCTGCAGGTAATTTCGTATTTATCCCTCCGGGTTTTTATCCTTTCATTCCAGCGATGCATCAGTTAGATTCCAGTATTCCGCCATTTAATGTATGCAAATTATGTTAAATATTTCATCCATTTAAAAGCTTCGGTTATTATTGAATCATACCTTAAGCAGTTGGAAAAGTTAATTCCTTTCTTTGCACTTATCTGGTAATGGGAAATCACCACCTTAAATTAATATTTTACATTTCGCACGAGACAAGGGGGTGCTTATTAGGCCCTCATGCCCCCCTCCAACCATACCGTTTTTTTTCAGAGCTGTCTTTTAAGTGGGCTGCTAATCTGCACTTTTCTTTTCAAACCTGGGCTCCAAAAAGCCCCTGCCTCAATGCTAACGTGTTGGCAATTAACTTCTATATTAACAGACCACCAAGGTGCGCTTTTTAAGTTTTAAATTTCACAGGGTGGTTTTTATCTGCATTTAGACTTGCTGTGCCCCCTGCCTTGAGGTCTTGGGATGAAGGGTGAGAGACAAGCCTGAAAAACAGAGACAAACGAATGAAGTTTAAGTGGCTAAGCAAAAGTGAGAGGCTGGCAGCTGCTTGTTTTGCATAGCTCTTTGAATGCACAGGCGCCTTTTCACTAACTTCCGATATCCAGAACATAAGAAGAGCCTGCTGGATCAGGCCAATGGCTGCCGCCGTGCCACTGCTGCACAATTTCTGTTCTCATCCTGAAGCAAAGTTCTTAACCTGAGGTACTATTTCTGGGTTAGCAGAGTCTGTAAACTGAAGCGTCTGTAACCTGAAGCATCTGTAACCCAAGGTACCACTGTAGAAGCATTAAAAACTTCCCAATACAGGGCAGCCTTCAGATGTCTTCTAAAAGTTGTGCAATTCTTTATCTCCTTGACATCTGAAGGGAAGGCGTTCCACAGGGAGGGTGCCACTACCAAGAAGGCCCTCTGCCTGGTTCCCTGTTGCTTCTTGCAATGAGGAAACTAGGAGAAGACCCTCAGAGGAGGACCTCAGTGTCCAGGCTGAGCAATGGGGGTGGAGACACTCCTTCAGGTTTACCGGGCCGTGGCTCTTTAGGGCTTTAAAGGTCAGCACCAACACTTTGAATTGTGCTTGGAAACATACCGGGAGCTAGTGAAGATCTTTAGGACGAGTGTTATATTGTCCTGGCGGCCATTCTCAGTAAGCAGTCTAGCTGCCGCATTCTGGAGAGTCTTCTCTTCCTCCATGAATTTGTCCTACCCTCTTCTTAAAGCTGTCCAACTTGGTGGCTGTCGCTGGCTCATGTGAGCGAGCTCCGTAATTTAACTCTCGCTGCATGAAGAAGTACGTTCTTTTTACAAAAGTAAGGAGTGAATCATCTCCAAGGTGTAGCAGAGCAAAAGGAAAGAAAAAACCCAGGAGGTCAGACGTGAAACCATTTGCCAGAGGAAGCAGTTTCTATGGAGAACTAACTGCCTTCTGGATAACAGTTTATTCACTTGTGTATCCAGCCTATTTCTGTCAAGGTGCTGTTGTTGCTTTCAAATTCATTTCTGTCTGTCCAGGAATTGGGGGAAAATCTGTCCATTTTGTGTTGATCATTTTTCCAATCTTAAATTTGGTCCTCTCCATTTCCACACTAGTTTGCAATTAAACAAACAAACAAACAAACAAACACCCTGCATAGAAATCCATCTGCATTTTGAATGTGCATTTTTGGATGTAATCTACCCTAATATACACATTTTACAAGAAATTTCATCTAACATAATGCATACCTGTGCATTGTTTTCGCCAGTAACAATGTGTACACCTCTCCCTAAAATACATTTTTTTTGCATGGATATTTTGGTTAGAGAACAGCCTTGCAAAACTCAAAGCAGTGTGAATTTCCAAGGGTAGCTGTATTTTGGCTCAGGTATTGGTTCAATAAGTGCAAAATTAAAAGGCAAATTGGAATGAATTTGTTCTCCAGAACAACTTTTCCCAACCTGGAGCCCTCAATACATTTTGGGCTGAAACTTCCATCAGCCCCAGCATCATAAGGCTGCACCAATTGGGTCCAAAACATCTCGACAGCTCCTGGTTGGTCTATATGTTTTCACACACATTCAGACATTGGTATAAAGTATTGTAATGTTTTGGCCTTAACACTGCAGAAATGACAGGACATTTTTGCCACAGTCACATTGCATCATGGGTTTTCACATCTCCATAGTTTGCTTTGAGACTTTGTTGGGGACCCTCAGCCCTCAAGCATAACTACAACTTCTGCTGCCTCTTTCTGGAGGAAAGAAGCTGGAAACTGGACTATGGCATCAATTGCTGGAGACCAGAGGGTAGTACTGTAAATATATCCCTCCTATACCAGCAGTGTTGTTGCTTTTAATTGTGAGCTGCCTTGGGGAACCACTCTTGGCTCACAAGTGGGATATAAATATGAAAAATACATAAAATACTGCCTGCCAGTATAAGCATGATATTTTTAACAAAATGAAAATGTCGCTATCCAAGGAGAACACATAATCAATAAATCTAAATCATTGTGGAATTGATTAACGCCACCAAAACCTTCCGCAATTGCAATACTGGGTGCAATTCTGTTTTGGGCTTTGTTTTTCCTCAATTATCAGCCAAAGTCCTAGTCTAAATGCATGTTCTCTCCAGATTGGAACACACGTCTCATCTAGACTTCTGTTCTCGCTATGGCCAGCCTATGGGAAGCCCGCAAGCAGGACACAAGCACAACAGCACTCTCCTCTTCGTGTTCCCTAACAAATGGGTTTTAGACGATGGTGCCTCTAATCCAGGAGGCAGAATTACTAGTCATCGACAGCCTTCTCCTCCATGAATTTGTCTAATCCCCTTTCATTTTATTTTTTTTTAAAGAATATTTATTCCAATTTTAAAGTTACAAAAAAATAAATATAGAAAATAAAAAACCACATACATCTTACAAAAAACAGACAGTAAAAAAGAAATAAAAAAGACAAAAAATCACAGTAGAAAATAACAAAAATCAAATTAGACCATTACAACCATTTTCCCTTTTACTTGTTTCCATGACTTCCTCTCACCTCCCTGCTTTGTATTCTAGTTTAAATCGTATCTCCAGCAAATCCTTCTAACCTTCTTTTCTTTTACTTATTTTAACATTCGAAAGTATTTAATTCTCCTCTATCCTCATTTTACACTTCATATTTACTTATTCCATTATACCCTGTCTGCCAATACGGTCTAGTATTCTTCTCCAACCTTTTTCTAACATTCTTTTATATTACAGTGTTTCTGAAGATATATTTTAAATTTTTTCCAGTCTTCTTCCATCAACCCTTCTTCCTGATCTCGAATTCTGCCGGTCATCTCAGCCAGTTCCATATAGTCCATCACTTTCCTCTGCCATTCTTCTCGGGTAGGCAATTCTTGTGTCTTCCAGTATTTCCCAATAAGTATTCTTGCCGCTGCTGTCGCATACATAAAAAAATTCCTGTCTTCCCTTCGCACCAATTGGCCGACCATGCCCAAGAGGAAAGCCTCTGGTTTCTTCACAAAAGTGTATTTCAATACCTTTTTAAATTCATTATATATCATTTCCCAGAAGGCCTTGATCTTTGGGCACGTCCACCAAAGGTGGAAAAAGGTTCCTTCATTTTCTTTGCATTTCCAACATTTATTATCGGGCAAATGATAGATTTTTGCTAGCTTGACTGGGGTTAAGTACCACCTATAAATCATTTTCATTATATTTTCTCTTAATACATTGCAAGCCGTAAACTTCATACCTGTGGTCCATAACCGTTCCCAGTCAGCAAACATAATATTATGCCCAACATCTTGTGCCCATTTAATCATAGCAGACTTAACCATTTCATCCTGTGTATTCCATTTCAACAGCAGATTATACATTCTTGTCAGATTTTTAGTTTTAGGTTCTAACAATTCTGTTTCCAGTTTAGATTTTTCCTCCTGGAAACCAATCTTTTTATCTAGGTTAAAAACCTCCCTTATTTGATAATAGTGAAGCCAATCTCGAACTTTAGTTTTTAATTTGTCAAAACTCTGCAATTTTAATTTATCTCCAACTTGTTCTAAAATTTCACCATATTTTGGCCAGTTTGTCTCCATATTAGTTTTTTTCAATGCCTTTGCCTCCATTGGTGACAGCCACCTTGGTGTTTTACTTTCCAACAAATCCTTATATCTCACCCAAACATTAAACAATGCTTTCCTGACAATATGATTCTTAAAGGCCTTATGCGCTTTAACTTTGTCATACCATAAATATGCATGCCATCCAAACACATTATCAAAACCTTCTAGATCTAAAATGTCCACATTTTCAAGAAGTAGCCAATCTTTCAGCCAACAAAAAGCGGCTGATTCATAGTAAAGTTTAAAATCTGGCAGGGCAAATCCCCCTCTTTCCTTCGCATCTGTTAATATCTTAAATTTTATTCTAGGCTTTTTGCCCTGCCAGATAAATTTGGAAATATCTCTTTGCCACCTCTTGAAACAGTCCATTTTGTCCACAATTTGCAATGTTTGAAACAAAAACAACATTCTAGGCAATACATTCATCTTTATCGCAGCAATTCGGCCCAACAATGATAACTTCAATTTTGACCATATTTCTAAATCCTTCTTCACTTCTGACCAACATTTTTCATAATTATCTTTAAACAGATTCACATTTGAATTTGTCTAATCCCCTTTCAAAGCTGTCCAAGTTGAGGTGGCAATTGTAATACCTGGCTTCTGTCGCTAGGTGTCGGTATTTCCATAAGACAAGCCTGTTGTTCATTCTCTGTTTTGAAATTTCAAGAGTCTGAGGCTGTTGCAGCCCAGTGAGCTCGTATGAATTATGCATCTTGCCCTCTTCGGTTGAGTAAAAGTGGTGCACCACTTTGTCCTCTATGATGTTGGCAAATGTCAGGAAGCCTCTGGGTTGGCCAGGCCTGCATGTAAACAGAGACTGGATTTCTGCCTTTGCCTGAGCTGGATTGATATACGGCTGCCCTGTGGCCTGCCCTAGGAGGCAGTTACAGTACTGGGGTTGGGCGTGGGGGTCGAGCAGATTTATCTCACCAGAACCTGTCTCTGTTTAGCTCCAGAGGAAGGATCACGCTGCTGCAACCCCCTTTCTCCGCTTCTCGAAAATCACGCTGCAAGAGGAGGACCACGTGCTTGCCATTTCAACGCGGCCTCCTCCTAATCCCTTGTAAACACGCCGAGCAAATGCTTCTCCCGTCAACGTGACGCTTGAAACATCCCTACATTTGCTGGTGGGTGAAGGTTATGTCAAATGTGTTTCACAACAGCAGAATGCAGGCTCCATGCCATTCAGAGACATGAGATGTCACAGCAAAAGAAGAATCCAAGGCTACATATTCTCATGCATTGATTTGCAAGGGAGGCAGAGCCCACGCCCAGGTAAGAGTGGAATTCAGGGAGAATCAAAGGCAAAGCATGCTGCTCCAATAATGCCCTCACGTGGGCTCAGCAAGTTTCTCAAGCTCCTCACCAACCACCCCTAGGTCTCGTTCCTAGCCAGCCACCCCCAGTTCAGACCCTATTAATTAAGACCTTTCTGCACCAACGTGCATCACTTAACGGCTTGTTTGCTTTGAGTTGCATTGACCATTTCACTGCCCACGGAAAGCTCGTGGAATCATATAATTGTGGCGTTGGAGTGGGACCCAGGGGTCATCTAGTCCAGCCCCCTACAATGCAGGAATCACATCCCTGACAGATGGCCATCCAACCTCTGTTTAAAAACCTCCCGTGAAGAAAAGCCCACCATCTTCTGAGGGAGTCCATTCCGCTGTTAAACAGCTCTTGCCGTCAGAAAGTTCTTCCTTTTGGAGCTCCTCACGTTTCTTTTTTTTTTATTTTAACCCGCTCAACAGCAGGCTCAGGTGTAAATATGTGCAAATAAATCGTATTTCACAAAGACACTACAGCCTGCATTGTGCCTCATTTCTGAAGGAAACACAAACTCCTGGTTAAGTGCAAACACCCCTGGAATCTTGGCAGAGATTGGAGTGGCCAATAACACTTGACTTAAACTTAAAAACATGTAAATGAAATCACCTGAAGGACAAATGGCACTGCTGGTCCATTTCACCTCCAAGGAAGTGCTTTGTGACTGGAAACACAATTTTCTCCATCCTGTCTAGGGTGAACCTCATCTAGCAAAACCCAAATGGTTTCACCTCAAGCAAAAACACAGCACAGCAAAACCAAACCACTACTTCCTTCCCCTTAATAATACAGGGGAAAGACTTTGAGAATTAACCTCCACACACATACAACTCACGCACACATTTTCTCAGCAGACACATGTTCTCAAGTGAGAAGGAGGCAGTTTGCATTTCTGTATCCTGCCTCCCGCAACGTTCATTGTCAGGGTGGTGCCTTCAAGATCCCTTCGCCCCACTTCCAAAGGTAATTCTGCTTTCGCCCTCCACCCTTCTCTGCAGGGAACGCCAGCAAGCGTAGCTTGAGAGGTACGTAGTCAAGAGCTCTAACAGCTGAAGAGAGGTATTAATCAAGAACGTGAACATTTGCGGGGAAACAGGGCCTTGCTCTCGAATTAGAGAAGTTCACCAAAAGAAAAACACACTTCGTGGAAAGGCAGGTGACAGCCACCAAAAACCTTCACAGCTATGGGATTCTGCGGGCTGAAACCAGCCCTTTCTAGCAATTGGCTCAGCCGCTGGGGTGTTATAGAATATTCACGGAAACCCCAACTGCTCAGAAGTGAGCAGACTCTCCAAGTGTCCCTGTTTTCTAGGGACAGTCCCTGATTTAGAGAAGCTGTCCCAGTTTCTGATTTGATCTTGGAATGTTCCTCTTTTCCTTAGGACGTCCCTATTTACATTAGAGAAATGTTGGAGGGTGTGGAATTTTTCAACTCCTGAGCTGACTGAAGGCCGTCTTGTATTGGAAAGTTTTTTTTCTTTAATGTTTAATGTTTTATTATGTTTTTCTATATGTTGGGAGTTGCCCAAAGTGGCTGGGGCAACCAGGTAAGATGTGTGGGGTCTAAATAGTAACATGATCATTATGGAATGGGGCGTCCCTATTTTCACTGGAGAAATGTTGAAGGGTATGACCCTGTAAACACATAAGTTTTCCAGGTCAGGAGGAGTTGTTGGAGGAAAGGGCTGTTGAGAAAACTGTATTATCACCAGTGAATTGTGCCTATTTATGAGACAACAAATGGGGAATGGTCAGGGGAGCTGTTGCAACATAGGTGAATTTCTGCAACTCTTTTTAAAAATAATAATAATAATAAATAAACACCAAAAATACATTGGAACCAGGTGGCAGTGGAAGATGAGTTAAGTTAAGCCAAGCAAAGTGCTGAAGAGACCTGCCTACTTGGTTAATTTCTTTCTTTCTAAAACAACTAATCCATTTCCCCCTTTGTCATTATCTGGAGCAACAGAACGCCGTTTCATAATGCGATTCTTTTGAAAATTAATGTATTTTCTGCTAGCCAATTACAAGAATCCCTGACTTCCATTTTTAATATCAACAATAACAAAACAAAACAAAACCATGCTTGGCCATTTTCAAGTTCAGTGGAAGCGGGCAGAGGGGGTGGGGGGGTGGGGGAGGGAGGACAACGGAAACTGGTAATTCTGTGTAATTTGTGTCTGTATAACCTAAGGACAGCTTAGCTGTTAAAAATGAAATTATGCCTGCTCAAGTCCGTAACTAAGCGCCCTGGGTCCCGTTGGAATTTAATCAAAATAAGGGCAATGATAACACCAATAATAATAGCACCAATAATAATTAATAATTTGGAACAGCAGGGAGCACGTCCTGAAAGTGCTCCCTCCTGCGCAGCCTGTTATCATCTGCTGCTTAAGCAAGATGGATTTCTTTTTTAAAGTGGTCAATTGCCGAGCAAGCTCCAGATACTCCTTTATGCTGAGATAACAGATTGGCCTCCTCTCAGCTCCCGCAAGGTCAGGACTGCCTGCTGAGGACAGGAGAGGTTCTGGGTGACATGGCAGTTCCACCAGGCCCACTCATCACATTTTAGAAAGCAGAGAGATCGGGTGTTGGGTTAGATCAGGAATCCCCAAATAAGGGAAGGCTCCCAAGGAGACCGACATGCCCATCTACAAAGGAGGGCACTTGTCATGTCTCTGTGTGAGTTGCCAATCTGGCCTTGCTGCTATACAGGTGAGTTAATCACCCCCCCAAAGCAGGACTGGCTCATTCAAACAATCTGGATGGGAAGGTCCTCTGCAACCACTTGCATTCAAAGGAGCTTGCCTGTTGTGCCTCTGCACGGTCTTTGCTCTGAGCATCCCAGAACACGTGAGGCTGCAAAGCTGCAGGCTTGGTTACTTCTTCACACTCAACATGTAGCCCTTCAGGCTGAAAAGCAAAGTGTGGGTTCCTGTTTTAGTCCCTCAGAGATCAGAGACTTTGGAAATTATGGCTGAAGCCTTCTCGTGTTAAAGAACACGGTTGAAAAACTGTAAAAGACCCCTTCCCCAAATGTATTTGCACCCCGTCAGAGTTGTCTGCACCCGACATCTCTCAAATTGGAGCTTCTATGGGTACATTCAAGGGGCTCAAGAGGATACAAAAATTTGCCCTTACAGTATTTCCCATTGCGTGGATTCCCAAGCCCAGCTTCAATGCCCTCCAATGCTTCCTGCTCTTCTTAAAGAAATGCATATATTTATTTAAAAGCATGTCTAAATGGTGTTAATATTTTTTTTTAAAAAAATAACCTCTTACTGGTGTGCAAGATAAAAAGAAAACAATATCATTAAAGCAAGCATTACATCCTAAAACCAATAAAACAGCAGAATAAAAACATGTAAGAGCAATCAAATAAGACAAAAATCCAGCGGATCCAAACACATAAAGCAGGGTCTCGTATTCTGGGTCAGGGAAGCCCCAGGCATGATGGCTCTGCTCCTTCTCCCTCTCTGCCCCATGCCTGTCACTTCAGTGTGTCGGCCCCCATTCTCCGCCCTCTTCCCAACCTCACCTTTCCTGTCCAGCTTTTGGCTTAATCCTTTGACCTCATCCCAAGGCAAGGCAAAGCATCAGGCTACAATCCTACCTACACCCTTTGCAAATCCCATTGAACTTCTGTGTGGAAAGAACAGATCAGCTGAAGTTGAATCTGCAAATTCTCGTTCGTGGTTCCATTGGACTTTCCCTTCCCACTTTTCCCCACCCTGTATAGATTTTAAATACCTTCAAATACCACATATGCCATTTTTTCATTTAATCTGGTACGCTGTTGGTGCTGGATAAATGGTCTATCACACGCATAAACACAGGCACAGAACGACTTCCCACACTGCTCCGTTCTTTTTAGCAGCTCCATTTTCCACATTTTCCTGCATTCAAGAGGTTTCCTGGGAGCATTATGGACCCCTGCTGCACCACCAGCTGATTCCACATGAATACTCATGGAATCGTAGAGCTGCCTAGTTGGAAGGGACCCCCTTGACAGTTGGCCATCTAACCTCTGCTTAAAAACCTCCAGTGAAAAAGGGTCCACCAGCTTCTGAGAGAATCCATTCCACTGTCAAACAGCTCTTAGCATCACAAAGTTCTTCCTAACATTTAGTTGCAACCTCCTTCCTTGTGATTTGAATCCACTGGTTTGGGTCCTCCCTTCTGGAGCAGCAGAAAGCAAGCTTGCTCCATCTTCCATGTTGATAGCATTTCAGACATTTGAAGATGCCTATCTTATCGCCCCGCCCACCCCTCTTACAGTCTTCTCTTCTCCAGGCTAAACAAACCCAACTCCCTCAACTGTTCCTCACAAGGCTTGGCTTCCAGATGTTGATCATCTTGGTTACTCTCCTCTGCATGTGTTCCATGCGCTATCAATGGCACATTAGGAACCTGTACCCAGGCCTGTAAACAGTCATGCCATTGGTCAGCCGTGGCAGGTAATACTCACCTCCAGATGAACAGACACAGAAAACTTACAGTCAATACTTTTTATGATGCCTACAAACAGCTAGACTAGAGACTGTGGCAATAGGCTAGCTGAAGAAGACATCAATCTGCAGCAAATAAGGCCCATCAACTCGGGGATTTTTTTTTTGTAGCCAAAAACGAATTAGAGCACATTTTCAGTATGGAGAGTGTTTCGACCCATTGATCTCACTCCATCGAGTGATTCCATCAGCATCCCAAAATTGCTATCATTATCTTTCAAAAATTTGATTTGCAATCAAAACCACAAATCAGTGACTGGAAGATAAAGCAGATGTCTTTTTGCCTTGTGAAACGCTCTTAGCCTTGCCTAATTTGTGCATTCCAGCTGTGGTGTTCTAGGCCAAAACATCTGGCGGGCACCAGGTTGGGGACAGCTGGTCTGTGCAAATAGGGAGGCGTACAGCCTCACTGCTGAGTAATCACAGAGCAGGTCCCTTTTGCCAGAGGGGTTCCCATAAATCTTGTCCAGGGGGTGGGGGGTTAGAGCACTCTTGCTTTCCGAAGGAAATATGCAAAAGAGGTTCCACGCTGTAAATCTCCCTTCTTGGCTCTAAGGAGATAAGTAGGACCTATTAACCTTCCATGTTATTTTCAACTTCATTATTTGAGCTGACACGAGGAGAGAGCACAGTGACGGCTCTTTTGGGCAGAGAGCATGCAAATCGCTTTCCTCAAAGGAAATTACTTCTTCGGGCTGAATGTTATTAATCTAAATTCTCCCTTGGCCAAATTGTGGCTCATAATAAATACAGAACAGGTGGTGATGCTTATCTCCAGTGGCAGCTGATGCCGGGGGCAATTCATCAACCCGAGCACCCCACCTCCTTGGAGGAAACTGCTTCCGGGTCAACTCCAGCTTCTGGTGGGGGGCATGAGCCAGGCACCTCAGTGTCCCCCCTCCCTCACCGAGCCTGCCTTCACATGGTCATGCAGCACCTCCGAGGCCCAAGATATTTGCCAGTGCTCTAGGGGTGCAGGTTACATTGAGATTTTGCACACGTCCTGTTTACTCCCCGGCCGTTTCCTTTTCTCTTTTCCCTTTTTTGCATGTGCTTCATTGACCTGAGTCCCTCATGGGGTGGAGCAGCTGGTTTTTGCTCTGCCAATTTGTTCTGGAGAGCTGGATGGTGACTGTCTTGGAAGAGGAGTCAGAAGGCTCTAAAGGCCAAGGGAGGCGTCATCCAGAGGTTCGCATACTTTAATTAAGTAATGGTTTTATGAATTATGACTGAATATGGTGCAGACCATCCAAGTGTTCCCATTTTCCAGGGACAGTCCTGGATTTACAGAAGGTGTCCCCGTGTCTGATTTGATCCCAGAATGTCCAGCTTTTCCTTAGGATGTCCCTAATGTTGGAGGGTATGGAGTTATGTGACCCCCTGAGCCAAGGAGATATAACTATACAACCTTTAGTAGATATCTAAAGGCAGCCCTGTATAGGGAACTTTTTATGTTTAATGTTTTATGATGTTTTGATATATGTTGGAAGCCGCCCAGAGTGGCTGGGGCAACCCAGACAGATGGGCGGAGAATTATTATTCTTATTATTATTATATAGGATGCCCCTATTTTCATCTGAGAATTGTTGGAGTAGGGGTTAGAGTGTTGGACTAGGACCTGGGAGAGACCAAAGTTCAAATCCTAACTCAGCAATGAAGCTCACTGTGGTGTCTTTAGGCCAGTCACTGTCTCTCAGCCTAGCCTACTTCACAGGGTTGTTGTGAGGATAAAATGGAGAGGGGAAAGAAATACAGTGGTACCTCGGGTTAAGTACTTAATTCATTCTGGAGGTCCATTCTTAACCTGAAACTGTTCTTAACCTGAAGCACCACTTTAGCTAATGGGGCCTCCTGCTGCCACCGCGCCGCCACGCGATTTCTGTTCTCATTCTGAAGCAAAGTTCTTAACCCGAGGTACTATTTCTGGGTTAGCGGAGTCTGTAATCTGAAGCGTATGTAACCTGAAGCGTATGTAACCCAAGGTACCACTGTATTACAGCTTCAAACCACTTAGAAGCCATTTTGGAATGTGAACAGCGTATCATATTAACGCACAACAACAAGTCTTGCTTTGCACAATCCCAGAATTGTTACTGCACTCAAGTCAAGATTTTTTTTTTAGTTTGCAGAAAGCAGAGGCAGGGGAAATGTTCTAATGGAGAAAGTATTCTGAGTCCTGGTCTAAGGCTCCTGAACCACACATTTAGTGGGGCCAATATGTGACACCGTCTGCCCCTCCTGGAGTATCACTGGTGTCATTTCATGGACAGGTGTGCATTCATGCAACTTAGCGGACAGCTCCTGACACATACGAGAAACCTCCTGCCATTCACTGTTAAGATAATGACACTGGCAAGAGAGTACCAGCTCTCTCTCAGGTGCTAAAATACCAAAGTGATTTAAAGCCATTGAGAGATGAATGCAAGAGAGACCCAGGAGGTGAGATAAAGCTAGAGAGAAACAGACAGAACCTTTGTAAGAGGAGCCTGGGGGATCAAACCTAAGGAGGCCGACCAGATGCCCCGTGGGAAACCTGCAAGCAGGACCTGAGCACAAGAGCCCTCTCCCCTGCTGTGGCTTCCAGCAGCTGGTTTTCAGAAGCACTGCTGCCTCTGACAGTGCAGGCAAAGCATAGACTTCATTGTGCTAGCGGCCATTCGTAGCCCCCTCCTCCTCTTCCTAGATGAAGAAGAAGAGTTTGGATTTGATATCCCACTTTATCACTACCCGAAGGAGTCTCTAAACAGCTAACAATCTCCTTTTCCCTTCCTCCCCCACAACCAACACTCTGTGAGGTGAGTGAGGCTGAGAGACTTCAGAGAAGTGTGACTGGCCCAAGGTCACCCAGCAGCTGCATGTGGAGGAACAGGGAATCAAACCCAGTTCACCAGAATACGAGTCCACCACTCTTAACCACTACATCACTCTGTGGCTCTAGGAGCCTCAGGTGAGAGCTGAGTGCAGGATGGGTACCAAAGGTGAACAAGCTACCCCAGGAGGAGCATGACGTGTCCCCCACCAGAGGCATTACCCCTCCCCTAACACCCCATGGGGGTTGTAGTCCAGCAACCTCCAGAGAGCAGCAGGTATTTGTAGTCACAGCACTATACAAGCATCACCTCTCATCCCTCCATGCAACTCCTTGCTATGGTCCAGGGTCAAGGCAGTGCTGAGGAGGCACGCTGGATACAGGAGGACTGCAGGAGGCGGTTCACACACGTACACCCAAGATTTATGGACTGCCGCAAGCACCATAAAGCAATCTCAGGCTGGTGCTAGGGCAGTTAAACAGTACCTGTGCAGCATCCAGGGGCTCAGGCTCGCGAGAGGAGGATGAATCAAGAGGCTGGGAAGGGCTCTGCAGAGGAAACCACTCATTTCCCAAAAGGGGCTCATGCAAGGCCACAGTCACCCACCCTAAAGGACTTTGGAAAGTGCCAGGCACCATGGTGGGAAGTGTCCTTCACTAAGAGGCGCTGGAAACTGCAGGAGAAACTACAGTTCCCATGATTCTTGCAGGGTGTGTGTGCGTGTGTCATTTTAATGTGGTGCTGAGTATGCTTTAAATGCAGAGTGTGGATCTTGCTCAGAAGGCTCAGCAGAGAGAGAGTTAATCCCCGGCAGCTCCAGGTTAGGGGAGATTAAAGTCTGGCACACACAGGAGGAGAGAGCGCATTTGAAGCATTATAAATCTACCAGTACAGAGAGGCCTTCTCCTCGTTTGTTAGCCAGCGAGGTGTGAAAATGTTAATGAAGGAAGCGATAATCTATGAGAATCCCACTATTAAAATGTAGCCCACGTCTAGAGACGCCTGTTTCCGCCTGGCCCACAGTACATCAACCCCTCCAACGTCCTCCTAATAATAGGTGTAATTGCCTGAGCCTGTCTAGCCAACCTCCACCCTAGCATGCCCAAGATTCGCTAGAACTGGGGTGGTGGAATTTATTCTCATTCCGCTAAGCTGGCATTTATATTGCAAGAGTTCTGAAAAGGAAAGTGTGTGTGTGGTGGTGGTGATGGGGATATAAACACAAAAGGGACCTCGTATAACAGCAAGCAAGGAAAAGAGAGGGGGCTGCAATCGCTTGTCCCTCTTGCTGAACGTCACAAATAGCCAGCATCCCAACCTTCCAAAAAGAGTGGGTGCGGGGAGCCTTGGCAAAGATTTTGCCCATCTAATTTTGTTTCCTCTTTTTGTACAGAAAGAGGCGTGCACTGCCAGCTGAAAGCTTTGGGGGTTACGGCATTCAGAGAAAAGAGGTCCGATGAACTGTGGTTCCTCTCTCCACCCCCAGCTAATCCCCCTGTTCTGGACCGCTACTTGAAACAGCACGGCAGCCTCTCATCTGCCTTTCAGCTGCTGCGCCTGCGACGTTGGAACGTCAAGCAAACAGTTGGGGTCGATTCAAACATTTGTGAGAAAACACTAATTGAACCGAAAATGGCTGTGCAACGAATGCTTTCATGAGCTCCTTTGCCAAGAGAATTCCCCACGCCTAGTTGACTCTGTTTCCCAACACACAGAGAGACACACACTCACTCACTCACTCACAGAGATGCCTGGTCCTCTTGGCACAGTGTCAGATTTCTCCCTATTACTCAGTTCCCAAGAGTGAGTCAATGTTGGCTCATGGCGTAGGATTAGGGTGCTGTCTGCCTGACTGTACTGTCATCTGCAGCAATGGAAACTGTTGTGTCATGGAAATCAAGCCATGCCAAGCTACCTCTCCAGGTAGGAAAAGCCGCTTCCAAAAGATTGTTTATTTCGGAACATTCAGCGCTCTTTTTTCATTCCCTCCCAAGCCCTGCTTCTTCCATCTAACAAACTTTATTCTGATCTTGGGGACACCACACCACTCCTGGGATCTCTTTCTCGAGCACGGCCGATGCAATGGTGTGGCTGGGAGGGAGCGTGAGCTGGAAGCTAAGTCCGCCCTTCAGATACTGCAGCCACCCTGAACGTAAGAAAATAAGAGTCTGTTGGGTCAGGCCAATGGCTCACATAGTCCAGCATCCTGTTCTCACAGTGGCTAACCATATGCTCCAAAGGAAAGCCTGCAAGCAGGAGCCAAGCCCAAGAGAAGCCCTCTCCCCTCCTGTGGTTTCCAACAAAGCCTCTCCTCCTTACAGAGGGGAGGAGTTGTGAGCGGGAGCTGTTTCCCGCATTGGCAGGGGGCATTCCGGCCCCTGCCCAGTTGGCCCGGCTGCCATGCAGGTAGCCAGCCAATCAGGTGGAGGCTTGGGGGTGGGGTTTAGCCGCTCAAATGCGGCCGCAGCAGCACTTCCCTTTCATTGTGCTGCTGGTTTTCGTCGGATCACCCACCCACCCTCCCTTTAGTTCATTGCTTGGTTCTTGACATTGCTATGGACCTGTGGTTGGTCGCCTTGGTTGCCCAAGGGGCCTGGTAGGAATTTTTATCCAATTGGCAAATTGGCATCGGCCACTTGGTTTTTCACCTACCTTGTAGCAAATCGTCACAATTTTTAGGTATTGGCGGTTAGGCATTGGAATATGTTTGTGTATTGGAGGGCAGGCTGTGGCCATCGCCTACCCCTCCACTTTATAGGTATTCCAGTAAAGGAATCTGGCAGTCGTGGATCCTGTCCGATGCCCTTGCTGGTGGCTAGGGCCATGGCACGACCCCCGGTGACATCAGGGGGAGCTTTCAGTTGTATTTGCACCAGCAGGCTCCTCCCACTGGTGGTTAACCCTTGTTAGACTCACCCCTCCCTGTTTTATCCAATGCCTAAGCCAATTCCTCTCACATGCTGTAATCAATAAAGGTGTGGCCTTTTTTAGCCCATTAACCTAATATACTGTGTCCATGTGCCTTTCTTATCCTCAAGCGGGTGGCGGGTCCTCGAATCACTATTAGTTTTCAGAAGCATTTGCTGCCTCTGACCGTGGAGGCAGAGCATCGCCATCCTGGCTAGCAGCCACTGAGAGACTGGTCTTCCACAAATTTCTCTGATCCTCGTTTAAAACCATCCAAGTTGGTAGCCATCACTGCCTCTTGTGGGAGAGAGTTCCATAGTCTATGTGCCACATGAAGACGTCGTTTCCATCTTCCACCAGAGTCCAATATCCTTTGAGGTGAGGCAACCACAGCTGTGCACCGGAGCACAAACACAGTTGCACCATTGGAGTGTATAACGGTATCACAAAATAATCAGTTTAACTTTCAGTTCCTTTTCCTAATGATCTCAGGCATGGAATCCCTTTCCTTCCCCAAGCTTGTATCTTCGTGATCAGGCATAGGCAAACTCCAGCTCTCCAGATGTTTGGGACTACAATTCCCATCACCCCTAGCTAACAGGACCAGTGGTCAGGGATGATGGCAATTGTAGTCCCAAACATCTGGAGGGCCGGAGTTTGCTTATGTCTGTTCGTGATGCTTGGGACTGCAAACTGCCCTCTATGCCCAAGAGTCCAGCCTCTCAAAATACCCCATCAATACTAGCAGAATTCCAGCACTGTTTGATAGTACTATAAGGTCCACATATCTGAAAATGTGCAAGAATGTGCATTTCCAGTGCGGTGTATGTAGATGGGCCATTTTAACCCCAGGTTGGGTGTATTGCACCCCTCCACCCGTTGCTTGTTTCCTACATTCACACAGTAGCTTATTCTATTTTCCTGGTGTTTCCCTAACTGTTAATCTGAGCTTTCACATGACGTAAAAACCGCTACCTGAAAGACAGCTCAAGTTTAGCACACATTTCTGTGTTGTGTACAAATGGAGCCCCCCCCCCCCCCCGGAAAAAGTAACAGAAAGGAGTGCTCAACTTGAACCGTGTTTACATCATTTGAAAGCTCAAATATAATGCGGAAATTAAGACGGAAATGTCAAAATAAACTGCCTTGCGAATGCAGCCGTGGACAGAATTCCCCAAGGGCACCAGGTTGAGGAAGGCTGCTATGAATGTTAACAGGGGATGTGTGAAGCGGTCTGTATAATGCCCTGTGCTATATTATTCCCTATAACTGCCTTGATGAAAAGTGGTGTTGCCTCGTCAGGACGTTTTTCCACAAGGCAGATTCGTAACTGTTGCAAGGAGTAGGATTTTTCCAAACAGTCAGCTCTCCCGATAACAGAAGTATAGCAAACTTAAGCACTCATCCCTGATTAAGAGCTGCTGGCCAGTTTGCTATACTGTACACTGCTCAGATTCATTCGTCTTCCCCGACCCCCCGCCATGCTGACGGGCTTTATATTGACCTGCATTGTTCCTGGATACTTCCTTATTGCATTTATGGCTGACCTTTCCTCCAAGGTGGCGCTGTGGGTTAAACCACAGAGCCTAGGACTTGCCGATCAGAAGGTCGGCGGTTCAAATCCCCGCAACGGGGTGAGCTCCCGTTGCTCAGTCCCTGCTCCTGCCCACCTAGCAGTTCGAAAGCATGTCAAAATGCAAGTAGATAAATAGGTACCGCTCCGGCGGGAAGGTAAACAGCATTTCCATGCGCTGCTCTGGTTCACCAAAAGCGGCTTAGTCATGCTGGCCACATGACCCAGAAGCTGAATGCCGGCTCCCTCGGCCAATAAAGCGAGATGAGTGCCGCAACCCTAGAGTCGGTCACAAATGGACCTAATGGTCAGGGGTCCCTTTACCCTTTACCTTCCTCCAAGGAGTTCATGGTTCTCCCCGATCTCAATTAATCAACAACCCAGTGAGGTAGGACAAGCAGTGACTGGCCCAACGCCACCCAGGGAGCTTCATGACTGAGTGGGGGATTTGAACCCTGGTTTCTCCCAGGTCCCTAGTCCAACACTCTCACCACTGCACCATGTTGTTGCAGGCAGTCTGGAAACTCCAACTGGCGCAGGCTGTGCTACTGCTCAGTTTCTGACGCGGGCAGCAATGATCAGAGTGCATGGCACTGATTCCGGACCAGTTGAACTGATCTTCCAGGCTGGATTCAAAGTGCTGGTTTCAACCTTTGAAGTCCTAACGTACCAGGGATAGAGACTGGCAGCCTGGTTGGCACAGTTAGCGTGTCAGAGTAGGACCTGGGAGAGACCTGGGTTCAAATCCCCTCCACTCGGCTATAAAGGTAATGAATGTGACCAAGTCAGATGCATTAGGCTCAATGGGTCTACTCTGAGTAGGACTACAGCTCCACTCCTGGTAGTTTCTCAAGCTACTGTCCCTTTCTCCTCATTTGGCGAGACTGGCTGAATTTCCCAGCATCTTTTGCAAGAAATGGTGGGTTCAGTTTTTCACAGCTCTGCTAAGGTCATGATTTAGGCCGCAGTGGTTCTCAACCTGTGGGTCCCCAGATGTTGTTGGAGTACAACTCCCATCATCCCTGAGCTCTGGCCTTGCTAGCTAGGGGTGATGAGAGTTGTAGTTCAACAACATCTGGGGACCCACAGGTTGAGGAAGGCTGATAGGGTCTTGTTATTTCACTGGGCTGCTTCTGCTTGCTTTGGGGGGTCAACTCAACCACCATCACCACCACCTCCTAGATATCTGTGGAAGCCCTCAAGTCATCTGTTAAGCTGTTGAAAGTCATGGAGCAGGTGGAGGGGGCCAGAATGGAAGCCCCCTCCCCACACACAAGGGCAGGGCTTGAAGATGGAACTGGAATGTCATTGGGTGACTCCAGCAATGGCAACTTGTCAAGGGATGGAGGACGCTTCTCTTCTCAGCACAAGAGCAGAAGCAGCTGCAAGAGGGACCCTAATAAAAATCGAGGCAGGCTCTCAAAAAATTACCGGTGTTCCCTCAGCCTTGTGATTTTTAATTTTCCTCTAATTTCAGGACTGCAGTGCCGATATAAAAAACCCCTTAGAAGTGTTTTAGGGAGATGGTAATGGTCCCACACTAAAATAATTCAACCAACACTATAATTTTACTACCACCATCAAAATGAAATAATGGCTGTTTACTGTGTTACACCTTTCAGATGACCTTCATCTGAATACAAATTGTGGGCTCCCAAGCTGGGGGTGGTGATAGTGGGGGGGGGGGCGAGAAACAACTCTCGTTTTCCAGCGGCTGCAAAACAGAGGCTGTTTACTCAGGACTTGCTCCCCCGCTGCAGAAGTGCACTGCTCCAATAGGATCTCTCTCTGTCTCCCTGGAGATGCCCATGTTAAACCACCCGCCGTAAAGATAGCTAGAACGGCTGCAGTTTTCCCCAAGAACAGAGAAAGCAGAAAGTGGCAAGGGACACCTTTGATGATAGGGCTGCCATACGTCCAGATTTTCCCAGATATTACGGGATTTCAAAGGCAGAATTAACATCGGGGGGGGAGGGTTTCCGAAATTCCAAAAGGCTGTGCTTTGTCCTGGATCTTAGGCAAGTCAATCGAAAAAATCGTGTTATATTTATATATATATATGAACAACTTGGGAGTTTGTCTAAAAAAAAGCTCAATAACTTCTTTCAGGGTTGGCAACCCTATTTTATAACGCCAAAGGATGAAGGGCAGAGCAGAAGGCTTGGAAGAAAAGAGAATCAACAGGGAAAATTTGGAGATGTCTTAGGGGAAGCCTTTCTCATTCTTGGGTTTGCAGGTGTTATTGAACTACAACTCCCATCACCCCCACCACTGGCCATGCTAGCTAGGAATAATGGGAGATGTAGTCTGACAATGTCTGCGAACCCAAGGCTGAGAAAGACTGCCTGAGGGAAAGGACAACACGGGCCTGCGCCATGGAAAGTAGCAGCCCCATCTTGGGATTCCCCCCAGCCCCTTTTCCCATTTGAGTTTTACCAATAGCAATCTGTCCAGGGGTCTTCTTGAATACCTCCCCCTTTCTGGGGTCATGGAAGGTAGCAGTGCCTTTTCTGCAGTGGCACCCAAACGAGGAAACCCAGCCTCACCCTAGATGTGTGGGCTTGGCGTCATCATTTGTTCCCTTTTAGAAGAGATCTGTCCTGTTCTGTTAAGACCCTTTTGAGGGTCTTTGGCTGCCATTTTTATATACTGGCTTGGCTTTTTTTCCTCCATGGCTTTACTTTTGGGAGTTCGAGGGCTTTGCATTCTGTTACTTCTGCCAATTATTGTAAGCCACCTTGAGGGCAGCCCCATGAAAGGCTGGGCACAAAATCCTAATGGAGCAGAGGAAACTGCCTTGGGTACACTGGTTCAGCTAGCTCAGGGCTGCCCACACTGACTGGCAGCAGCTCCCCAGGGTTTTAGGATGGAGACGTTTCCCAGTCCTACCTGCAGGTGCTGGGGATTGAACCTGCCACCTTCCACATGCAAAGCAGATGCTCTACCACTAAGCTATGGTCTTCCCAGGCCATTGGTCCCAAGACTGGCTGGGTGGCTGCTTTCAGCTATGCGGCTCAACCCTTTTGCAAACCTGAGTTGGCAATGCCGCTGGTCCTTCTAGCAGAGCTCCTTCAGCTTCCTATTACTGCATGAGAAGGGGGCTAGGAATCCCAGGCAGCACCTCCAGCTAAAAGACTTCTGCCAGGGCAGGATGTGGCCCTTACAGACAAAAGGAAAACTGTAGAGCAAGATCTTTATCCCCAGGCAGCTGGGCTCTACAGTCACAGTAGACAAAGGTGGTTCATAAGGGTACCACCGTCTGCAGCTCCTTGGACCTCCTGAGATGGTTAAGAGCCTAGGATCTAGACCCCAGGCAGGTGCACCTGACAGGATGAGGCCTGCCTCCACCTCCTTCAGTGGAAGGCAAACAAGAGATGCAAAGAGAAGAAGCCTGGGCTGGGACATAAACTGCTGATTAAGAAGGACGCAGACTTCCAAGGTCACACAGAATTCATCAACCCTCTGGCAGAAGGCATTTTTTTTCAATCCCCAAAATTGTACTAGCCTAGTTGCCTTTGGGAGTGACCTAACCCTGGGTGACATCCACAAGGCGGAGAAGGCAGGTGGCGGATTGCAGAGATAAATACAAATTAAGAGATTATAGCCAAGGGGGCCTGAGTCACCAGTGGCTGTCCTTCCACAGAGGCGAATCCCTGTCTTGTCAGGAAACATGCAAACTTGTTCGTTTACAAGTATTGCAGGGTTAGGAATCCCACCCTGAATGCAATATTCAGGCTGGTCACTGAAGTAGCCTCCATAGCCAGGATGCAGGGGCCTTAGCCAAGCAAGCACAAAAGGGCTCTAAATGTGACACAGCTTTCCCAACCAACCTGCTGCCCGCCAGATGTTGTTGGACTACAACTCCCATCATCCCTGGCCATGGGGAGTGCTGCTTGCAAGGGCTGGTGGGAGCTGGAGTCCAACAGGCTGGGGCTGTCTGTAATTGTAGCAGTTCCAAAAACTATTTGTAGTTGGTATTGCGGAGAGGGGAAGCCTACAGTGCAAAAGGGGCAGAGAGCTGGTGGAACTGCACTGGGCCAGCGCAAACTCCTCTCAAGTGACCCAGTGCAGCTTTTTAAGAACATAAAGAGGGAAGTGACATAGCAGACCTGCGTGCAGAAGGTCCTGAGTTCAATTCCAGGCAGCATCTCCAGGCAGGGCAGGAAGGGTCATCTGCTGGAAACCCCAGAAAGCTGCCATTCAGTGTTGGATGGTCGTCTACCATGGAAGCTTTAGCTGAGATTCCTGCGTTGCGGGGGGTTGGACTAGATGACCCTCGGGGTCCCTTCTAACTCTACAATTCTATTATTCTATGACGATACCAAACTAAGTGGATCAATGGCCTGACTCATCAGTATAAGGCAGCTTCCTATGTACCTCTCAGAGCTCTGCAGCTGGATCAGGCAGAAGACCCCTCTAGCCCAGCCCTAGATCTCTCACAGTGGCCAACCAGCAAGGCTGGATTAAGACCTGTGGAGACCCTAAACATGGACAAGATTATGGTGCTCCCCAGTGCTATATTTCCAGACAAAAGAAGTGCTGCAACTCACCCTGAATGGCTCTCTTGTTCTCTTAGAATGGCAATGGTGCCCACCTGAGAGGTGCCGGAACTGAGTTCCAGTGAGTTTTAGCTGAGGAAAAAAACACCCTGGTGCTCCCATATATAACTCAGAATAACAACAATTAAAAACAACAACACCAAATTACACAGCACACTATTTACATGTATATGTGTCACACACATACGAAAGAAGGGAGAAAAACAAATCCAGTACACATGATCAGAAGATTATCTCAGTAACGAAGAAGAGATTTATTGCAGCGCATGGCAGGATCTGATTTCCTTGTATTATTTCGATCTACATGAGTACCACGGTGCCTGGTTTTGGTGGGGATAAGCAATAAAAAGAGAGGAAGGCCACCAGAGGGGAAGCCCACACAAAGAGGGCCTGAGGGAAATGAGTACATTGATGGAGGAACGGCTGCATTTGACATCTACTTCTGGCACATGTTTAAAGCACATCGCCTGCACTTTGCCATTCATCCTTTCCACCGCCCCTTTGCAAGGTGGCAAATACTCTTGTTTACTAAAGACATTTTAAACTTCGCCGTCCTAGGATACTCAATGTCAACGTTTAAAAATGAAAGCAACCTAATGCGTCATCGTTAAGTACATTCTGAAAACCCGACAAAACAAAAAGCCCTTCCAAACGAAAGCACGGAAATAGCAGCAAAACACAAAACTGGCAGCAGCCAAACCAACTATGGAGGGGAGGGAGGAGGGGAAGCCTTCTTCCTTTTCCCTCTGATGATTCTCCAACCAATGAATAATTCCAAAAATGCCCATCTGAAAACTAGCAAAAGGAAGAAGAAAGTGCTTAGTGAATGTCCCTTGGGTGGGATTCAGGGTTTGGTTGTGCTTACCTTACTTTCAAGGAGGGTGGCTATGAGTACCCTTCCTTTCAGTCTACAAATACGGTAATCCCCCCAGTCCTCTGCATCCTGCAGCCCTCCCAGGTGCCCCTCGTTCCCTGAAAATCCCATAATACCCTCAGCTGGGCTTCCCTGTAATCACAGAGAGGCTGGGAGGCTGCCTCTTATGCTCCTGGCAGCTGCTTGTTGCTAGTTTTAAAAAGTGAGGACTAAAAAAGAAAAAAAAATGGGGAGGTGATTTAAAAGGTAGAAAGGAACACATCCCTTAAAAACAAAATTGGAAAGCACCCTGATTGAAGGCTCCCCATAGCCAAGTGTCCTGGTTTCCCCAACTTCAAGTGAAGCCCATAGGAAGATGTCATGAGGCAACTCCGCTTGGGGAAGAAGCTGCCTACAAACTGGGCTAGGAACATCAAAGGATTCTCTCAGAAGTGAAATTACATTTTTTCCCTGTGAAACGGGGTGCCCCAGGGACTGCGAAACAGCTCCTGTCTCCTGGGAGGGAGTCAAGGGAAAAACCAGCAGTGTGGAGGCCTCTCCCAGGCACCAAGGAAAAGAAATAGGCATCCTTTCCTGTGTGGTGCCTTCTCAGCTCACAAGAACAAGCTGAGGAGGAGGCGGGGGAGCCTGGAGACCCCAGCGCAAAATGGGTCCTTCTGCATCTTCTTCGGAGGAGAAAGGTGGAGCCCACCTCCTTACCCACTTTGGGGCTTTGCAGAGACACTTCGCCGGCCACTCTCTGATTAAGCCAGCCTCCCATAAGCTGCAGATGCTTTGTACAACAGTTCCCTAGTCCTAGGAGACTGAGGTTGGTGGGAGTTGTCGTCCAAAACATCAGGGCAGCACCAGCTTGGGAAAGTCTGGATTCTATGCAGCCCTGGTTCTGCATAGTGTCTAAAATTCATACAAATATACTCTCTGTGCATTGGGAAGTGGGGTAGGCAGAATGTTCCATGATAGTCCAGGAAGGCCTTTAGGAATACATGGCGATTTTGCCTAATTTTGCATCCAAAATAATTCCCCCTTTTTTTTTTACCATTTCCCACCAATTAACAAAAAATGAAATTGCATTTCCTTATTAAAGGGATAAGAACATTTCGGTGGAATTTTCCTGGGTGGGGTGCCCCTTATTGGCTAAGGGTTGCTTGTGGGTCTCTGTTCTTTCATTCTACAAATCATCTCTTTGGTGGGCTACACTTCACAGGCCCCCTCCCCTGGTTTCCCGGGGGGGAGGCATGGTGAGGTGAACCCCTTCCCCATGGGGCTTTTTCAGGCCACAAAAGGCAGACATGGAGGGAGGCTGCAGAAAAGTGTTCTGGAAAGAAGCACATTCGCTCCACCTGCAGCCACCTCCCAAGGCTATTTCTCTGATGAAAATAGGGACGTCCCATTCCATAATGATATTTTTACTATTTATACCCCACACATCATACTGGGTTGCTCCAGCCACTCTGGGCAACTCTCAACATATATAAAAGCATAATAAAACATTAAGCATTTTTTTAAAAATAAAACCACTTCCCTCTGGATTGCCTTCATACTGCTCGGGGGTCAGATAATTCCATACCCTCCAACATTTCTCCAGTGAAAATAGGGACATCCTAAGGAACAATGGGACCTTCCAGGAACAAATAAAAAACTGGGATGGTTTCTCTAAATCGGGGACGTCCCTGGAAAATAGGGACACTTGGAGGGTCTGCAAGGCCCCAAACTCTCTCTGAAATTTCCAAGGAATTCTGAAGTGCCCTGAAAACAAGCAGGAAAATGGAAGAAGCATCTTTCCTGGAAGGAGCAAGCTTCTGAAAAACCAGAGGACAGAATTTGGCACAGCACTTGTTTAATCCTGGCCAAAGTTGGAGACTTGACATCACCTTTCCCTCGGTTAGTTTTTCCTATTTCAAGTGATGGAATGGGAGGAAAGCAAAGGAACTTCTAGGTAATTGCACTCACAGAATGAAGAAGGAGGGAGGAAATAGGGGGGGGGGGACCAGTGTGCTATTATTCTCCTGGAGGCCCACCACCCGCCCCCAGTTCCATTAATTACTTCCAAGGTTTTTTTTTCACTCCCTCCCTTTCTTCACTCCTTGACACTCCATGGAACAAGAAGTGTTACAAGCTGTGCTTGCCTCTGTGACTAAAGCAGCTGCAGCCATGCATTTGACTCTTCTTAAAGGGGAGATGCTTGAAAAAAGGGACACACACACACAGAGGGGGGGGTCTTCCTATGGCAACAGAGGGAGACAGACATGAAGAGCTCCTCAAGCACTTCACTACAGCTTTGATGTTGGTGATGAAAAGACAAACGAAAAGGAAGAAGAGCGTCCGCAAAGGAGATCTGTCAGGACTCGAACCAGGAGCCCTGTAGGCAAGGCCTAATTCCCCGGGCCACCCAGACAACTAAGAAAAGGAGAGGATTTGTAAGGTGACTGGATGAGTATCCTTAGGCTAGAGTTCCCACCAGCCAGCAATAGCAGCCTTGATCCGGACTGGGCACTGAGCCCCACCCCCAAGGGCCAGATCCTGCCCACCAGATCCTAAGTTAAATAGAACTCGGTTAGATCCTGTTTTCAGCAGTGGCCAAGCAGATGCCTCTGGGAAGCGAACGAAGAAGGCACAAAGCCACTGGTGGGTGAGCCTGTGAAGAAACCAATCCACAGAGCAAAGGTACAATTTGCTGCTCCGCCCACTTTTGCCTCTGGCCCCGCCCCACTGCTGGCATGTGACCCTCGGGAGGCTGCCCAGGAAGGAAATGCAGGGCTCTGGCTGAAATATATATATACTTAGTTGGCAACCTGTAATTTTAAATGTGTATGTGGGTTTTACTGTGTATATGTAATTATCGCTGGACTTTTAAAAAATGAAACTTCGGTGTACAAGCATTTTTATCAATAAAAAAAATCCCCATCACCACCACTGATATCTGGGTATTTGGGTGGGTGTTCTGCACTTGGAGTGTAGGGCAGAGAGGAAAGTGGTGATGCGTTAAAGAGATCAGCGACTCAGCTACATTAGTCAAAAACCAGTTTTAAATGTGTTACAAACATGCAGCACCAGATGGCGATGTGGAGCAGAAAACTTTTCTGTGCAATTTTACATAGAGGTTTCCCTCCCCCCTTTTGTTAAAACAATTTAATTTATGATTTATTTATAGCTTTTTTTCCTCTCCTGTGTGTAGATAAACCCCTAGAGACAGACCTGAGGCTGGCACCAGCAGCCTCTAGCTACAGAATCATGATTTTAAAGGGCAGGCTTTACCTGTTGCAGATACACAGGTAAAAAAGAATGAAGTTGATGGTTGTAGGAAATATATAACTTGGATACAAAAATTTCTAGTTCCAGTCTGTCTAACTAGTCTAGAGGAGACCAAAGCAGTCACACTTTCTCTTTTGTTCTCTTGGGGATAGTTAAAGATGACATCTCATTTTGCGGCCAACCCAAGAGAGACAAAGATGTGAGACAGAGAAGGAATTTGTAAAACAGGATGCAACCTAGGAGGAACCCATCTGAACAACAAAGGGATAGAAATCTCAGCTCAAGAGGTTAAAGATACAAGGACAGTAGGAAAAACTGGAGGTTCCTCACTCTGTTGTTTTAATCCATGCAAATTCCGCTTCTGCAAGTAGAGCTGCATGCAAACTTCCAGTACAACAGAGCTGGAGGATTGGAGCTCACTGGGGCAAGCAGGAAATCAAGGCAGAGGAAAGCGGGCAGGTAAGTCCATGGAGAGATGTTTGATGGGCAGAAAAGGCAAGAAGCTGGGCACAGGAGAGTCTGGGCAGGCAGCAGAAGGATCTGCGGAGAGGCAGGCCACGAGAGGAAAGAAGTTGGGGCATAAAACTGCTGGGGGGCACTTCAGGATGAGCGCCTCTCCGAGACGATCCATCAGGCTCCCTTTTCATTCCCACTGCTTGCTTAACAGCTGCCTGGCATTTCATTACAGACAATTCCTGCCTGCCTGTCCATTAGCCACTGGCTGCTTAATGCAAAGATCTTGAAATTTATTGGTGCTCTTTGGGTTAACGTAAGAGTACTCCGCATATATTTAAGCCTGCATTTGTAATTAATAGCCGTGCAATGTCACCCGGATGCCGCAAGCGATGTTTACATATTTACATTGGGGGGAAAGGGCCATGAGTCATCTTGGCGGGACTGTCGGCTCTGGCTTTATCTCTCGGATGTACTTTCTGGTCAATTTCACATCCCAGCAAAGGATTATGCCTGGCTCCCAGATTAGCATCGCCAGCAGTCAATTAACTCCACAGGAAAAGGGGGCTGCATGGGTGGACTTGAAATGCCTCTGCAACACAGGACAGAAGGCTCTGTGGCCAGCGCAGGTGGCCTGGCGATGACGGTCTGGGGTTGCCTCAGCGCACTCCAAAAAGGAGCCTTGTCCACCAAGGCAGACATTTCCCCCTGCACTGGCAAAGTCCGGTTTCAGGGGCTGGAACAGTTGACAGGGACATGGAACAAGAGGCAGAGACTTGGGATGAAGCTTGCAGCCCAGTGGCAGGAAATGCCAGCTCCTGGAGGCCAAGTCTGATGGAACTAGGAAGCTGCCTTATATTGAATCAAACCTTCGGTGCATCGACCTCAATACTGTCTACACTGACTGGCAGCAGCTTCTGGGGGTTTCAGGGAGGGAGCCTTTCATCTGGGGATCCTGAGCTACAGTCCTTTGAGATGGAACCTTCTCAAAAGAGGAGCCCACTGCAGACCCCAGAACCAGAAAGAAATTCAGTCTCCTCTTATTGATGTGCTCTGCCGGTTGTGTTAAGCACACCCCTTAACACCCTGACTCCTGAAGTTTCACAGTGCATGGGATTGGCTGCAAACACCATTGGAGGAAGTGGGTCAAGCTTCCTCAACATTGACCCTCCAGATATTTTTGAGACTACAATTCCCATCATCCCTGACCACTGGTCCTGCTAGCTAGGGGTCATGGGAGTTGTAGGCCAAAAACAGCTGGAGGGCCGAGGTTGAGAAAGCCTGAAGCGGATGGTGATGTAGTGGCTGTCTCCTTTGAGATGGACTGACCCTTGTTGGCTATGGAGGTGATTCCTTATGTATCCTTCTGATCAGTTGAGTGTGACTGTTTTGTCCCATATTCATGGGGCTTTGTATGCCAGCTCTGAGGCAGTGGGGGCTTTGAGGGATGTGAGTCAACTGGAGTCTCCCTGAAAGATCGCACAGGCTCCATGCCCCAAGGAAGAGGCCAGGGAGAGAGCTTGACCCTAGACTCTGTCCTTTGGGCTGGGGACTCAGACTCTTCCACCAAGGAGTCAGGTTTCACCACTCTGCAGCTGCCCAAGGATTAGCCTGGGAGTGCCAAGCAGCCAGGGCTGCAAAGCCCTCAAGTAGTAGACAGGGCTTGACTTCTGAGGTGCTGAGTGTTGGCAGAGCAGTGTCCTTGGGAGACTATCGAGGGAGCTGTCCAGGGTCCTGTTGCTGTTCTCTGAAGCCTGTGAACTCTCCTCCTAGGCCAGTCCATCACACAGGCACACAGCCCAGGCATGATCGGCTGGTCACTTCCTTTAAAGAAATGAGGTGGTGTGTGTGGCCTTTTCCCTTCCATCTAAGTGAGGACAGCCCATTTGCTTATGTCACAAAGGGAGCGTTGCTGTTTCAGTGCCCATGTTTGCACTTGTCATTTTGCAAGGGCCCTTTCGCAACCACTTTCTATTTAATTGTGACTGGCAATTATTCTGCAGCTTAAAGTCTTTTGCGAGAGAGACGAGAAGGAGCTCAACAGCCTGCCTGCCTTTACTGGGAGATCCTGAGATAATCCGATTCTCCTTCAGGATGACATTGTGGAGAGAGGAAAGCACTGCTTTAAAAACGAGAAGATGTTTTCTGAAATGTTTGGGGGGGAAAACAAGACAAATTAGCCATTAAAAATTAATTTGGGAAATTACGACGCTTTGCTAATGGAGGCCACTTCGCACTCCCGATTCCCGCTTCTTCGGAGGCAGAAGCAAGGGTGGCCATTTCAAGCATGTCTTCTTCCATTTCATCAAAGCCTGGAAAGACGGAGATGAGTGTGTGCATGTGTTTCTGCTCGGCATCGATTCGCGCCCTGGCTTGGGATCCAAACCAAGCATGGAAGGTGATGGATGAACAGGAGATGCTGCATTAGCTGGTCTTGTCAACTTGTCACAGGCTGACCCTTTAAGTCCCATCCCACCCCTCACCCCCTGGCACAGCAGCAGCCTTTATTTTTTTTAATGCATTTCTGTTACTTAGTACAATGTCATTCCTGGTTGTCTAAAGCTCCTGTCTTCTTATTGCTTGTTCAGACCTTCCCAATTCACAGGGCACAAGGCAGAGCCATCCACCTTCCTTCCCTCCAAACCTCACAGAGCTGCAATTCCCAAAGGAGTTTAACAATGGATCCCTCTTTCCAGGGAACTGTAGCTCTGTGAGGGGAACAGTGGTCTGCTGACAACTCTCAGCATGTTTAACAAACTACAATTCCCAGGATTATTTGGGGGAAACCCTGAGTGTGTAAAGTGGCAGGCTACTGCTTTAAACGTAAGGGGTGGATGTGACCACAGACTCAAAACCCTCAGTCCACCTCTGGCTTTGTCAGAGCAAAGGGCTTGCTCGGAGCTGACCGTGGTGCTGCAATTGCTGCCTTGCTGTGGTAAGTGGGCTCCTTTGCCAAACCAGACACCAGTGCACAAAAACAAAATTCCTTGGCTCAGAATGTGCTCCGAGGCACCCAGTTCTTAACTGTATCTTCATGTCTTTTGCAAACTGGCTCTGGTGCGTAGCTCTTAGGGTTTTAGTATAAGAGCAAAGTAGACCTGATGAGCCTAAAGTCTGCTCACCTCTTTTATATATTGAAAAGAGCAAAGCCCACTTGTAGCAACTGCATCAGGAACCAGCCTCGCTTATGCTCACCTGACTGCAAACTGCGTCCTCCGCACAATTGCTGCAAATGTTTCCCCAGCTCTCATTATTTTCAGAAAAGCTTCTAGACGCAGGACCAAGTTTGTGGAGTGAAGAGGGAGGGAAGGTGATTTTCTCAGAGAGCTTGGATGTCTTACAGAGGAATCCTCAGAAGAGCCCAATTTCCTGCCAATCTGTTCTCTCAGCAGCCCCTCAGTACATTGCTGGCTGGGCAGAGCAGCGTCTTTAGCATTCCACATTTGTTATGATTCCATGTTTTCAGTTGAAACGCCAGGCTGAACCCCACCGCCATCAACTCCCAACACCCATTTTCAATTAAAGATACAAAATACATTGTCCAGGGCTGTCTGTCCTGGACTGAAAAAACAGAATGGATGTTGGTGTGCTTGTTAGGTATCCAGTTTCACAGAACAAATTTGAACACCAGCTTGACACCACCACCCGTATCCATTTTCCTGGAGGCTGGGAAAGGTGCAATGCAGGCTGTGACATGATTTCATGAGCACTGAGATCACAATCTGACTTGGTGCAAATTGATGGCATTAATCTTTGGTTTAAGTTGATTCCCAAAGTACCCAGTGTGGGAACAGAGTGGAGAAAAGATGTGAAGCACATAGTTGTGCAATATATTTTGCAGAAAAGCAGGGTTATTTGCTCATTACTTATAACACAACACCTTTATCTTATATTTATAAAACAATATATTCAGCGAGACCTCTTGATCATTGCCGTTTGCTTCTGGTAATACTTCTGGTACTGGAGAACCTTTCTGCTGAAAATATCCGGAGCAGCTTTCACAACCAGATGCCTTCCAGATGTTTCAGGCTGCCACCCACCATCAGGCCCAGCCAGCACCACCATATGATGCTGAAGCTGAGGCAAGCAGAGGCTGGTGGGAATTGTAGTCCAAAAACATCTAAGGACGCACCAGGTTGGAAACACTGCTTTAGAGGCCCTCCTGAGATGAATGAACATTGTGCAACTGCAAGTCTTAACAGCAAGTTCTTTTATGCAACCAATGACATTTTAAAAGTTCATACAGTAACCACCCTATTCAGAGATCTCATAGGATTTGCCAAACGGGTAGAGTCAGTGTTCTCATGAGAGAGATGTAAAGATGTCAACATTTCCAAACATAAATACTGAGCTGGGCTGTCCTTGAGAGATTTGTCCCACCACCAAGCACACAATCTCTCCTGTGGGCATCATCTGCCCAGGGAATAGCTGTGTTTCCTCAACATCTTATGGCATCGCTGTGAAGGACAATCCCGTTAGAACATGTCCAGCGTCTACAAAGCTTAAACCTGAAGACAAATGGGCAATGAAATGTTTGGTGGCTATGCTCTGCCACCACAATTGGAGGCAGGACTGCTTCTGAATACCAGTTGCCAAAAACCACAGGGTGCGTGGGAAATGCTGCTCTTCTGCCTGAATCCTGCTTATGGGTCTCCCATTGAAGAAGCTGGTTGGCCACAATGAGAACAGGAGGCTGGATGAGATGGGCCACTGGCACAATCCAGCAGGCTCTGCTTAGGTTCTCATGAAAACCAACAAGGGACAGATGTGACCAGTCTCAGAGGTCAGTGCCCAGCAGATGCTACTACAAGCACCCCAAATGCCAAACCTGGGGGGATACATTTTCAGAAGGAAAAAGCAATGTAGGTCAGTCACAAGCCGTGCCATAGAGCCTTCTCCATCTCAAAACAGACATTCCTTCAGTCATGTCTCAGGGTAGAAACTATTTCTAGCTTCTGCTGACGCACCATGCCGGGCATGTGAGCAAAATCCATTAGGCAAATAGTGGCTCTCTGTGCAGCTATGCCACCCAAGGAGGTAGTCCAAGGTGTGCGCCTGCCAGAGAGCTCCCTTGGCCTCTACAAAATGGCATTCGGGCAGATGTGCAACTGAAACGAAAGCAACAAGCTCAGAGCAGGACCAGTTTCCAAAGGGCACAGTAGACTTATCTCCCTCCTGGGGATGGAAGCAGAATCAGCTGATTCCGGGAACAGATGTGGCGATGTGCCTCACAGCTTTGAATCAACGGATGGAGCTGGCAGCCAGTGGAACAGCTTTCCCTTGCATCTGCGTGTGGGTGTTTCCTCTGACTAATTGTATCACTAATTCCCAAACTGACACAGAAATAACCAAGCCTGGCTGGTTCAGATCAAGTCCATCACCTTGACTCCAACAATTGCAAATCTTTCCAGGTATCTTGTAAACAAGGCATGAAATCAAACACACACACATGCAAACACACACACACATTTACAGAGGCTCATTGCTTCTAAACCAGGAGGTTCTGTTTAGAGGCGATGGCTCATATTGATCAACCTACCCTCCTCAATTGTCATGGACTGGCTAGATACCCAGGAGTGGTGGGAGGTGCCAGCTAGGGAACCCCAAAGAGAACCTGCAGGGAAAGAAGACTCAGAGCCAGGTGGCTGGTGGTGGGATGATGATGAGTGGCCAGAGGGAAAATACCATTCGGAAGGGGAGCTGGTCACAGTCAAGACCCCCTGGCTTCTTCACCAGCCAGATTCATCTCTGCCTCTTGGCCCCTTCTCCTCTCCAGCCTCTCTTCTGGGCTGCTCTCTGCCATAGCCTCTTCCTGCTCACTAAACCCTATTGCCTCTTCAGCTTCAGAGACCTCCTTCTCCCAGTCTGTTCCCTCTTCTCCCTCTGGCATGAAGCAGAAGGAGCAAAAACAGGTACGGCAATGGAGCATCAGATTTATTCCACTCTTCCGTCAAGGCGGCGAGGGAAGGCTCCCCAAACAGCTTGCAAATGTCAGTTGAAAAGACATGACACAAAAGGAAAAGGAATTGGATGAGCGGAGGAGAAAAGCAAACTCAGGCACTATTTTGTAGTTACAGAATTCTTGTAATGGCCAGCTAGGATGGAAAGATTTCAAGTATAAGAGGCACCAAAAGTTGATGATCTGCAGTTGCATCTCTTCCCTGCTCTCCAGCAGCCTGATGGAACAACTGTTCCCTTTTGTCTAATAACCTCTTTCAAAGCCACATAAACACCATTGGCATCAGCAATAAATAGTAAAGAGTTTGCAGTACTTAGGGAAATAAGTGGTTTTGGTAGGTTGGGAAAACAAGATTTATGGCATCTCCCCACCATAGAGTTTAACAGGCATAATGAGGTGAGACAAAGAACGTTGTCTATTTGAGAGAGGAAACCCTTTAAAAGAACTGCTCAAACTTCATTAGATTTGTGGTTATAATTTCCTTGTGTCCTTGCAATCACACTTCTAATCTGTAAATATTGGAAGAAAAGTACTTGCAAACAAAATGGAAGAGGAATTAGGGGAAGAGATCTCCAAGCTGCAATCCCAGTTTCATGCGACAAACAGGCCTGTAAAATGGGCCCAAGGCTTTCTTCAGCAATGGCCTTGAAAGACAGCAGTTGTAAGATACCGTGTTAAACACCACCTTGGGTTTTTCTTCCTTTAATGTACCCACACAACTCTGAAAGATGCTGCTTTTGTTGTTATGAGGCCAGCACAGACTCTTGTGGAACTGAAAATCGTCTTTAAAAAATATTGGCAAAATATATGAGGACACCCAAGGGCAGTAAGCCGTAACAAGGTACCATTCCATGCACAAATAATTACCGTATTTTTCGCTCTATAAGACGCACATTTTCCCCTCCAAAAATTAAGGGGAAATGTGTGTGCATCTTATGGAGCGAATGCAGGCTCCTTGGCTTCAGCAACACGAAGCCTCCGAAGCGCATTGGGAGCTCTGGAGGCTTCGTGTTGCTTTCGCTGAAGCCTGGAGAGCGAGAGGGGTCTGTGCGCACTGACCCCTCTCGCTCTCCAGGCTTCAGGGATAGCTGCCTGAAGCCTCCGGAGGCTTCAGGTTGCCTTCACTGAAGCCTGGAGAGCAAGACTCTCCTGGCTTCAGGGATAGCCGCCTGAAGCCTCCGGAGCACAGCGGGAACTCCCGCTGCTCTCCGGAGGCTTTGGGTTGCCTTCACTGAAGGCGAAGGCCATGTGGGAGAGGGAGAGCTGCGCAGCGCCCCTTCAGTGAAGCAGGAGGAGAAATGGAAGGGGCTCCATTTCTCCTGCTGCTTCACTGAAGGGGCGCTGCGCAGATAGGGGGAGATTTTTTTTTCTTGTTCTCCCCCTCTAAAACAAGGTGCGTCCTATGGTCGGGTGCGTCCTATAGAGTGAAAAATACGGTAACTTGGGCTCTTTTGAGAATGGCGTGGAAGGAGGCACAGACAACGGACAGGGAAGTTGAAATGCTGCTTGTGATATATTGAAAAGGTGATGCCAGCCGTGGAGGGATGGCTATGGCAGCCTTCTGCAACTCAGTGCCCTCTAGAGATTCTGGACTGCAATTCCCATCAGCCCCTACATCATATGGCCATGCTGCCTAGGACTGCTGGGAGTTGTAGTCCAAAACATCCAGGTGAAGTAACATCCTGGCCTACAGTGCCCTCCACTCTGGGAGTTTTATGCCAAAGGGAACGTTGAGACACAAACTCTTCATTCAAGTCAGCTGTTTCCTGCAATGTGGAGGCTCTTTGCTGATTACTGGAATAATATCAAGCCAATTGGCGAGGGGGTGGGGGTGGAAACAGCAGCCTCACTTTAATCATTAAAGTGCTCTTTACGTAATGTCTAGAATGAGCTATTTTTCTGGGTCATATTTTAAGAGCCATGCACGGAGTCTTCAGTTTCGTTTCAGTAAGTTGCTCTACAGCCTGCCAGTGGTGATGTGCGCCTGGCACTCGTCAGAAACATGCTTGCTTGCTTTGGCTTTTGGGGTCCATTAGCCCATCTCACTGCACTTTAGCCAGTTCTGGGGGCGCTGCTGCCACCATTATTGATTGCTGCTTGTTGTATTGATTTTAATGAACTTGTATTTTAGTGGGCTGCAAACTGCCTCAATGTTGTTTTTTGGTGAGGATAGGCGGTTTATAATTTGCTTCAAATGAAATTAAAACTATTTTTTAAAGAAGAAGAATTTTATATACTGTATATTTAAAAATTGGGGTGGGGGGGAATCTGAGCTACGTGGCACTCACAGGAGGTGCGAGAACTTTGGCTGCAGCAAAAGTCATTAGATTCCGGGGCTCCCCAACCCTCTTTGGGGTAGTCAAGGAAAAGCGCAGCAACGTAATTATTTGTTTAACAAAATTTATATACCGCTGGATTGCAATAAAAGCTCTAAGTGGTTTACAAGGAGTAAGTACCTAAAATAAAGCTGCAGAAAGGTATGCAAAGGCAAGGCAGGTGAGAACACAGTTCTGGCCCCCATAATTATTCCAGCCGTTCCTGTCTCATCTGGGCTTTCAAGGTCGTCTTTGCAGTTGTTTTTGGACACCATGTTCACAAGCAAGCCAGTGTTTGGAGGCAAGGATATCAGAGGCCAGCCGCCCCCAAACAGGCAAGGAATCTTCTTACATGCCCAGCTCAAATCCTGTGGTGACAGATGATAAAGACTTACTTTGCATGCCAAAGGTCCCAGGTTAACCCCTGGATTGCCCAGGTAGGGCTGGGAATATCCCCTGCCCCAAACCCTGGAGAGCTACAGCCAGTCAGTGAAGACAATAGTGTGCTAAATGGACCAATGGTCTGACATTAGAAGGCAGATTTCTATATTCCTATGTTCTTTTGCTTGTCCCTCTAAGATAGAAGAAAGAAAGGAGGTGCTGTGAAGGAAGCCATGGTGGGTACCAAAAGCCAAAAGGGGCTTTTTTTAGGTGTGCTAGCAGTTTTGGAGAGTCATAGGGAGCTGCCTTAGATACTGAGATTGCTGGTTCACCAAGTACATCTACTGGCAACAGCAGATCTCTAGGGTTCCTGGCAGGAATCTTTCCCAGCCCGGCTTGGAGATTTCGCAACCTTCTGCATGCCCAACAGCTGGTCTACCACTGAGGGATATGGGCCCTTCTACAGCACCCTTCAACCAGAAGACCCCAGACCGCTTCCCAAACAAAACAATGTGATAGACGCAGAACACATCAATAAAAAGCACACAGCTGCATGGATACAACACTGCAATGATTAGAAGACAACATGAATCAGAGGAGGACCACAGCACTGTGGTGCAGTGTGAATCTGGTATGGTTTGCACCCTAGCACCTTCTGGTTAAAAGGATCTCATGTAGCAAGGCTGGAAAAGCCCTCCAAGAGCCACTCTCATTGCACATGACATTAGCATCCTCCAGATATTTTGGACTAGAACTCCCGTCAGTCCCAGACAATGCCACAACGGTGTGTGTTTGGAAGAAGAAGAAGAAGAAGAAGAAGAAGAAGAAGAAGAAGAAGAAGAAGAAGAAGAAGAGGAGGAGGAGGAGGAGGAGGAGGAGTTTGGATTTGATATCCCACTTTATCACTACCCGAAGGAGTCTCAAAGCAGCTAACATTCTCCTTTCCCTTCCTCCCTCACAACAAACTCTCTGTGAGGTGAGTGAGGCTGAGAGACTTCAGAGAAGTGTGACTGGCCCAAGGTCACCCAGCAGCTGCATGTGGAGGAGCAGGGACGCGAACCTGGTTCCCCAGATTACGAGTCTACCGCTCTTAACCACTACACCACACTGGCTCTCCAGTTTGGAAGACCCTTTCTGAGCCCCTCGATCCAGGGCAGAGGAAACCGGCCAAGGGATTTCTCGGGTTTTTATGCTGTGGCCAGCACATTTCATATTTAAGCCAACCTCAAGCCCCTCTCCTCCTGGGATCCTCAACCCCTTAAGATTAATTCCTGCCCCCTCCGTGTACCACCACCGCCCAGTCTATAAACCATGCCACATCTCCAAAGCCTCAAGTCCCTTGGAAAGCTGGAAACCCACTTTGATCAATTTCACTGACCAGCCTGAAATGCTAAAATTGTGAATGGCGTCAGCCCCAAAGTGCTCCCTTTTCCTGGAACAGGGAGAGGAGGGGTTGCCTGCAGAAGCTTCTCAGCTCTCTGGACACTTTGGCTCGTTCTAGGCACTGTTTTCTGACATCGCTGCAAGCGAAACCAGCCAAGTTCACTCCTACACACACACACACACACACACACGGCACTCCTCAAAGGTCCACGTGGACTTGAGGGCTCAACAGATGCTTTTGCCCGCCCCCCACAATCACAGCAGTCACCTTCAGGGACATTTTCTACAGCAGCTGGAGATTGTGTGTGTGTGGAAAGGGGCAAAGAAAGCAAACAAGTAGTTTAGTAATAAATGCAAATGATTTTAATTGACTGCCGAGGCCAAAACTGCATTGCCAATTGAGTTTAATATGGATCATATTTAGATTTGTAATGAAAGTAATGTCTCTGGTGCTCACGGACCGTGCCGTGCGGCGAGAGGGTGACCTAGAGGGAAAGCTCAGAGTCCTGCACCAATTGAGGGGGAGGCCACAGATTTCGGAGAGCAATTCTCTCCCCTTTCTCCGAGGACCTTGGGAAGCTGGAAACACAGCACCCACCGAGTGGCTCCCCCCCCCAAAAAAAGAAGGCAGCCCACACCTCCACACACCCCTGGGCCCTTCGGACAAAACTCCGCTCAGCCCTTCCCCTGCCGTGATGGTCACGGTATGGATTTCAGCAAGTCGCAAATCCAGCCAGACAATTAGTCCTCATCCCCTTGCCGCTAGCTCCAAATTGCCTTCCATATCAAATTCAGGCTCCTTGACTTCACCTCCAATGCTCGGCTCCTGCTACCTTGCTTTGCAGATAAACAGGACAGTGGCCGTCACGTCCTCCAACGTCGTAGGACGACAGAGGAAGAATTTGGGGCATCCTCTCCCCAGGGGGTGTCCGTCATGCGCCATCTTTATATTCTTTCCACAAGCTAGCAAAAAAAAGCCCAGAAGCTCTACCCCCTTACCCCCAACCCACCCAAGGAAAGCGTTTTAACGACTGCTTGAGTTTATTTGCCGCCGTCAGAATGATTTCTTGCGGTGATTTTTATGAAATTATAGTTTTATCGAGTTTTTAAGAGCATGTTTAGCTTTTCGTGGCATCCGGAGCAAAATAATGAAAGGGTGGCCCATTTTAAAACAAAACACTGCATAAGCCATCTTTACAACAGCCAGCAATAGCTCTGGAAAAGCTGGAAGCCTGAGCAAGCAGGCTGGGAGTGGAACAGGGACTCAGGGGTGCAAAGGAAATGGGAGAGTCTGGCCTTGTGAGATTACCTTGCTCTCTGCCCAAGAAGCCAGGCTAAGAAAGTCCAAGAGAGCCTGGGGGAAATCCAGTGGAGATACTTAAATCCCCTTTGTGTAAGATAAAGGTAAAGGGACCCCTGACCATTAGGTCCAGTCGTGACCGACTCTGGGGTTGCGGCGCTCATCTCGGTTTATTGGCCAAGGGAGCTGGCGTACAGCTTCCGGGTCATGTGGCCAGCATGACTAAGCCGCCTCTGGCGAACCAGAGCAGCGCAAAGAAGCGCTGTTTACCTTCCCGCCAGAGCGGGACCTATTTATCTACTTGCACTTTGATGTGCTTTCGAACTGCTAGGTAGGCAGGAGCAGGGACCAAGCAACGGGAGCTCACCCCATCGCGGAGATTCGAACCGCCAACCTTCTGATCAGCAAGTCCTAGGCTCTGTGGTTTAACCCACAGCGCCACCTGCGTCCCATCCCCTTTGTGTAGATAACTTTTGGCCACATGAAGAGGAGACACTGACGAGCTCTCTTTTCTGCCAACTAAGTTGCACAGCAGTGTGGGGATAGACATACACCCTGACAAACATGCCACCTATAGACTCCCTGGCCCCATCTTGAAAGATTTACTTCATAGAATTGTAGAGTTGGAAGGGACCCCATGGGTCATCTAGCCCAACCCCCTGCAATGCAGGAATCTTTTGTCCAGTGTGGGGTTTGAAGCCATGACCCTGACAGCAAGAGTCTCATGCTCAAACGACTGAGCTCATTTTCCTCACAAGCACCTTTTTCTTTCCATTCAGGTATCGGACATTTGTTAATGTTATGTTTCCACGCAACACCTCACTTAACGGCTATCTCTAGAATCAAAGCATCACAGAAACAGAGGAACCTGCCATGCTTGGTTCATCTAACTCAGTGTTGTCTACAGCAGCAGGCCTCCTGGGTTACAGGTGGGGGACATTCCCAGACTCACCTGGAGATGCTGGGAATTGAATTGAGGACTCTCTGCATGCAAAGAAGATGGCCTCCCACTGAGCTAGGGTCTCCCCACTCCACTACAGCCCAGAAAGCTAAGGAGAGCAGCAGTATGGCAGCCTAATGAGCAATGGGTTAAGTGCCACCATTGGCTACATCTTCAGTATCCCCACAAGAATGGTCTGCATACACTTGTTGGTGGTCAGGAGTGCCAGCTTGGCCCCGTGGCCGTGCATGGCCCTGGTGCCGAAATTTGTGGTTGCCCAGCCCATTCATGGTAAATTTTGTGGGTGCTCAGGCACCCAGGGCCCCAGAGAGTCAGCATCTGTGTTGGTGGTTGAATGGAGACCCATCCACTTGCTTCATCCCGGAAGCACATTTGAGAAGAGAGTCCCCAGTTGTCTGCTCCCAAGCAGAGGCAAGCAAAAAAAAAAAAAAACCCCCAATACCTGACCTCACCAAATGGCCAGGTAAATTCACTCCATGCTACATCCCTTTCCCTTCCCCCCTCCTCAAAAAAAAAAAGGGTTTTTTTCCAGCTACTGAGACAGGAGCTTTCATTGGCTGTTTCATCTTACAGCTTACATTGCATTCAAATATTCTCCACCCCACCCCACCCCACGGCACCCCCAGAAATCCTCGCGTAAAATTGCCAGCATTCATTTTGAATTCTGACAGCCACGACAGCGTGGGAGACATCAAGGTCAGGAGACCAGCGTGATTCGAGGCAATCTGTACCTCTTAAAACAGTGACAAATATGTTATTTAATTTTAATGAGCTTTTTTGCATCTCAAATCTAATTACAGCATTATCAAGTACTGCTTTGAACTGCAGGTGGCTTCTCGTTACTTCCATGGCGGCTGCTACAAGCCGTTTTTCGTGAATACTAATAACTGCTTAATTTTACTATTTTATTTTTTTTTAAGAGAAAGAAACAAAGGATTACGGGGGGAGAGAGAGAGAGAGGGAGAAGGACGTTTCCTTGAGCTTTCGAAAGCAACGCCAGGATTCCTTAAGGGGTTAAATCCTGCCACTGAGCTGAAGGACAAGAATGTAAGGCCTGGTTGCCCAAGAGGGTCAAATAGAAGGGAACTGGAGTTATGGGGTACAGCATTCCCCCAAGGTTGCAAAGGAGCTACCTGACTCCCTTTCTTCTCAGTAGCTTACTATTCTATATACAGAGTCCT
Organism: Podarcis pityusensis; assembly: GCF_964106645.2. NCBI lineage: Eukaryota > Metazoa > Chordata > Lepidosauria > Squamata > Lacertidae > Podarcis > Podarcis pityusensis. Next base: position 64,636,958 of record NC_138033.1, on the reverse strand, counting down.
CCACCCTTGTGCTAATGGAGAACTGTGTAGCTGACAGATCTTCTAAGTGAGAGATCTGTGGGATGTAATCCATGGCAGCAGTCAAGTACAACATTCCTTGTCTGCCTAGAGTGGACACAGACAGGAGGAGGATGATCCAGTCAGTTGAACTTCCTGTTACACAAAAGGTCCAGTCATGCAGCCACCTTCCTTCTCTTGACTCTTCTTCTTCTTTCTCTTCATGCCATGCTCTCCTGATACTGATGTATTTTGCTGTCTGCTGATGCTCAGCCACCAGGACATGGGCTCATTTCCATATGGGATGAAGACAAGCCCTCTTCTGTAACTCTAAGCTAAAGCCTGCCTTCAGGGATCCAAATGTGAACTGAATGTGAGTAAACTTCTTATAACTTTTAAAAGAAGCTTCTTGTGTCTTTATTCTTTTTGGGAGGGTTAAAAGGGGTCTAACCAGGAATATACTCCAATCTGAACAAAGCCAGATTGGATTGTTTAAGAGATTCAAATGAATCTACCAACTAACTTCCTGCTATATATTGGGGAATGTCGCTCTGCTGCTGACTCACAAGTGTGAGTTAGGAAGGATACTATTAAATCAATATATCCTCTCCTAGTATCTACAACACACCCACAAGATCTTCTGAGAAATGCATGAAGCCATTTATGCTGTCTCCTCGGACTGGCAAGTGGTTCTCCAGTTTCTTGGGCAGGAGTCTTACCCAGCCCAACTACAACAGGAATCCCAGGGAATTTTTCTTACACTCTCCCACTGAGCTGTGGCCCTCCTAACTGGGGAGAATGGAGTGGCCAGCTCCAGTATGACAATCCGTTGGAGACAAATTGCCTACAGGAAAGGGCAGGCTGGTGTCAGGGACCAAGTCCCAAGACTCAAGGAAGCAGGACAAGTACTCTCTGCTTGTTGGCTACTGGGTTTTGAAATTCATAGTGTTATAGGTTTGAGAGGGGGGTCAGTCTGGATGGCATTTATGGGTACCTTCCAGGTCTGGATCCTGTATCCAGTGATGTTTTGAATGTAGTAGAAGAGGCTGCTGAACCAGCTAATCCAGTTCTTTAGTTAAGGCGATAGCCTTGGTGGACCGGTTAAGTACTCCCATTTACATGTTGGAAAAAGGTTGCCATGGAGACAAATGGGCGGGCCTTTTCCCACCTCCTCTGGCTGAATTCCACATCATTCTAGGATGGAGAACAATAGGCCAAGGGTGCATGCGCTGCGCGTGAGAGTTTGGCTGATGCCGGAAGCTGCAAAACAGAGACACATCATACTCTACGCTGGACCAAAAGCTGTGAGTTGGGGCTCCCCTGGACTCCTAATGGGGAACCGATATCTGTTGAAGTGTTAATGCTGTGAGCCCCTCCATCCTCTGCTAAGTTGTATATATGTGCAGATAAAACATATATCCGTAAGTCACCACAGTCTCCATGGACCTTCACTCCAACCAAACCCCAAGTAAGTGCTGGGATCCCAGGAGTCTCTCAGAGATTGGGGTTGCATATTCTCTTTGTATTAAATCAGGCATGTCCAAAGCTCAACAACTTTGGTCAGCCCTCACACATGTTCACTTCATCAAATCCGGCCCTCTTTGAAAGAAGTTGGGCACCCCTGTATGAAACACATTCATGGGGTGTGTGCGTGTGTCTCAATACAACACACAGCATTGACTCATCTCTCAACCTGGTGTAGCCCACAGTTGTGCATCATGTTAGCAAGGAGAGAGTCTGTGGGAGAGTTGAGGCAGGCACCATTACGGGCAGCTAGATCATAAGAACTTGAGAAGAGCCTGCTGGATTACCCCATCTAATCCTGCATCCTGTTTCCACGGTGACCAACCACGTTACTCAATGGGGGGGGACATAAGAAGTGCCTGCTGGATCAGGCCAGTAGCCCATCTGGTCCAGCATCAGTGGACAACCAGATGCCTCAATGGGAAACTCTCAAGCATAAGCTGAGCACAAGAGCAACCCTTTCCCAACTCAAGAGATATGCCCTGCTGTTATGAGGCCCTGGTCATTAATTTCCAGGAATCCATTTGAAGAAGATCACAGTGGAAGAAAAAACGCAGCTAGATCCAGCAAGACCCAGGTGAACAGAGACCGGGTGGCTTTAGCCAAGAACTGCCCTGAGATCAACAGCTGAAGGGCAGTAACCAAATAATAAAAAATAATAATGTGCCCAGGTTTTCACTGGCTTTACTTCAGGGGTTTTTTACAGTGGTGCCAACTGGGCTGTGCATGAAAAAATCCTCGTACATGGGATTTAGATAAAACATTCTTAATGGTTTATGTTTAAGAATCATATGTTTTCTGTCTCTGCCAATAGTAGCCCCTTCAGGGACCCTTAATAAATACCTTTGGCATGCAAAATAATGTTCAGAATCATACCATGCACTGGCACATGTTCCTCGAAATTTCAGTTTCCAAAGCTTGGCACCTTTACCCCCAAGCTCTCCTGGGCATTGTATTCAAGCATGCACGGAGTTTCACATTTATCTCTATAATCCCAAACCCTAGCAAGAGGACCAGTAAACCATAAACTGAAATGATCAGGTTCTGAACAGCACCTAAGAACAGGGGAAGCTGCCACACCCTAATGCATGCCTATTATTATTATTATTATTATTATTATTATTATTATTATTATTCAGTTGCCTATCAACCTGGTTCCCACCACTTGTTATTACTGCAGTTTCTAAATAAAATGCAATGGTCATGGTCATTATCAATGAAGACAAGGGACTGGGCTGCAACACCAGAGTCCAAAAGGAAAGCCAGGCAGATCCCACAGACCTCCTCTCAAACATTGCAAAGTTTGTGTGTTTTCCTTGCCCCCTTGTCCTTTTCTTTTCTTTTTCTTTTCAATTCACTTGGTTCTGGAAAAGGAGAGGTTGTGGGAAAGAATTATCACTGCTCCATAGATGCCCTCTTAATTCTTCATTCCCTGAGATTTAAGTGGATTATCTCCAAACGCAGAAGAGAACTTTTCTCGTGTTGTTTCTTTTGAGTTATGCTCCCATAAATTAGCATCCTGCCAGCAATCAGGTGGCTCCGAGGGGAAGTCCGGAGCAATATATGGCGGGACGTGGAGAGCTTTCTCTTTCCGAGAGCAGACAAGCGAGCCTGATTGCAGGTGCCATATTTTCCTGGCCTCGCTATTTACAGCCTGAATCTTTCCGTGGGGAGCTGCAGAGCCCCATTAATAACCAGGACTTAGAAAGACAGTGCCGGAACAGTAGCAGCAAAAGCCAATCCATTTCGGAGCCTGGATCAGGAACAGGCAGCGCCTGCCCACGGCCCCACGAAGCTGAGATCCTCCTGAACCACGAAACGCCGTAGAAAATCTCGATTTAGGAAAATAAAGAGGGAATAAATCTGGACAAACGTATTGCTGGGCAATTTATTCCAAGAAGCAAGCAGGAGCTCTCTCGCCGGAGAATGCGGCGGGTGGTGAAAATGGCCAGGATGAGTGGATGACGATCCAAATGAGCCCCCAAGTCAACTCAGATCATACCTGGCTAGGGAGAAGGAAGGTTATACGGGGTTTCAATCGGCAAGTGTATTTGCCCGTAAGAAAAAGGAAAGAGCCCAAGCTCAACGGTTTGCTTGTAGAAGGTCCCATGTTCAATCCTGAATGGTATCTCCAGGTCGGTCTGGGAAAGACTCTCGGTCTGAAATTCTGGAGGCAGTGCAGGCAATACTGAGATGATCCTCCATTCAGAACCATGATGACTGGAATCTTGCTTTACTTATAAAATAAGGCTTGTACCTAGGTGGCAGAGCATCTCCTTTGCATGCAGAAGGCCCTGGCATCTCCAGGTAAGACCAGGAAGGACTCCTGGTCTGAAATCGCAGAGTGCCACTGCCAGTCAGTAAAAAGCTGGGTCTGATTTGGCATAGAAGGCAACTTTCTGTGTTCCAATCTGTCAATGCCAGTCTCAGTTACCTGATACCTCTCCTACAATCCACTTGCCATGTGGGAAGGAGCAAAGAAAACTAAACACCCCCAGGGTGGGGAGACAGGTGGATTGGGCCTTTAGCCTTGCACCTGACTTAAGAGATTTGATTAATTTCGCCCATCTTTGCTCTAGCCCGCGACTTACAAACAGTAAAAAAAAATTATTCAACATTTGACAAGAAAATGCAGTGCATTGCAAACAAGAAAACAAACAAACCCACACATCGCATAAAAATGCAGATTAATGAAATGTACTCGGATTTTGCAACATTTCCCGAGCTCAATGAAAAGAGGCACTCTGATCAAAGCACAAGAGATTTCCAAACTAAGTGCTTTCACAGAGAAATTGCTGCTTGAGTTTGACATGTCCGTCTTCATCATCATCCATTGTTCAACCACAGGTCACAGCAATCAGAATGTGTGTACACACACACACACACACACACACACACAATTCAGACATCAGGAGGTTTTCAATGAAACTTTCAGCAAAACTGTCGAATCAGCAAAGCCGCTTGAAAATTCAGCACACGCTCAGACACACACACACACACACACACACACATAAAATATCTTCATTCAGGAAAGGCTACACCCTCAGGGGACACCCCCACCGTTTCACCATCTCCGGTTTCTCTAATGTGCTTCTACATCCATTCACAAAAAACCCCTAAGAAACAGACATCCATCAGATAACTTGAATGAAAGAGCTACGAGGAGCAGCTGGGCGGGGGCGGGGGGTGGGAGGAAATTCAGCTCATGACCAAACCCAATTCCATTCCGTTCTGCCAATACATTTTCAGCCCCTCCTTACTACAGGGATCAGAGTAACTGGAATTGAAAACAGCAGCTTTGCAAGAAAGATAACAATATCCATAAGTTAAGAAACGGGACGCTGATGCAAAAACCAGCTTGCTCCAGTGCACTTGAGAATGGCTCCCTCTAACAACATGGGGATCTGACCAGCGGCCCAATCTAGTCTACCATCCTGTTCTCACAGTGGCCAACCAGATCCATCAATGGGAAACCCGTAAGCAGGACCCGTGCAGAAGAGAAAACTCTGCCCGCTGTTGTTCCTAGCAACATATGTCTGTAAGTCACCACAGTCTCCACGGACCTTCCAACCCAACCAAACCCTGGGTAAGTGCTAGGATCCCAGGAGTCTCTCAGAGATTGGGATTACATGTACCAATACTCTCTTTGTACTAAACACATTCATGGGGTGGGTGTGTCTCAATACAACACACAGCATCAACTCATCCCTCAACCTTGTGTATCCCACAGTTGTGCATCATATTAGCAAGGATGCACATGTTCTTTAGGAGAGTTGAGGCAGCCACTATTATGGGCAGCTAGTTCATAAGACCATGAGAAGAGCCTGTTGGATTAACCCATCTAATCCAGCATCCTGTTTCCACAGTGACCAACCATGTTACTCAATGGGGGGACATAAGAAGAGCCTGCTGGATCAGGCCAGCATCAGTGGACAACCAGATGCCTCAATGGGAAACCCTCAAGCAGAACCTAAGCACATGAGCAACTCTTTCCTTCACATGTGATTCAACAATGCTTTTCAGAAGCATCACTGCCACTGTGGAGGCAGAGCATAGCAATCATGGCTGGAAGCCACAGATAGCCTCCTCCTCCTCCTCCTCCTCCTCCTCCTCCTCCTCCTCCATGAATTTGCTAACCGTCTTTTATAGCCATCCAAGTTAGTGCCTATCCCTGCCTCTCGTGGGAATGACTTCCATAGTTCGGTTGTGTGTGGAAGCGAGTTTCTTTTATCTGTCCTGAATCTTCCAACATTCAGCTTCCAGCCAGGAGCGATGTGCAGTGCTGCACCACACTGAAAAGACTCCTTTGAAGATGTTGCAACTGGAGTGGCAACCCAGGGCGATGTCCTGCACTCCTGTCCCGAGTGCTTCAGCAATGAAGCCACTCAGATAAGGAGCTTTCAGAGGACCTGGAGGCCTTCCTGGCTCTCAGCTGGGTCCTGATCTGAGCCAGTGCTTTCATGTACTTCATGCTCCTCCAGAGTAGCCTCACAGGCAGGGCACTTCCATGGCAGCTCTGAATCTCCTGCCTGTCTCTCCATCTTCTCTCCTCCTGTCTTCCTGGGCGAGAGCCAGCCAGGAAGCCAGGTAGCTGGTATGGGGAAACCCCACCACCACCCTGGGACAAGGATGTCCAGCTCCAAGGTCTCCTTGGCAATGGGGAGATTTGCTGCCCCCTCTGGGAAGAGCCCCAATTTGGGGCCTGCTTAGGACTGCCAATGCCACACTCACTTCCTTTCACCTACATGAAAAGAGGAGGCTGAGAAAAGATATGATAGCCAACTTCAAACATCTCAAGGGCTGTCCCATGGAAGATGGAGCAAGCTGCTCCTGCTCTGGAGGGTAGGGCTTGAACCAGTGGCTTCAAGTTGCAAAAAAGGACTAAACATTCAGAAAAACTTTCTGACAGTAAGAGCTGTTCAGCAGTGAAACAGACTCCCATGGAAGGTGGTGGACTCTCCATCCTTGAAGGTTCATAAGAAGTTGGGTGGCCATCTGTCATGGATGCTGTTGCTGAGGTTCCAACATTGCAGGGGGTTGGACTAGACGATCCTTGTGGTCCCTTTCAACTCATAAGATTCTATGATGCTATGATTCTACGATTCTACAATTCTACACTTCTATGATGCTATGATGCGATTGCACCCATGCCCTGCTTGCAAGCTTCAGAGAAAGAGACTCCAGGACAGCAGCGCTGGGCTGATGAGTGATATAACACAGAAGACTATCTTCTGTAGGCAATGCTAAGCCAGAGTGCAGGGGTGGAAACCTGAACTGGAGAAAGCAGCCCTGACTACAGCCACCCATCACCCTCTCCACCCTCATGGTCTTACCCTTGTCTGCTTCAGACTAGAAAAGATACAGGAAGCTAGTCTCGGACGGCTGTTATTTTCCAAACATGAGAAATACCGTTTTGAAGCTCCCTAACTGCTGCCTGAAATGCAGTCTAATTCAAACCGGAGCAGCTTCTTTTTAATTAGCAAAATACACATCAATACAGGGAGTGCAGCGGAAACTCGTCTCTTTGCACTGCTTGATCGTTTTGGCTTTTGCCTCACAGCTTCAAGAGACGATCAGACGAAGGCAGTTGCCCACGCGGAATTTGGCACCAACACAAATCCAGTGCAAGGCCTCCTTTCTCTCTCCCAACTTCCCTTCTGCCATCTGTAGAGAGAACCTGTGTTGAGACGCCAGTCGGGCTTTGAAGCAAATATCACGCCAGAGAGAGCGAGGCGGAGAGAAGGAGCAACTCTTGGCTTTCTCGGTTGTCCCACAACGAAAGCGAGGAAACTAACCGGGCCAGGTTATTTTGCTTTCCGGAGAGAGCAAGAAGGCTTGCAGAGAGAAACTAAAGTTTCCCCTCTCTCCCCTTCTTTTCTCCTGCGATTCACGGGGCTCCTTCGCCGAGCCCATTAAGCCTAGTTATCTCATCCAAAGCACTGCCACCCAGGTACCATTGGCAGAGACAAGTTCATTTAAGAGAATTTATAGCCTAATTGTACAGCTGTTGCCTTCCGAGCCCGTTCAAAGAGATTGTTACACAAGCGCTGTCATAATTTAGTCATGTTTTCATCTCACAACTATACGGTAATTACCGTTGTTAACAGCCAACAGTAAACAAAAAAGTAAATACGACACAGCCAAAGTCTGTGCCAACAAACCGTGAATCAGATGGCCGTCCCTGGCAAGTCTGCTGTGTCACCGCTTCAGAGGCAAATGGACCAGGCTCAAGGCTTCCTCAGTGTGGACAGGGCAGAACATTGCTAGCCAGAGGCCAAGAGTGGCCGAGTCCCAAGTGTATGGACCCCGGAACCTCTTCCCACCCTATTTTCAAACTCTCTCATGTATTAAATTTGAAAGCCAGGGTGGCCTAGTGGTTAGAGTGCCAGACTAGGACCTGGGACAGTTCAGGGTTCAAATCCCCACTTGGCTCAGCTTACTGCAGTGACCTTAGGCCAGTCCCTCATGCCTGGCCTAACCTACTTGACAGGGTTGTTGCAAGGATAAAAACAACAACAGTGAAGTGGGAAGAACCATGTACGCCACCTTGAGATACTTGGAGGAAAAGGCAGGCTATAAATGCAATACAGTGGTACCTCGGGTTACATACGCTTCAGGTTACATACGCTTCAGGTTACAGACTCCGCTAACCCAGAAATATTACCTCAGGTTAAGAACTTTGCTTCAGGATGAGAACAGAAACCGTGCAGCGGCCGTGCAGCGGCAGCTGGAGGCCCCATTAGCTAAAGTGGTGCTTCAGATTAAGAACAGTTTCAGCTTAAGAACAGACCTCCAGAACGAATTAAGTTCTTAACCCGCGGTACCACTATAAATAAATAATATATCTGCTTGCTTGCAGGGCTGGGTGCACAGTTTGCAAAACACAGCACAGGTGAGACCCCCAGGCCCACCTGCCATCTTCATTTGCCCAGAAGCATCTATAAATGAGCATGTGCCAATTTATGTGAATTTGTGGCTGTGGCCGTCTGTCCCACAAATCCTTTGAGCACCATTCTTGGAATGTTGGCAGAAGGAAGGACTTCTCCACAATGGCATGGTAAAAATGTGGGACTTGTTGCCTCAGGACCTATAGTAATGGCCACCAACTTACTCGTGGTGTTGTGAGTCCCATGGAGACATAGAGGAGACAATAGTCAGATGACATGGAAGGAAGGAAGGAGCTTGGAGAGCTGGAGGAGGTGGACCGCAGGGAAAGCACCGGTGGGCTGGGACCCCTGGAAGAGCTCGATCTGGGGTAGGGTCCCAGCGGATTGGGAAGTGGAGATCTGGACACATAGGAAGGAGAGTGGGGGGGGGTGTATGTCTCAATGGTTGAATCAACATCTTAGCTAAGCCTACCCTTATCTCATAGTTCTCTGCCTGTTTGTAACCTGTAACCCAATGCTGGGATGCTGTGCTCATTTCATCAGGAAAACTCTCAAAACCTCCATTCGCAGTAATGAGTCCTGAGTCAAAGGGGTAAAGAGGAAGCTTTAAAAGGGGGCGAGTTCATAGAGGAGGGTAGAGCTTCTCTTACACATCACCTGCTCCTTCCTGATCCCTTTTGGACTGAGGATGCCAAGGGCTGGACCTGGGGCCTTCTTCCTGCAATGTGGGTGGTCCCTCCCACTGCTGCTTTCTTACCAAGCCATTTCAGTTTCAGTGATTGGTGGGGGATTTCTTCCTAAGAACATAGGAAGGCTGAGTCAGACCAATGGTCCATCTAGCACTGTCTGCACTGACTGGCAGCAGCGGCTCTCCATGATTTCGGACCAGGGTTCTTTCCCCAGAACTCCCTGGAGAGGCCTTTGGGGGTTGACCCTGGGACCTTGTGCATGCACAGAAGATGCTCCAATGGCCCTTCAACTCACCCCGTCCCACCCCCCTGGTCCCCACTTGCAAAAGGAAGCAGGGGCAGGAGCCAAGCAAGGGAAGACGACAGATGACAGAAGCTGCAGCCCTCATCAGAATCATCAGCTCACCGCCCGCATGAGCGCCACTCTGCTGCTCTGGGACGCATCCCCGCAGCAGAGCAACAGTGATTTTACGGTGCGGTGCTGTATTTTAATAGTCAATTGAGGCAGTGATTAAAATTCAGCTTCACACATTAAAAATCCCTACTGCAGATGTAGGAACACGAGACGCTGTTGTACGACACAGCAGACCAGAAAGCTTTCCGAAAGCTGCATAGAGCCACCCGCTGTCCCCCTATCCCGGCTTAGGGTGGGGGGAGGCTGCCAGCTTAGGTCAGTAGCAGAAGCAGCCAGAGGCTCCACCAAAATACCTCCACACTGCAAACGAAACCACAGCTCTCCTATTGCCCCAAATCCATTTTGCATTCACCCTGCAAATTTGCATAATTTATTCTGCTAGTCGGGGGGAGGGGCAAAGAGCTGCATGAGCCACCCAAGTTTGACACTCTTATTTGGCCACCCGTTTCAGAGATTTCGTCTGACCCTTGTTCACACTTTAAGATCAGGCCAATGGCCTGACTAAGTCCAGCATCCTGTTCTCATAGTGGCCAGACAGATGTCCCAATGGGAAGCCCACAACAGGACCCAAACCTGTGGTTTCTAGAGAGTGGTACTCAGAAGCCTTTCTGCATCCAACTCTGGAGGCAGAGCAGAGCCACCGTGGCTAGGAATCATAGATAGCCTTCTCCTCCAGGTTGGTGGCCCTCCCTGCCTCCTGTGGGAGTGAGTTCCATAGTTTGTGCTACGTGAGGAAGGATTTTCTTTTAGCTGTCCTGTACCTTCCAACATTCAGCTTCACTGGGTGCCCACTTTCTCAGGAAGCAGAATCCTGCACTACAAGCACACATGCACGGAGCAGCATCAAACTGCAGCAGACCTGCAGACCTCACCTTTCTCCAGCGGGGTAAAAGGAGGGCTCCATGCATCAGCCAGAGGCAGGAAACCGCAGTGAGGCAAAAGGGCTTGATGCCATCAACCAGCAGCAGCAACCAGGCCGGCCCTATCATTAGGCAGGTTGAGGCAACTGCCTCAGGCAGTGGATGTTGGGGAGTAGTTCCAGGGCATTGGAGGATAGGTTTGTTACTATGCCGGGGGCTTGCCTTGAACCCCCTCAAGCTAGTTCCAGGGCCAGCAGAGGACTCTGACTTAGTGGCATAGCATGGAGAGGGCCATGGGGTGGTTGCCCCAGGCGCAGAATTTGTAGGGAGTGCAAAATTTCAACACCCAGTGTTGCCTCAATACAGCTGTGCGCTTGCGTTGCTGGGCTCCGTTGAAAATGACTTCTCCATGAAAACCAGGAAGTGACATTTCCAGACAATGGAACAACTCTTCTTTTCTTATCTCTGCAGCTGCAATCTCCTGGGTGACTTGGATGCCGTTAAGGAGTTGAATGCTCATGTGTACTCCATCCGTTTTCCTCCTGCTAGGCCCCGGGCACTGGCAACCCACATTACACCACTGCCCTGGTTCATCTCCAGTGCTGGAGACTGTTTCAGCTACCAGCCAGGTCAGCTTCTGTATGTGGACTGGGGTGTGGGGTTGGGCCCTGCCATCTTCTTCTTTGCTTCATTCAGCAGGAATGCCCTGGGATGGCCTGACCCAGAAGCACCATAATTCTGTGGCAGAGCTGCTGTCCATCCAGGCTGGGGACTCCCCCTCTGGAGAAGAAATAAGCCGCTATTTGAACAGCCACTACCAAAAACAATCTTCAGAGCATGTTTTGAAATCACCATAAGTGATTGCCACCATATTGTAGGACACAGAATTGTGGGGGGGGGGGGGACATGTAATTAGGGGGTTTTCATTCAGCCAAAAGGCCTTTATTGTTACATCGCTTGGAGAGAGAGAAACTCCCCCAACCCAACCAAACAGCACAGACAACCCAAAACCAGGAAAAGGAGATAAGCACGTTTGTAGTCAGAAAAACAGCATGAGAACCTGAGCCATTCCCCAGTGGGGGCCAGGGTTGTCTGTGCCCCATCCTGCACCAGGAGTTGGGAAAATAAAGGAGAAGGTGGGGAGACTAGGGGAGAGAGCTTTGCTGCTGGGCAAACACACCGACTTGCTCTTTGGGGAAAAGGATGTAAGCGTCTATATCTCACTTGGATCCAATGTTCAATAGAGGGAACAGCCTCTATTCATGAGGATTATTCTTCCTTTTCACCAGTCAGCAGACGGCCTTGAAATAGCAGCTTATGGTCTGTGGATAGAAGGCAGCATTGCAGTGCAACCCACCCAGCCTGTCTTATTTGCTCTCCTGTTTTCTGGGCCACCCCTGCATCCGCTTCTCCTAGATGCTCCTTCTAGCTTCCTAGCTGCCTGCTACTCCACTCTCTGACATCAGAACAACTCAGCCAATAGCGGCTCAGTACAGCTTCCAGTACAGATCTCCGTCTCCCTGCCTCCCTGGAAAAAAACAACACCTATCAGCAGGTAAGATCGTGGCACCTTAACCACCAACTGCGTTTAGAGGTCAAGGAGCAAGTCAGCCCTCCTGGAGGGCATTTGGCTTCGTGCAGTGCTAAATCTCACATTTCCACTAAGCGAAACCTTCGCCGAAATATATGGCACGTATAAAGCATACGAGGCTCGGAGAACGCCGTGAGGAGGCTTTGTATTAAAACATAAAACGCTTAATAAAAATTAATGCAGGAGGGCTGTGTACGTGGTGCGTTCCCTCAGAAAAAAAAGACGTGTTAATTCTTTCGTGGCGCGGCTCCTCTGATGAGCATCGTAACGGTGCTGCCATCTCTTCCTGACCTTGATGCAATCTGTAAGGCTCCTTCTAAAAAAAAAAACTGCTTCTGTGCCTCTCTTTTTAAGCAGCTCCAGTCAATTATTGCCACATGATTGTTTAATTATATTTGCCTCCACATCATCACAATTGCTGTTGGTATTACTCGGATGTCACGCGATGATTACCAGATAAAAGGGGGATGTTTCTCGAGATAATTGGAGCTGAGTAGCTGTTTTGTTTTCCTTGACAGGGCCTGGGACTCTTGAGCACTAAAGGAGGAGATGGAGCAGGCAGGGCCTAGTTCTTCTCCGTAAAGGGCTCCCCGTTCCGGATGAGGGAAGCAAAGGATGAAGTGGGCACCTGTGCGGACGGCAGAGTGATCCAGGGGCCAGGACTGCCCTTCTTCTCATCATCTCACAGTCTGGAGGCAAGCTGGCAGCACAAGTGGGCAGCAGCAAAAGGGACACATCAAGATGGGCAGCCTTTGCCTGAAAAACAAGGTGCTCAGAGCCCAGGATCCAGGCCAGAGTCACCAGCGATATAGCACTCCAACTTGTGGATGTCCAATGAAGAATTTGAGACAGACTTTTAGATGATGCTCAGAGGGCCTTCCAACTCTGCAGTTCTATGATTCCCCTGCCCGAGTGGTGCAGGTGACCAGGCATTTGGGCCTCTCTGTTAAAGAGCTTCTGGTCCGGGACTCTCAGTGCTTGACACTTTATGAGCAGCCATGTTTCTGGAATCACATTCCTGGTGAGCTGGGAGCTGGATGTTGAGAGACGCGGTGAGACTCAGCAGAAAGGCTAAGACCAGCAGGAAGAGGCCTTGCATTGGAAGTGAGGAGCCCTCCTGCCCACTGAGGGCTAGGACCATTGGGTAGAAATGGCAAGGAAGTAGATTTCAGCTAAACATTAGCGGGAAGATTCTAAAGGTAAGGAGCAGTTTGGACATGGGTAGAGACAGCTTCTGGAGGAGGTGGGCTCTCCTTTGCAAGAGGTAATTATGCCAGGTGGGGACGGACTAGGTGGCCTGTAAGATCCCTTCCAACTTCAGGATTCCCTTGCAAAGAGAGAGGGAAGGCTGATGCCCTCATGTCCTGCTTGCGAGCTTCCTCAGGAGCAGCACAGGGTGCAGGCCTGATCCAGCGGAGGCTCTTCCTCCACTCCGAAAAGCACATCCTCTGCGGCCCACTCCACCGCCCCTTGCCAACAGAATCCCAAATTCAACCAAACAAATGTGTTTTATCACAGCAGCAGCAGCACACGTCAGCGAAGAAGGCAGCCACAACGCGAGCAAACTTACATAAATCTTATTTATTCAGAGAATGCATTTTGCGCTGGGGTGGGGGGGAGGGAGGCGGGGATAGCAGCAAAGAGGGGGGGGGAGGAATCTGGCACGGAGTCTCCTCTGCAAAGCAATTTGGTCGTAGGTGTTCGATTCGGTGTCCCCACCAATGTTTTATTTACAGAAGCCGGTGGCGGCGGGGAGTGGGGGGAAGTTGCTGGGAAGTCAAACGGATCAGACAATTAAGAGGAGCAAACGCAGCCCCAAATCTGCATTTGCTCAGCTGCCGCTGCTCCTGCCTCGCTGCCGCCTGCGCCATTTCCCCCGTCTCCCACAAGTCAATTTGCCCAGGGAGATCAGCCTCTCCTCCAGATAAGCACATTGGCTTTAAAATAAAGTGCGCGCCAACAGCTGCAGCGCCCGAGACGAGAGCAGACAGGGACGTGGCACGGAATGATAATTAAAGGCATTTTCTTCATCCGTCATTTTCCCACTGCAGGTGCCGGCGTCGTAAATCGCCTCCTTCATGGCACCCGGCAGCTGAATGCAGGGTCTCCGGGGCGGAATTAAGAGGGCGACAACCGCAATAGGCCTCGCAATAGGGGAAGCGGGGGAACTGCTAGGCTGCTAATATTTGCTGAACCTGCCAAAGTGGGGAGCCACGTGGCAACTAGGTTCTGAAGACTTTATCCCGCGGCTGACCCATCTTTCGGCTCAGGGCCCTGGCTCAGCATGCAGAAAGGTCTGGAGGTTCAGCAGCTGTTGGTATCTGTAGCTGCAGCTGGGAGAGCATAGCCATCTGGGTTTAGTAGCCATTGGTAGCTTTGTCCTCTGTGAACCTGCCCAATCCTCTTTGAACGCCAGCAAAATCTACAGCGAAATGAATCTACCTTATACCCTTTCAAACCACATGGCCATCTGCAAGTATATTCTCCGCTTAGACCCAGAGTACCTTCTACAGGGGCTAATTTAGAGAAAAGGCAAGTCGGAGAGGACATGATAGGAGTTTATAAAATGAAGCTTGGCAGGGAGAAAGTCGACAGGGGGGGAGTTTTCCTCCCTCTCCTGTAACCCTAGAACTTGTGGACAGCCAATGAAGCTGAGTGTTGGGAGATTCAGGACAGATAAAACTCATGCAGCACTGAGTTAACCTGTGGGACTCACTCCCACAGGGGGCGGTGATTGGCACCAACTTAGATGGCTTTAAAAGAGGATGGGGCCAACTTACGGAGAAGGGCATCAATGGCTACTCCCATGGTGGGTATGCTTTGCCTCCACGGTCAGAAGACAGTATTGCTTCTGAATACCAGTTGCTGGAAGCCGCAGGAGGGGAAAGTTGCTCTTGCATTCAGATCCTACTTGTGGGATTCCCATTGGGGCATCTTGTTATGTTCTGATGTGCGTGGATGTACATTAGCCCTTTCCATTTACAGTGGTACCTCGGGTTAAGTACTTAATTTGTTCTGGAGGTCCGTTCTTAACCTGAAACTGTTCTTAACCTGAGGTACCACTTTAGCTAATGGGGTCTCCCGCTGCCACTGCACCGCCGGAGCACGATTTCTGTTCTCATCCTGAAGCAAAGTTCTTAACCCGAGATACTATTTCTAGGTTAGCGGAGTCTGTAACCTGAAGCGTATGTAACCCGAGGTACCACTGTATTTCAATGGGTCGACTCTGAGTAAAACCAACTGTGCAGACAACCCAGAGCCGGGATATTTTAGAAGTGTCCCTATTTTCCAGGGACGGTCTATTCCCGATTTCTGATTTCATCCCGGAATACAGTGGTGCCTTGGGTTACAGATGCTTCAGGTTACAGACTCCGCTAACCCAGAAATAGTACCTCGAGTTAAGAACTTGGCTTCAGGATGAGAACAGAAATTGTGCTTCGGCAGCGCGGCAGCAGCGGGAGGCCCCATTAGCTAAAGTGGTGCTTCAGGTTAAGAACAGTTTCAGGTTAAGAACGGACCTCCGGAATGAATTAAGTTCTTAACCCAAGGTACCACTGTATCCCACTTTTCCTTAGGACGTCCCTCTTTTCATCTGAGAAATATTGGAGGGTATGGGGTTATGCGACCTCCCAGGAGATCAGGAGATAAGTAACTATACAACATATTGAAGGCAGCCCTGTATAGGGAAGATTTTTTAAATGTGTAATGTTTTATTGTGTTTTTATACATGTTGGAAGCCGCCCAGAGTGGCTGGGGCAACCCAGTCAGATGGGTGGGGTATAAATATTATTATTATTATTATTATTATTATTATTGAATAGGACATCCCTATTTTCATCGGAGAAATGTTGGAGGGTATGGACTTTGCATGAGAGACTGCGTCTCCTGCCGCCGACACCGCCGAGCTTTTCATGGTTGGAACTCCTTGCAAGACTGCATTGGATTAACGTGGCAGAGCTTTATAATTAGAAATTGCGGGTTGAAAAAGCTGCCGAAGCAAACGACGACGACGACGCCGTCGCTGCCGCTTTCACCTCCGAGGTTCCCGGTTTACTTTATCACTAATCATAGCGTCAGGGTTTCCTCAAATAACTGCGCTCATGAATACTTCAAAGTAAAGCGAAGGCAGCAGAAAGCTGAGCTAGGGGTGAAATTTAAATTTCAAAGAGAGGGCAACAGCGCAGAGGAAGCCCAGCACACTCCTATTTGGGAGGGAGCGGGGAGCGCAGGAGACACATTTCAAAGCGGAGGAGTAAGAGGGGAAGCCGAGAACATGCAAAAATCTCCTTTAAAAAAAAGAGAGAGAAAGAGAAAGACAAGTATCAGACATTTAGAGACCCAGAAACTCAAAAGGAAGAACAGCTGATAGTCTGGTGGTCTGAAGAGAGGAGTGTGTTTTGAGCAGCAAGTGGAAGCAGAAAGGGACCTTCCTGCAGTTTTGTGTTTTAGGCAAAAGCATATTCAGGTTTGGGCACGTGCAAAGAGCAAACTGCCCTGTCTTTTTGACCTGGTACCAGCGTGAGTTAAGATTAGAACTCACAGGCAGCCAATGAAACTGAAAACTGGGCGATTTATCATACAATTGTAGAGTCAGAAAGGGCCCCCATTTAAGCCCTAATAATAATAATAATAATAATAATAATAATAATAATAATAATAATAATTTATTTATAGCCCGCCCCTCTGCCTGGGTTCCAGATCCGGGGATCAAACCTGCAATCTTGGTGCTATCAGCAGCACTCTCTAACCAACTGAGCTATCCAGGCTGATTTAGAACAGATAAAAAGAAAAGACTTCACCCAGCGCATAGACTATGGAACTCCCTTCCACAGGAGGCAGTGATGGCCACCAACTTAGAATCACAGAATTGTAGCGTTGGAAGGGACCACAAGAGTCATCCAGTCCAACCCCCTGCAATGCAGGGGTCTTTTGACCAACATAGGGCTGGAACCCAGGACCCTGACATTAGGAGTCTCATGCTCGACTGAGCTATCCTTGGATGGGTTTAAAAGAGGACTGGACAAAATTCACGGACGAGAAAGCTATCAGTGGCTATGAGCCATGATGACTATGCTCTGCCTCCAGGGTCAGAAAAAGCAATAAATCAAATAAGTTTAAATAAATCAAAGATGGGGAAATAGGAGTTGGCTCTTGGAGGTTTAAATCCAGGTTTGGATTCCTAGCAAGAGGAGCCTTGGCGTTTCAGAATATCAGTTGCTGAAAGACCAACAGTGTGTGGTGGGCTAGATGGGCCATTGGGCTGCTCCAAAAGGCTCTTCTTATGTCAAGTTACCGACCTCAGAATCACAGTCAGAGCTGTTTGTACACAGCATGCTCTTTCCTCTCTCTCTAAGTGCCCACAACTTGTATACACTATGCAAACTAAATGCATTTGCTTATAATTATTCAGTTTGTGTTAACTTACCGGATTCCTGCTAGCCATAGAGCAGGCATCCCCAAACTCGACCCTCTAGATGTTTGGGGACTACAACTCCCATCATCCCTAGCTAACAGGACCAGTGGTCAGGGGTGATGGGAGTTGTAGTCCCAAAACATCTAGAGGGCCGAGTTTGGGGATGCCTGCCATTTAGAGCATGGCCATGAGGTTTTGCAGAACACAGTGGTCCAGTTAATGACACCTCTTGACAGCTTCAAGGACTGCAGCAGGCAAACACACACATGCAAACATGCACATTCAAGCCCATGAGGACTAGAAGATTGCCCGATTCTTTTGCTTCTTACTGACAGCTGAGATACGCAGCATTCTGAATCCTGAAGCCAAAACGGATTATAGGCGCAGCCTTGACTGTACCTGTCTTCTCTCTTTCTTCGTTGTAAACAAACGTCCTTATGCTGTGGCGAAGGAGATCTTGAACACACATCGCAGGGGGCTGGATTGGATGACTCTCAGGATCCCATCCAACTCTACAGTTCTATGATTTACTGGAAGGCGATTCCCATTGGCTACAGGCTACCAGGCCAGGGGGTGTTTACAAACTCCCCCTCCTCTTGTTTAGAGAAGGCCAGCTCTTTGAACACCTTTCCTGGCTCCTCCCTTCAGCATCAGAACTGGCGCTGACCCATTTTCCTTCCTCTGCAGGAGAAATGTGCAGCTGCTACTCCTCGAAAGTACCAAAAGCACATCTCACATGGAGGAAGATGGGGAGGGGGGAGGGAGCTTGCCATACTTTATTTTTTGAGAAACACTTGCTATATATAAGAACGGCGCCTGTTCTTTTTAAATATATATTTTTGGAGGAATTTTTATTCTTTTTAATTTTGTTAAAACTCCGGCACTTGCCTAAATAAACCCAGGCTGGTTGTCTCACCATATGTTACTCCTGCAAGCTGTAAAAATAGTATCTGGGCAATAACTTTAATTATTTCAAGCTAAAATATCCAGGGAAATGTGGAGGAGGGGAGAGAGAAGGGCTGCCAGGATGTGATTGCATTTCCATTGTGAAATATTACTTAACTTTGCCATCTCCCTCCCTCCTCCAGCCAACCCCGCCCCCTCCTCCCTCCCACCATGGTACCTGAGATAATTCTCCTAGCTGACAATTGATGGGCTGGCTCCCTCTCTCCTATGAGGTCAGCTGCTTGTAATGGGAGACGTTCCTCCTCCAAGCTAGCTTAGCCTTTTGCCTGACCTGGCGGAATGGAGTTTGTAGCCTTTTGCAAAGGAAATGTCTGCCACGCAAGTTAATATAGCAGCACGACGCCAGATGAGCCTGCCCTTATCAGGGTAACCTCGCTGGATCTCAAGGATATAGGAAGTTTTTTGGGGGAAGGTATTTATATTTCCAGAGGTCTTTTTATTTTCCAGCTGTGTAATTCACAGTCAAGCATCAGTTTTGAAAATGCAAGAAACCGTCTTGCACGGTCACATGAAGGAACTAGGATGGGAGAAGAAGCAGGTCCAGATCAAGGTGTTAAAAGAGCATCCTAAACAGTGTGACATTTTGCAATGCATTCATTTTAAACCAAAAGGAAGTCCTCTTTCGCTCAGCGCCTAGTTAAACTATGAGCGGCTGTCTACTGGCTGTGCAGGGCAGCTGTCTACCAGCTCCATGTGGTACGCCAACTGAGACCCTACCTGCCTGAGCACTGTCTCTCCAGAGTGGTACATGCTTTGGTTATCTCCTGCTTGGACTACTGCAATACACTCTCCGTGGGGCTACCTTTGAAGGTGACTCGGAAACTACAACTAATCCAGAATGAGGCTGCCAGATTGAGGACTGGGAGCAGCTGCCAGGACCATATAAAACTGGTCCTAATGGATCTACATTGGCTCCCGGTACATTTCAGAGCACAATTCAAAGTGTTGGTGCTGATCTTTAAAGCCCTAAATGGTCTTGGCCCTGTATACCTGAAGGAGCATCTCCACCCTCATCATTCAGCCCAGATGTTAGGATCCAGCACCAAGGACCTTCTGGCTGTTCCCTCACTGCAAGAGTTACACAGAGAACCAGGCAGAGGGCCTTCTCAGTAGCGGTGCCCTCCCTGTGGAATGCCCTCCCATCAGATGTCAAGAAGAAAAATAACTCTCTGGCTTTTAGAAGACATCTGAAGGCAGCCCTGTATAGATAGGGAAGTTTTTAATGTCTGGTGTTTTATTGTGGTTTTTAATATTCTGTTGGGGAGCTGCTCAGAGTGGCTGAGGCAACCCAATCAGATGGTCAGCGAAAATAAATAATAAAATTATTATTATTATTATTATGGAACTCGTTTCTGCAGGAGGCAGTAGTGACGGCCACAAGCTTAGATGACTTTAAGAGGTTTGCACAGATTCATAGAGGAAATGGCTGTTTGATGGCTACAACCCATGTTGGTCACATTCCACCTCCACAGTCAGAGGCACTAATGCTGTGAAATGCCAGTTGCTAGAAAACACAGGAAGGAAGAGTTCTCTTGTGCTTGCAAGTTTCCCACTGGGGCATCTGGTTGGCCACTGTAAGAGCAGGATGCTGGACCAATGGGCCAGTGTGGTGTTGTGGTTAGGAGCGATAGACTCGTAATCTGGTGAACTGGGTTCGCGTCTCCACTCCTCCACATGCAGCTGCTGGGTGACCTTGGGCCAGTCACACTTCTCTGAAGTCTCTCAGCCCCACTCACCTCACAGAGTGTTTGTTGTGGGGGAGGAAGGGAAAGGGGAATGTTAACCACTTTGAGACTCCTTCAGGTAATGATAAAGCGGAATATCAAATCCAAACTCTTCTTCTTCTTCTTCTTCTTATGCTCTTAAGTTTAATTGTGGCATGGGATTGTATCAAATGCTACTCTTAGTCAAAGTCAATCCATTGAAATTAATGAACTTGAGTATGCCTTAATTGGGCTGCTAATCCATGGTTTCTCTTCAGTTTGGGGGGGGGGGGCGCAGGAATTTGACACATTTTCCGGATGGTACATATATTAGCTCACTCAGAGGCTTGATGGCAAAGACATGTTTATTTTTGTTTTGTTTTGCAGCGTATTTATACCTGGCAAGAGTTCTTAGCCCTACTTGGAGATACCATTGCGATTCAGCCATGAACCAAGGAAACTGATGACACTTTTTGCCACTGAGCTACAACAAGACATTTCCTGAAGTTGGGGGTTTTGTACCTAAAGACAATCTCAGCTTTATTCCACCTGCGAAAGAGTGCCATGAATGTGTGCCACCAAAGTTAAACATGTGCAGTAGGACAGTCCATCAACACCTTAGGCTGAAGCAGCATACCAGAAAAAAATCAGCCAGGGCACAGGCTCAGAGGCTGGGACACAACACCATAAACACAGGAAGAATCAAGTCACCTGCACCTCTTTCGGCAAAAGAGACCAGTCCACAGGAAGGCTTCACTGTGATTTATAGCGGTTCCAGCATTCCTTGTTTGGTGTCTTCCTTCCAAGGTAGCAAATGGATTAGAGTGCTGCACTAGCAAGAGACCAGGGTTCAAAATCCCCACTCAGCTGCGAAGCCCACTGGGTGACCTTGGGCCAGTCACTGTCTCTTAGCCTGCCTTACCTCATAAGGTTGTTTTGAGGATAAAATGGGGAGCGGGAGAACCTCATGAGCCACCTTGCGTTCCTTGGGAGGAAAGGTGGGATATACAGTGGTACCTCAGGATGCATACTCTTCAGGTTACATACGCTTCAGGTTACAGACTCCGCTAACCCAGAAATATTGCTTCAGGTTAAGAACTTTGCTTCAGGATGAGAACAGAAATTGTGCTCCGGTGGCGCGGCAGCAGCAGGAGGCCCCATTAGCTAAAGTGGTGCTTCAGGTTAAGAACAGTTTCAGGTTAAGTATGGACCTCCGGAACGAATTAAGTTCTTAACCTGAGGTACCACTGTAAATGCAATGATAAGATACAGTAAATATAAGTAAGTCAATTCCCCGCCACACATATACAGGCGTGGGTGAAACTTGGGAAACAGGGAGATTTAATTCATCTGTGAACTTCGTTTGAAGCAAACAATCAACGTGATTTACAAAATATTACCCCCATAATATTTTCGGGCGGGCAGCTAATCGCTTACCCGTAACAATCTCACACACACACACACACACACACACACACACACACACTTGTGCTTCCTGCCTCAACATTGCCTGCCCCAGGGAGGGCGAAAGCTGCCCACTTAAAAGCTGGCAGGCAAGCAGTTAAGAGCCTATGTCAATAGAATAGAACATTGTGTCAGGATAATGGTCTCCTGGTGCCAGGTAAGTGGCATTGTGAAGCCGGGGCATTTTTCAAACATTGAAAACACCACAGGAAAAAAAAAAGCCAAAGCATTTATTTGCAGTGGGGAGACATTCATTCCCCCCACCCAAACCCCGGCCGCCCAGAGCAATTCTCTCTTGGTGCTTTCTGCATTTTTGTTGTGGCAGCCGGAGATTAACGATGCAAATTTTTGTCATTTTCCCGTGATGGATGGTAGTAGACCAGAGTGGCAACTGGGCTCGTTATTTTTAAAACGGCACATTTTTATTGGCTTGTTGGGGCGGGGGAGAATTGGCATGCCCAGTGCCTCAGTCAAAAATCACTGTACAACCAGGAGTAAGCAAATCTGATTGGCTGGAGAATTATTCATTTATCAGTCAATCGGGGTAATTCATCCAGCAGCAAAGCTGGCTGGAACCAATTTCATTGGCGAAATGACACAAAGGCATTTGGGCTCAGAGTACAATGGTGAGCAGCAGAAACGCCATCTCTTTTTGTTGATCCCCCCCCCCCATCCCACCCCAATCAGGCAGAAATGCCTTTTGACAAGTTAGCAAAAGCCACTCCTATCAACCAATTAAAGAGCTGCATTGATTTATCCATTACGTACATTGGGCAATACCCAACTACCATAAGTGGTGTTCAGAGTAGACCTACTGGAATTCATGGACCTAAGTTAGCCACGTCTGTAAATTTCAACTGGCCTGTTCTGAGTAAGACTGACATGGGGTACAATGTCAATGAGATGGGTTTTTAAAAATAATTTTACATAGCAGCAAAACATCCATACATAAGATTTTGGAGGTGGTGGGGGTGGTGTAGAATTTTAGGGGTCACTAAGGTGCTGGACCATAAAGAAGGCTGATCGCTGAAGAATTGATACTTTTGAATTATGGTGCTGGAGGAGACTCTTGAGAGTCCCATGGACTGCAAGAAGATCAAACCTATCCATTCTTAAGGAAATCAGCCCTGAGTGCTCACTGGAAGGACAGATCGTGAAGCTGAGGCTCCAATACTTTGGCCACCTCATGAGAAGAGAGGACTCCCTGGAAAAGACCCTGATGTTGGGAAAGATGGAGGGTACAAGGAGAAGGGGACGACAGAGGACAAGATGGTTGGACAGTGTTCTCGAAGCTACCAGCATGAGTTTGACCAAATTGCGGGAGGCAGTGGAAGACAGGAGTGCCTGGCGTGCTCTGGTCCATGGAGTCATGAAGCGTTGGACACGACTAAACAACAACAAAGGTGCTGGTACCCAGCCGGTCCTAGGATGCCCTATGATGCCTGCAAAGCATCTCTGCATATATTTCCTCAAAAATCGCATGGTTTTTATCTTTTTGTAAATGATTTAGTGGTATGTAAATATTTTTTATAAATAAATAAAACATGTGTGAGGCTGTTTGCTCTTCTAGCTCCATTCCCATTTGCACTGCCCCAGCCTCTCCTGTTTTGAAAACACACACACACCACAAGCCCACATTGCACTGGATGCCAGGACCACACATCAATACTTCCATCCATACTGAACAGGCGAGAGCTTCTCTCTCTGAGCAACTGCAGCAGTGACTGATGAAGGTGCCTTTTCACATCTCTCAAAATTTTAAATGTGCCCGTTAACTCTTAAAAATGCTAGGGGACCCTGGTGTAGATTGTTTATGATTTGATCGGGGGTGGGGGTTAAATGCTACTGCTCCCAGTTAGAAGGAAAGGTCTTGTTATATAAAAACACCAGTGGTTCTCAAAGGGTGCGGCAGGAGAGGGTGGCAAATGTGGCAGGAAGATTCAAGGGCAATCAAAGAAACATTTCAATCTAGTATAGTATAGTAATATAGTACAAAAGAATATTTTATATTTGCAGAATATGGATAGATATCTTTTCAAAATGAGAGCTAAAGCCTTGGCTGGTCTTCTACAGTTCTCCACGACATTGCTGAGAACAGAGATTTTTCAACTCTGACCAATAAAAAGGTAAAGGGACCCCTGACCATTAGGTCCAGTCGTGGCCGACGGGTCATGCGGCCAGCATGACTAAGCCACTTCTGGTGAACCAGAGCAGTGCACGGAAACGCCGTTTATCTTCCCGCCGGAGCAGTACCTATTTATCTACTTGCACTTTGACGTGCTTTCAAACTGCTAGGTTGGCAGGAGCAGGGACTGAGCAACGCCGTGGGGATTCGAACTGCCAACCTTCTGATCGGCAAGTCCTAGGCTCTGTGGTTTAACCCACAGCGCCACCCGCGTCCCTAAGAAGGATCAAAAGAGATAAAGGCTTATTTGCATTGATGAGAAGATGAGAGTTTGTTTGTCTCGAATTAGCCCTAATATAAATGAGATTACCCGGCAAAACCAAGCTCCCACCTCTCATTGAGTTGGTATACATACTTAAGGTACATATGCAAGAGGCTTGCTTATAATTATATCTTGGGAATGATTGATGGTCTTATGTAGCTGCATTGTTTTAAAATTTCTGGATGCCCCATGATCATATTATAAAGTAGTTGCATTCCATGTTGTAAATCAAGCGCAACTAGGAGTTGTTTATTTTTTTGTTTTGCAGCGTATTTATGCCTGGCAAGAGTTCTTAGCCCTACATGGAGATGCCATTGGAGATTCAGCCATGAACCAAGGAAACTGATGGCACTTTGCCACTGAGCTACAGCAAGATCTCAGTCCTCATGGTTCTGAGCGAAGGGCTGATTTAAACAGGGAAAGAGGAAGCAGCCTTAAACCAAGTCAGAAAGTTTGGTCCATCTTGCTCAGTACTGTCCACACTGACTGGCAGCAGCTCTGCAGGGTTTTAGTGAGATTTTCCCCCAGTCCTACCTTGAGCTGTCATTGGGGATTGAACCTGCGACCTTCTGCATGCAAAGCTGATGCTCACCCACTGAGCTACAGCTCCCTTGCCCAAATTAGAGGTTGCAGCCCAGAAAACAGCATTGTTGACAATGGTTGTATTAAATCTATAAATCTGATAAATAACAAATAATAATGATTGTGCAAGATCCTCAAACAGCTGCTGCTGTTGTTGTTGTTAGAATTTATATACCCGGAGGTCTCAGGGCAGTTAATTTATAGGGAATTTTTATATATATTTTTATTTACTGAGGCATCTAGTAAGTTTAACTCACCACTAAACAAAAAATAATAATTGCTACTGGATTGTTTAGCAAATTAGCATAATCCCCCCCAGCACAGCTGTATGCAAATTGTTCGCAATTTGTGTGATAACAAGGAGGGGGGAAACTTCTTGTGACGTCCCTCCTCACAGGGGCAACAAGTTCCTGGCATCTGGTGTTATCTTAATCTGATCATCTTTATGAAGGCCCTTTCCTGGCAAATATAAAAATTTAATCTAAAGGATATTTCAGGACCAGTAGCAGGTGAGGGAGAGTTCCGAAGCAAACACAGCACTTGATTTACACGAATGAAAAAGGGGGGGAATCCTCCTCTAATATCTCAGGACTCCTACTCAACGTGGCTAATAACTATTAGTGGGTGTGAGAGAGAAAGAGAGAGAATGCCATTTGACGCATTAAATACTTTGTAGTCTTTATCTTTCAGCTCAGCATAAATTGCTGTGCATTCTTGAGCAGACCAGAGGTTTCAGCGATGGGCGCCCCATTCTCAAAGAAGGCTTCTCCCGCTACATGTTCTCCAAGAACTTCCTCCACCTGGTATTCCAGCCTACAACTACCGTATTTTTCGCTCTATAACATGCACCCAACCATAACACGCACGTAGTTTTTAGAGGAGGAAAACAAGAAAAAAAATATTCTAAACGAAACAGTGGATGTATGATTTTTGTGGTTCATGCTGTGGCCACAGACATGTGATCTGACAGTGAGTTTGGAGTAGCCCAATGCAAAAATCCTGAGGATCCATGTGGATCCGTGCTTTGTAACCACGTTTTTGCACCACTGCGGCCCCAGGCAACAGTGGGTGCGTGATTTTTTTGGTGCAAGATGTAGCCATGGACATGCTATGTGATCTGATAGTGAATTTGGGGTGACCCAGTGCAAAAGTCCTGAGGATCCATGCTTTGTAACCACGTTTTAAGTGGGGAGGGAAGGAAAAGCACTCAAGGGACAAGGAGCACGCGTGGGGTGGGTGGAGAAGGATGCTGCTAATAATGCAGAAGAGGGGTATAAGGGGAGAAGGCTCCTCTCCTCTCCCGCTTTGCTCCTTTAAAGCAGGCAGGCTCTGCTTTTCTCCCTCCTTCCCGCTCATCCCTGGCTTAGCGAGCTGAAAAACTTTGCTGCTATGTAGCGAGCTGAGTGGGGAGGAGAGAGAGACAGAGAGCCTGCTTGCTTTAAAGGAACCAACCGGACAGGAGCCGCTTACACTCATGTAAGTGGCTCCTCTCCTCTCCCGCTTTGCTCCTTTAAAGAAGCAGGCTCTCTGTCCCTCTCTCCTCCCCACTCAGCGGCTCTTCTCCCGCTCTGCTGTTTCAAAGCGAGCCACGGAGGAGGGAAGGAAGGGGAACCATGGATCCTCTGCTCACAACTGCAGCAGATCCCCCCCGCCATCCGTAGGCATTCCCTCCATAACACGCACAGACATTTCCCCTTACTTTCTAGGAGGAAAAAAGTGAGTGTTATGGTGCAAAAAATACGGTATTTCTTCTCCAGCTCTGCTCCTTCAAAAGTCTCCACCCTTCCTTTGTTGCTGTCCAATGGATGCCTGGAATGCCCATCCCAGAATCCTGACACGATGCTGTGCCTCTCTCACATATGATCTTCACTCATCCTTTAAGATCAGCCAAGAAGGCTTTCCTGCAGACACTACCAGCCCCATGTCTGGCAGGAACACCATAGCAAGCCTTCTCTGCAGTCACATCTAGCAGAAATGTGTGAACAGTCTTCAAGGGCAGCCCCACGCAGAGGCATTACAGTACTCTAATAAGGAAAGGGTGGGTCCACCTGGTTGTCTTGGAGGCTTGTTTGAAGCAGCTGTGAGCCCCAACCAATGGGTTCGGCATCAAATACAAAATGAGTGACCTGTGGAAATCTCTGCCAGAATGTGGCAGATTTGTAGAGGAGGGGGACTAACAGCAGCTATAAGCCACAGAAGTCGAATGAAACCTCTCTTTACGGAGGTAGTATCCCTGAATACAAGATGCTGTAGAGAAGCAAAGAAATAGTCATAAAGGAAGGACATCCTTTTCATACCTTGTTTGGGAGCACCAGGCTGCCTAGTGCTGGAAACAGAATACCAGGCTAAGTGACCTGGTCAGGCATTTCTCACCTGTCAACGATGAGAAAACTACAAAAGGAGAAGCCAATCAGATAAAACCCCAAACAAAGAAGGACGTTTTTTAATCCAAAGCCCTTTGAAAAGCTGTTCTGCAAAGACGACCCGACCCACCCAGTTCATGCTATTCACACAAAGTCACCACTTCCCAGAACTTTATGGCTCGGCTCGCAATTGCCGCTCAGCCGAAAATTCACATTTTACGAACGCGAGGCGACATTTGCAAAGTTACATTTCCAGCAGCTGTATGGGTTACATACCTTGACCTTAAACAAAACAGAAGCACAGAGCCACTGAAGCAAGGACCAGCCAAAGAGGAGGGCTGGTAATCTGCAGTTTGCATCCAAGCCTGGAGTGTAACACTTTGCCAGGGGGCAGCGTTCTAGGCCTTTCAGTGCAAACTTGGAGGGGCACTGGGCGGGGGGCTTATTGGTGAGGAAAGCAGAAGGAGAAGCTTCAGCAGAGTGCCATGTGAATGCCACTTGCCACACAGAAACAGATGGCAGCCGTGCGCCTCGACCTTGCCAACAATCGAGGTTCCAGCGAAGGACTTCCTTTCAACTGCAGCTCCCGGACTACTTTCAGCATCCAGAAGAATTCTGCAACCTGTGTGAAATCTGCTCATTTGGCACAGTTTGTTCCGCTCCTCGGAGAACACAGGTTGTACAGTCCTTGTTACCTCGCCTCCAAAAGGATATTGTAGAGTTGGGAAAGGTTGAGAAAAAACAGAGCAACCAAAAATAATCAAGCGAGTGGAGCAAGTCCCCCGTGAAGAAAGGTTCCTTCTTCACACAAGGCACTGTTAAACTTTGGAACTCACTGCCACTGGATGGCCACCAACCTTGGATGGCTTGGAAAAAAGGATTAGACAGTTGAAGGCAGCAATACTTCTGAAAAACACTTGTTGGAAACCACAGGAGGGGAGAGCATGCCACTCCATGAAACTGGGAAGCCCTGTGTATGTGTAGATCCTAAACAAATGCTGATTAGACAGCCCTCCAAGGTGTGTGGCCAACCTTGGCTTATGGTGCATGGCACTGGGCAAAACCTGTTTGCTCCTCATACAGTCACTGAATGCAACAGTGAAGACTCAGGACAGATAAAAGGTAGTCCTTCACACAGTGAAACTATGGCACTTGCTCCCACAGGAGGCAGGGATGACCACTGAATTGGATGGCTTTAACAGATGGACTGGACTAATTCATGGAGGAGAAGTCTATCGGTGGTTACTAACCCCAGTGCCTATGCTATGCACCCATGGTTAGAGGGGGTATGGTTCTGAATACTAGTTGGTGGAAGCCTCAGGTCCTGCTTGCAGGTTTCCTGCTGGGGCATCTGGTTGGCCACTTTGGGAACAGGATGCTGGACTAGATGGGGCCCCCTTTGGCCTGATCCAGGAGGCTACTCTAATGTTCTTCCGATCCCGCAGAAATCTTACCCAGCATCTCCCTCCTGCAGCTTCTGAGATTTCAGCAGGCACCACCCTTCACACGCTTTGGGCATTTCTTCCCTGCCATAAGGCCTGGAAGCTTATAGCAAAATGTAACCTTGGAGTCTTGAGAAGATGAAGGTTTAAAAGCATGGGTTGAGACCCAGGTAGCACTTTCACCCTGCGGCTTTGGAATAAGGAGGGACAGTACAAGCCTTGCGGAAAGGGAAATGTTCTTAAAAGCGCTGAGTCTACCAAGTCCACAACAGGCAGCAAGATTGCAAGCAAGGCTGGCAGCAAGATTGCAAGCAGTGTCCAGCATCCACTGTCACATGTGGTGGTGGTGCGAATCTCTTTCCACCCCTCCCGTGGAGGGTTCAGGGTCTATTAGCAGAGCCAAAGTTACCTAGAGCTCATATGGCCATGCTGGGGCTGATGGAAATTGCAGTCTGAAGCATCTGGAGGGCATAAGGTCAGTTTTCTAAAAATGGTTGAGAAAGAAGAAAATCTCCCCCCTCCCCAGCAATGTTTATTTTAGCAACTGCACCTAAAACAGACATCTTTTTGGACAGCTGACAACTTCCTTCTCTTTCCACATTGCACAGGAGCAATGGAAATGAGCTGCAGAATCCTTCCTTCTGAGCTTCTGGTGTCTTGTGGGAACGGGGGAGGGAGGGACTCACACCTGTCCTCAGAAGCATGACTCATCCATGTAGCCTTTGCCACATGTCTGAGTCACTCACGCAGGAAAAGCCACCTTCGGAAAGCTGGGGCCTTCACAGGTGAAAATGGTCCACAGGAGGAGGAGGAGTGTTGGGGGGGCATGTTTTGCAATGGGTGGGCAGCACTACACATACTCTGGCCTTTTGTCAGGAATACAAGGGAATAAAAGCTCGAAATCCTTTGGTAGGTGAGCGAGTCAATGTCAGTATTAAAATATTCCATCTGGGTTTATGACCCTGTTTTGCAGCATTTTGCAAAACACAGATAGCATGAGATGGATTGAGGGAATGGTGTGACCTTTCTTGACAGTGACAAGTTTCCAATAAAAAAAGAGAGACAGAGAGGACTCGCAGAAAGAAGTTTCATTGCAACGCTTGGTGCTAGTTCAGAACAGATTTCTATTTCATTCACACACACACACACACACACACACACACACACAAACGAAAACATCCCACCACATATCAATCCCAGCTTTGACGCCATTTAAACATATGTTTGATTCCCCAAATGGATTTTCAAAAGATGTCACAACAGATCAGGTGTTTCAGCACCATTAGAGGTAAACATTGCAGGAGAAGCCTTGCTCTGTAGCTTCCGCATATTCCAGAGCCGAACCCTTTTCTTATACCCAAATGCACACACGTGTCTCCTCTACAGCAAGGGTGGCAAGCCTCCGACCCAGGGGTTGAATGCAGCCCTCTGGGCCTGTCTTGCAACATGCATTTCACCTGGAAACAGTTCCCTGCAACACAACCATTTGTGCAGAGGGAGGTAGAGAGCAAGAAGGCAAAGCAACAAAGTCAGGGGTTGGGAGAATCCTGGGCTATGACCCTCACTTCCTTTCTGCTTCCTCCAAAACCAGCTCAGATGGGAGCAGCTGCCAGACGGTTCAGGCTCCAAGCATGCTGTGGGTAGCCCATTCCCACTGCTCCATTCAACTGTCCTTCAGTGAGGTTCAGATCCGAATCACTCATCGTTATGCATCGATCCCCATACCCTGGGCTATTATTGGGCTTTGCTATGTTATCCTTTGATCTGACGCCTTTTAAATTAAATTGAAATTGACCGAGCCTTCTTGGCATTGACTTCAATAGTTGGGCTATTTTTAAGAAGGCTGAACACGGCCGAATTAGTACTGCACGTTCAGCTGTCAATATAAAAGCTTACAATGAAAAATAGGGAGGGTGGGAGTTGAGGGATTTGGGCAACTAATGATCCAGGCAGCTCAGAGGCCAGGAGCAGAAAGGAAGTGAGGAGCGGGTGACCATAGATCATCCACCCCCCCCCAAAAAAAAAAAAAAACAGCACAGCACAGCACTCCCTTGGTGCTCCAGAAAAATTCCTAAACAGGGCAGGAAAGGAAGTGGAAGAGGGGGCATTTTAAGATGGGGAGAGACATATGAGCAGGACGCAGGTAGTGCCTCTTGGGCTTGCCAATCAGAAAGTCAGCAGCTCAAATCTGCACAATGGGGTGAGCTCCCGTTGCTCTGTCCCAGCTTCTGCCAACCTAGCAGTTCAAAAGCACACCAGTGCAAGTAGATAAAGTGGTACCACAGTAGCTGGAAGGTAAACATCATTTCCGCGTGCTCTGGCTTCTGTCACGGTGTTCCGTTGCGCCAGAAGCAGTTTAGTCATGCTGGCCACTGGACCTGGAAAGCTGTCTGTGGACATATGCCGGCTCCCTTGGCCTGAAGCGAGATGAGCACCACACCCCATAGTCGCCTTTGACTGAACTTAACTGTCCAGGGGTCTTTTTCCTACTGGACACTGAGCCATCCTAGAGCCACTGTGGCATCAGTTCTGAGACTGGTGGGGCTAGGATCTCAACAATCAATGAGATGCCTTGCTGGTCTCGCTAAGCCACTGAGTTGGTGCAAGTTTCTCCTCTATGCCAGTTCAGCACAAAAAACATTTTGGGCCTGTGATGGCCTGGGATTCCGATTCGGAGGATGAAACAGAGGAATCCCAGCCTGCACAGGAGTCCCCGCCTCCAGGGCCGGCTGAACTGGGGCAAGGCCTAGATGCTGAAGAGCCTGCACCTGTGGCAGTGCATCAGGAGCTGGCCCCAGGTGAAGCCCTTCTGGCCCCAGAGGGGCTTGACGACTCAGTGGCCACAGGTGAGCCTCCTCCAGGGCCCAGTAACCCTTCGGCCTCTCCTGATCTGCAGAGGCTTAGGGCAGAGAGGCGAAGGGAACTGGTGGCCCCCAGGAGGAGTGCTCGCCTTAAGGCCAGAGGAGGCGGGGCTCCTGGGGACCGGGACCGCCCCTGGCCTTAGAAGAGGATAAAAGCCCGGTCAGCCCGGCCCCAGGTTGCGGGAGCAACGTCGTTGTTGGCTTCGGACCTTCCTGTGTTCCTGATCCCTGCTCGGCCTCCTGTTCCTGACTATCCGGTACTCCTGTTCCCTGCTCGGCTTCCTGTTCCTGACTATCCGGTACTCCTGTTCCCTGCTCGGCCTCCTGTTCCCGACCATCCGGTGTTCCTGTTCCCTGCACAGCCTCCTGTTCCAGCGTTCCTGTTCCCCGCCCGGCTCTCTGCCTCGGACCTTGCCCCTCTTCGTGTGGACTCTGCTACACCCAAGGTACCTTACCCCCGGGACCAGCACAGTTTGCTCCCGCCACACCCGCACTTCCCCTTCGTAGGGGTGCGTTCGGGAAGAGCCAGAGGCCATGGCTGAACAGGCGGCTGCACTGGTGGCTTTGGCCCAGGAGAACCAGGCCTTGACTCACACCGTGCAGCAGCTCAGCGACGCGGTTGTGGCACTTCAGCAACGCTTGGAAGCCCTACCGGCTCCTGGGGCCGACGCCCCGGCTCCTGGCAAGTACCCAGTGGCTTTGCCTGAGAAATTTGATGGAGCCCCGGCCAGCTTTCCCATGTTCCTGGCCCAGGCCAAGCTGTATATTCAGGGGCGAGCCCGGAACTTTCCTGACGACCGCACCAAGGTGCACTTTTTGATTAGTTTGTTAAAGGACCAGGCGGCCAAGTGGGCGTTGCCGCTACTCAGGCAAGACTCCCCCTTGCTGGCAGACTATACGGGGTTTTGCAATCGTTTGGAGGCCGCGTTCGGCAACCCCCAGAAAGAGAGTCAAGCCAACCGGGCGATTCGGCGTTTGAAACAGGGCAAGTCCACGGTGGCCACATATACCACGGAGTTTCGGCTGTTGGCACAGGACTTGACCTGGAATGACTCGGCACTGCGGGACCAGTATCTCGAAGGGCTTTCGGACGAGGTACTGGACCAGTTGGCCACAATGGAACGCCCCACCACGCTGGACACTCTCATTCAACGGAGTCTACAAATAGACGACCGGTTGGAGGATCGTCGTCAGGCCCGGGGTCGCCGACACTTCCAGTTCACGGCACCAGCTTTTTCCGGCAGCCCCACGGTCACAACTGATTTAACGGAGGAGCCTATGCAGCTCGGGGCAGTGCGGCCACGCCTTTCCCCCGCAGAGAAGGCGCGGCGTCGGGAGGGAAATCTCTGTCTTTACTGTGGCGGAAGTGGACACTTCGCTCTGTCCTGCCCTGAGAAACGCCAGCTGCAGGGAAACCGCCAACCCCAGTAGCTGATGGCCCTAGCTACCGGGGGTCCCAAACCGTACAGAATGGGCCTGCACCAATGGACTTGCAACATCTTATGGTTTCGGTACGTTTATACCCTCCAGGTGGGCCCTGGATCCTCACCCATGCTTTGGTAGATTCAGGGGCAACCCGCTCCTATATGGACGCTGCTTTTGCCGCCCATCATCAGGTGCCACTTCGGAACAAGCCAGTACCGGTCCAGGTGGAAGCGATTGACGGACGACTTCTGCGTTCAGGTGCCGTTACTCAGGAGACCCAGCCCCTGGTCCTGTGTCTCCAGCAGCACCGGGAGCTGCGAACTTTGGACATTGCCTCTATGCCCCGCTTCCCCCTGGTGCTCGGGATGGACTGGCTGGAAGCCCACAACGTTCAGATTGACTGGGTCAAACGGACCGTGCACTTCCCAGACCCATGTTCCCATGCTCAATCCGGAACGCTGGCGGCCGCGCCCTCAGAGGAGGCAGCACCCACGCTCCCAGCCGTGTATCAGGACTACCAGGACGTGTTCGAGGAACGGGGGGCAGACCAGCTGCCGCCGCATCGGCCTTTTGACTGCGGCATAGACCTCCAACCCGGAGCGCCTTTACCAGTGAGTCGCTTATATTCCCTAACAGAGCCAGAGCGCGAGGCTTTGCAGGACTTCTTGCGCAAGAACCTGGAGCGTGGGTTCATTAGGCCTTCCACCTCGCCTACCGCGGCACCAGTGCTTTTCGTTAAGAAGAAATGTGGGGAACTCCGCCCTTGCCATGATTACCGAGCCCTGAACAAAATTACCGTCCCAGACCGATACCCCTTGCCCCTTATCTCGGAGCTGCTGGAGCGGGTGCAAGGGGCACAGGTGTTCACCAAGCTGGACCTCCGGGGGGCCTACAACTTGATTCGGATCCGAGCCGGGGATGAGTGGAAGACAGCGTTTGGGACCCGGTACGGGCAGTTCGAATATTTGGTTATGCCTTTCGGTTTGTGCAACGCGCCTGCTGTGTTCCAACGCTACATCAACCACGTGTTTCAGGACTTGTTAGACAAGTACGTGGTGGTGTATTTGGATGACATACTGATTTACTCCCGTGACCCGGCTTGCCATGAGGGACATGTCCGGACCGTGCTGCAGCGCTTGCGTGAGCACCGTTTGTACGCAAAGCTCAGCAAGTGCGAGTTCCATCAGCGGACTGTGGACTTCCTTGGTCACCGGCTCTCTCCAGATGGGGTGCAAATGGACCCGGGGAAGGTGACAGCGGTTCAAGAATGGGCGGCACCCCGGAACCGCAAGGACCTGCAGCGTTTCCTGGGGTTCGCCAATTACTACCGGACCTTCATCGCTGATTATGCTCATCGCACCACCCCGTTGACCCGGCTACTGCGCCCAAAGACGCCGTTTTCCTGGGACAAGGAGGCAGAGGAGGCGTTTCAGGGGTTGAAGGCCTGTTTCCAGAGGGCACCAATCTTACAACATCCTGACCCCTCTCGACCCTTTGTGGTGGAGACCGACGCTTCCAGTACGGCTCTCGGTGCCGTCTTGTCTCAACAGATTGGTCCTGAAGCGCCACTCTTACCCTGTGCCTTCTATTCTCGCCAGCTCCTACCAGCGGAGCGTAACTATACTGTGTGGGAGCGGGAACTACTGGCCATCAAGGTAGCCTTTGAGGTCTGGCGCCACCATCTTGAGGGGGCACGACATCCGGTGGAGGTGAGAACCGACCACCGGAACCTGGAGTACCTCCAGACCACCCGCAAGCTGAACCAAAGACAGATCCGGTGGGCGTTGTTCTTTTCCCGGTTCCAGTTCCGGATCCGCTACATCCCTA
Source organism: Podarcis pityusensis (assembly GCF_964106645.2). Classification (NCBI taxonomy): domain Eukaryota; kingdom Metazoa; phylum Chordata; class Lepidosauria; order Squamata; family Lacertidae; genus Podarcis; species Podarcis pityusensis. Next base: position 64,602,502 of record NC_138033.1, on the reverse strand, counting down.
GCTCTCAGAATCAGAAGGCGGATGCCCTGTCCCGGAAACCTGAAGACAACACAGACACGGTACAGCAAGCAGAACCCACCACGATCCTACCTCCGGCTGCATTCCTGGCCACCCAGGAGGCGCAGCCACTGCAGGTTCGGGTGCGGGAACAGCAGCGGGTCGACGCTTGGGCCCAGGAACGACTCCGGGAGCTGGCTGAAGGGTCCAGCCCACAGTATCCGGGGCTGGTCCTGCATCAGGGCCTCCTGCTGCACCACGGTCGTCTGTACATCCCGCCAGGGCCACTGCGGCTGGAGGTTCTCCGGATGGCCCATGATGCCCCAGCAGCAGGGCACTTTGGACGGTATCGGACCACCCATCTGGTCAGTCGTGAGTTTTGGTGGCCCCGCCTGAAGGCTGACGTGGCTCGCTACGTTGCTGGTTGTGATGTCTGCCGGCGCGCCAAGGGACCTACCGGGCGACCCCCCGGCCTACTTCAGCCATTGCCAGTTCCACCGCGCCCTTGGCACACAGTTTCGTTGGACTTTGTAGTGGACTTACCCTCGTCTCGTGGCTGTACCTGCCTTCTGGTTTTCTCCGACCATTTCACCAAGATGGTGCACTGCGCTCCCTGTCCATCTGTACCCACAGCCAAGGAAACTGCTCAGCTGTACCTTCAGCATGTCTTCCGCCTGCATGGACTACCTGAGCGCGTGGTGTCCGACCGGGGCGTTCAGTTCACATCCCGGTTCTGGCGAGCATTACACCAGACCCTCGGGACAGAGGTCTGCCTCTCGTCAGCCTACCACCCACAGACCGATGGCCAGACGGAACGGGCGAACGCGGTGCTGGAGCAGTACCTCCGGTGTTACTGCAGCTACCAGCAGGATGACTGGGTCGACCACCTGGCATTGGCGGAGTTCGCCTATAACAACGCGGTGAATGCGTCCACCCAGCAGACCCCGTTCCAGGCCAGTTATGGTTATCATCCACGGCTGTTTCCAGAGGTGCTGCCGGCATCCGCGGTCCCGGCGGTGACGGAGTGGCTTCAAGAGCTCCAGTCCCAGCAACAGCTTTTGGTGGAGCAACTGCACCAGGCCAAGGAAGCGTACAAAGCCCAGGCCGACCGCCACCGCCAGGTGGGGCCGGAACTTCGCGTCGGTGACCTGGTTTGGCTCTCCACTCGCCACCTCCACCCCTCTCGACCTTCGCGGAAGTTGGACGCCCGCTTCACCGGCCCGTTCCCGATCGTAGACCAAATCTCTCCTGTGGCATTCCGTCTCCGGTTACCCGCAACCCTGAAGGTTCACCCGGTCTTCCACAGGTCCCTTTTGAGTCCGGTGGCCCCACCCGACGAGTTCCACCCGAACCGTCCCCGACCGCAGCCAGTGTTGGTTCGGGGAGAGCCTGAGTACGAGGTGGAACGCATCCTGGACTCCCGATACCGCAGGGGAAAGCTGCAGTATCTCATTGACTGGAAGGGGTACGGACCGGAGGACCGTTCCTGGGAACCAGCGGCCAATGTCCACGCACCTGCCTGCCTCCGAGAGTTCCACGCGACGTACCCCGGCAAGCCGGGTCCGGACCCTCGGTTGAGGGGGGGGCCTGGGAGGGGGGATGGTGTGATGGCCTGGGATTCCGATTCGGAGGATGAAACAGAGGAATCCCAGCCTGCACAGGAGTCCCCGCCTCCAGGGCCGGCTGAACTGGGGCAAGGCCTAGATGCTGAAGAGCCTGCACCTGTGGCAGTGCATCAGGAGCTGGCCCCAGGTGAAGCCCTTCTGGCCCCAGAGGGGCTTGACGACTCAGTGGCCACAGGTGAGCCTCCTCCAGGGCCCAGTAACCCTTTGGCCTCTCCTGATCTGCAGAGGCTTAGGGCAGAGAGGCGAAGGGAACTGGTTGCCCCCAGGAGGAGTGCTCGCCTTAAGGCCAGAGGAGGCGGGGCTCCTGGGGACCGGGACCGCCCCTGGCCTTAGAAGAGGATAAAAGCCCGGTCAGCCCGGCCCCAGGTTGCGGGAGCAACGTCGTTGTTGGCTTCGGACCTTCCTGTGTTCCTGATCCCTGCTCGGCCTCCTGTTCCTGACTATCCGGTACTCCTGTTCCCTGCTCGGCTTCCTGTTCCTGACTATCCGGTACTCCTGTTCCCTGCTCGGCCTCCTGTTCCCGACCATCCGGTGTTCCTGTTCCCTGCACAGCCTCCTGTTCCAGCGTTCCTGTTCCCCGCCCGGCTCTCTGCCTCGGACCTTGCCCCTCTTCGTGTGGACTCTGCTACACCCAAGGTACCTTACCCCCGGGACCAGCACAGGGCCCCAAGGTGTACAATCCAAATGGCACGGCTCCAAATATCTGTAAGCACTTTGTCTGGGTCCCTTTCAGCTGGCAATTACATCCCTGCCATATGCAGTAGGGAACAACATCATCTTTTCTGCTACCCAGAAGCTGAAGACTGTGAAATAAGCACAGAGCTCTTTAGCCAGCCAGGCAACTCCAGGGAGGAAGCCCCTGCCACTCCAACTCTGATCAATGCTCCCCCCAAAAAGCTCAACAACTTAGGTAGATCACTGCCAGGTTTTTTTTTTAGTGGGAGTAGATGGCAGTCTCTTGGAAATTAGACATTCCTGCTATAGGACTGCAGGGCCTCTGGAGCTGTCCAGGGTGCTGGTCCTCTCTGCTTCCATTTGGACACTGCCTGCTTCCCTTGTGAGCCTCAAGCTGCCCTGAATCTACCAGGGCATCCCAACACTCTCCCCAAAATATTTTGGCCCTACTCTCTTCCACGCTGACCTTGGAATCCAACAACATCTTCAGGGCCACAAGTTCCCCATCCCTCTTCTAAAGTCCCCCCTGGCCACAAGGCGAGAGGGAAAGCATGACCAAGGCCGTCTCTGCATATGCCTTGGGACAAAAGGCTTGCCACCACCTCTGTGGTTGCTGAAAGATGCAAATTGAGCTTTTGTCACATAGCTGGGCTTCCGTGAGTGTTTAAATACTGGAGGAGCTCTCAAGAACAGCCTGAAGCCAACACTCCAGCTGCCTTTGTTGCCCCTGCACCCATTTTACAGAGGGGCACTTCATCTTGACAAGGAGGTTATGTTTCACAAGCATGGCAACAGCTGTTTATTGAGTAGCCCTTCTCATATGCAAGTTGTGGTCCTTTCCAAGCTACCTCAAGGAAGAGCAACTGTGGTGCAGTGTTGGCATAGGACCTGTCAAACCAAAGTTCAGATCCTCACTCGCTCACAAAGTTCACTGGGTGACATTGGGCCAGGCACTGGCTCTTTCAGCCTAACCTACCTTGTAGGGTTGTTGTGTGGATTAAATGAGAAGGCAGAGAACCATATGTGCCACCTTGAGCTCTTTGGATTAAAAAAAAGGTGGGGTGCCATAAATTGAATAAATAACCTTTGAAATGCCAACATTATTTTGGTTGCATATGCTTTTGGCGGCCTTGCATGTTTATTCAGTTTTCTACTTGGAATCATCATCAGAAGCGTATACAAAAATATATTTGCTGATTTATCTTCCTTCAATCCCACCATGTGAGACCATCAAGACTGCGTGGGAAAGACTGGGAAAACACCTCTCCAGTGGTGGAGGCAGCACCCAAGACCCCCCCCCCAAGAGAAAAGCAACTCTTGTGCTTCCTCCTTGGTGGCATGTTCAGTTATCCCTCATACTCATCAGCCTGGACACAAATCTCTTATCTGTTTGTTAACTGCATATGCTCAGGTTGTTGTTTTTTTCCCTGGGCAAAATATTCAGGCTACCTCCATGCAATTATTTTTTAAACGACCAAACACAAAGAGTCCTGATTAATGTGAACCCTTAACTTGATATGGTCCTGGTGGACATTTTCACATCCATTGAAAAAGAGAGAGGGAAAACACCTGTGCTTTATAACCGTGGCTAGTTCATTATTTGTTTGTTTTTGTTTGCTTGCTTTTAATGAGGGAAAGAGCACAGGAGGCTGCTTTGGGCTTGTTAAATTAAAAGCTGGAGGCATCTGAATATTTATGTCACAAGTTGATGAACTGCAAGAAATCCCCAAAGAGAATCGCCCTGTGTCCCTTAATGTATGATGAAATGTTCCCCTCCTCCTCCTCTCTCTCTCTCTCTCTTTAAATAATCATCTTGTTTTACCTGCCTCCATTTAAAGTATATCAATTAAAAATGCATAACCTCTTAATGTATATATGACAAAGATTACCGGCAAGGTTATTTCACCGCCCGCAGTAACTCCAGCCTAACCTCATTTTCTGTATCAGTGGGGTAGAACAAGTCTAAAATTGAACCATTTTATTTTGTTCTCTGAGCTGCACCCTACAGCTACGTGTCATTTTATTTAAGGTGTGTGTGTGGGAGGGAGAGAAAGAGAGAACCCACAGGATTTCACCTGTTACATGGCAGTAATGAAAAGCAAGCTGAAAATAAAAGAATTCCCCACGCACCAATCACCGACTTTCCTAACCATTCCTGCGGACTGCGCACCCAAATTAGCAACAGGCCGGACCGCAAGGACAGATATGTCACATTTATACCTAGAAAGTGTGTTACCTGCTTGATTGACCTTCTGGGACTTCATATACCAGAGTAAAATTGGTTTCTCAGATTACAGGAGTTGCACTCTAACTGCTGCAATAGCTGCTTGTTCCCTCGCTCACTCGCTCTCACGCACACAGATACACATCACTGCCACCGCTAAGAACATACGAGCCCTGCTGCATCAGGCAAAAGGGAGCTCATCTAGCCAAGAGTCCTGTTCTTATTGCGGCCACCCAGATGCCCACTGGAAACCCACAAGCAAGATTCAAGCAGCAGAGCGCTCTCCCCTTGTGCAGTTTCCAGCAATTTGTAATCAGAACTATTACTGCTTCCAAGCGTGAAGGCAAAGTACTGATAGCCTTCTATGAACTGGTCTCCACCCCAGTCAATCAGCCTGGACACTGAGGTCCAGCTTCAAGGACCTTGCTAGTGGTTCCCTCACTGCAAGAAGTGTGGTTACAGGGAACCAAGCAGAGGGCCTTCTTGGTGGTGTTGTACTGTGGAATGACCTCCCAGCAGACGTCAAGGAAATAACTAACTATGCAAGCTTTAGAAGACATCTGAAGTCCTGTATAGGAAGTTTTTGATATTTGATGTTTTATTATGTTTTTATATGTGTCGGAAGCTGCCCAGAGTGGCTGGAGCGACCCGATGAGATGGGTGAAGAAGTACTTTCTTTGACCTGTTCTGAATCTTCCAGCATTCAGCTTCCTTGAATTTCCATGAGGTCTAGTGCTATGAGAAGGGAACAACTTTCCTCTATCCACTTTCATGCAAAGTTTTATAAAGCTCCATCATATCATCTCTTACTCACCTTTTCTTTAAACTAAAAAGTCCCAAATGTTCCCCCTTCCTTCCTAGGGAAGTCGCCTCACTCCCTTAATCATTTTGGCTGCCCTTTATGTGTGTGGATAGACATCATACAAATAAAATGATGGTTGTACCTGCCTCTTTCCCCACCCTGTTCCCATGTGACTATTAGCAACATATAAGTTGTCTCATATGCAGTCAATCTATCATATTGCCTCTTTCTCAACTTTTCTCTAAACCAGAGGTCAGCAAGGTTTATCTTGCCTGGGCTGGGACTTCCGGGGTGGCGCCATCGGTAATGGCGGATTCCCTCTGATCCGGAGGGACTGGCTCTACGGAAAACGGGTCTGTTCCGCTACGGCGAAGCGGGGACCCTTTAAAAAATCACAGGCGGATGAAGCCTGTGACCATGGGACTCGGCGGGCACCTTTCGCGCCCCCCTCAATTCGTAAAGGAACCCAATTACGGGCTCCGGAGTGAAGAGGGGCTAGTGGCGCGGTGCTGAGAGTCAACTGCTTCTTCCGTGGAGCGAAGCCGCACAGCCGTTGCCGGAGAGCACTACCTTTTTCCTGGGACTATTTGGCTACAAAAACAACTACCCGTGAGCAGATCAAATTTGGACAATTGGACTTTAAACAACGATCTGTGAGTAGAACGGAAAATTGGATTAAGAAATTCCTCTTAATTTGGCACTGAAGCGGGAAGGTCTAAACAGGAAGTCAGCCTTCTGTTTCTTGTAGATAGATTAAAGCAAAGACATGGCAAACTAGAGTTTAGAAAATCGTTTGTAAAGGATCAACTTTCATCATCTAAAATTACTGAACCACCTTCGGAAGCAGGAGAAGAGGGGGGATTTTTTCCGGATTGTTTAAACCTGCAGAAGAGAGTGTAAAGAAAAGTAATTCTCCACCGTCTTGAACCTGGGAGCGGGGTGTCAGAACAGACGTTTTTGGGAAGTTCATTGACTGTTTTTGACAGACAGTTAAAAGAAGAGAAACATAGTGATTCCATTGTTCTCTTTTGCATTTTAAAGGAACAAATATTGACAAAATATCTGAAAAAGGAAACTTTGTTGTTAGATCTGCTGTTAAAAAAAAAAGAAAAGAGAAGAGAAGTTCTTCCCCTAGAGGGAGCTGGTGAAACTGTTATTAAATTTGAACAGGGGAGCTTCGCAGCTGCAATAGATTAAGAGCGTGGGAACAGATTTCTGACCTTGCATAACAATGTACTCAGAGGCTTTGGTGCGTGCTTTCTGCAAGACAAGTGCTTTATTGGAACAGTTACATGAGAAGACGGATTTGATGACTGTTGCGATTAGAAATTTTGGACAGGTAGTGGGTATCTATATAGAACCCACCCAGGAATCAACTCAGGAGTGTGCTCTGACAGATCAGATGAGGGAGGAGGTTGTTGCTGGACCTCGGGTGGCAGAGATGGAGGGAGCTGTGGCCCAGCAGGAACATGAGTTGTTAGATCTGACAAATGAACTTGGAAAAAGCCAGATTTGGAGAGATAGAGTTTTGTTTGGCTTGGAGATGGGGGGCTGGATAGACGCCCCCCCCCCCATGCAGGGATGTCTTGACTTTTCAAGTCTGGCAATGGGCCGTGAGGAGTTTGGGGTTGTGGGGGTCCTCAACTCTGGAGGGACCTTGAAACATGCTTTTAAATACCACATGGAGTTCAGTGTGGACTATGGAAAAGGGGCTGATCTGTCAAGAAGGACAAAAATACTGTCAAGTTGGAGTTTCCACGAGTGAAAGGACCAGGAGACAAAGTAAAGTACAAGTATAAATATGAAGAAGATCTGCGGAAGGGACATGGAAGAGACTTAAGGGCCTCAGACATAAGATTATCAGGTTAATGAACTAGATGGATGGGATAGAAAGGACTGACAAAACCCAGGACCAGGAGGAAGAGACGCTGGATGAAGATTGGAAGAAAGTTTTAAAATTTTATTTAGGAATGTTTTGTAAAATTAATGAGTATTAGAAAAATGTTGGAACGAAATTATTTGGCTTTAGCAGAAATGTTAAAAAGAACTATGCAAGAATATCCTATGGTTATGAGAAATTGGTATAAATAAGATTTAAGTTTTAAGTTTTAGGGTTTTTTATAGTAAGATAAGGTTAAAATAGATTAAGGTAATTTAATGACAGAATATTATGAAAAATGGGAAGGATTTGCTGTGATAATTAATAACTAGAATACAAAAAAGGGAGGTGTGAGGAGGTCGATGAAATAAGGTAATGACAGTTAAGGATTTGGGAATATTGGATCTGTTTTTAAATTTTTGTGGTTTATTTTTGTTTTTTGATTTTGATTTTGATGTGTTATGTGTTTTGTTTTTGTTTTTTGTTTTTGATTTTTATCGATTTGTATTGTTTGATTGCTGTTTGTTTTTCCCTTGTTTTTTTTTTCTTCTTTTTCTCTTTGTTTTTTCTGTAACTTTAAAATTCTTAATAAATATCATTTTATATATATATATATCTTGCCTGGGCTGGATCCGGAAAGATCGCACAAGGGACCACATGCACAGCTGCATTTTTCAGCTTCTGCACATGCACAGACACAATTTCTGGCACCACGGAAGTGAGTCCCCGCGTTGCGCTGGTTTAGTGCAGCGCACGGGCGGGCATCTCAGTTTGGGGGGAGCTCGTGGGCCACTCAAAGAAACCTCCACAGGCCACTTCCGGCCCATGGACCTTAGGTTGGTGACCCCTGCTCTAAACTAACATGCAACTTGCAAATGTTGAACAGGGACAGAAAGAGGCAGTAATGCTTCTTGAATACCAGTTGCTAGAAACCACAAGAAGGGAAACCAAGCCTTATGAGGAGCAGTTGAAGGAGCTGGGTATGCCTAGCCCGGAAAAGAGGAGACTGAGAGGGGATATGATAGCCATCTTTAAATATCTCAAGGGCTGTCACATGGAAGAGAGAACAAGCTTGTTTGCTCTTGCTCTGGAGGGTAGGACTCAAGCCAATGACTTCCAAGTTACAAGAAAGGAGATTCCAACTAAACATCAGGAATAACTTTTTGACAGTAAGAGCTGTTTGGCAGTAGAATGATCTCCCTCGGGACGTTGTGGGCTCTCCTTCCTTGGAGGTTTTTAAGCAGAGGTTGGATGGCCATCTGTCATGGATGCTTTAGCTGAGATTCCTGCATTGCAGGGAGTTGAACTAGATGACTCTCAGGGTCCCTTCCAACTCTACAATTGCATGGTTCTGTGTGCTAAAACACCCTTCTCCCAGCTCAGCCTACAAGTTTTATCATTGAATCTATTGACGCAGACTTTTAATTCAGCAGATTGGCACCACAGATTGGCTCCTTCAGCCTAAGACGGCCACTTAAAGGTCCATGGCAGAGCAGCCTGGGCAGTCAATCTTCCTCTGGCCTCACTTTTTACAATTCCTCCTGGTGCGCGCGCGCACACACACACACACACACAACTCAACACTCCATGCATCTGATGAAGGAGACTGCTGCCCACAAAAGTTTATGCCTTCATAAATCCCCATGTCATTTCAAGTGCCACAAGATCCTTTGATCTTTTTGCTGCAAGACACTAGCATGGCTAACCCTTTGGACGTTATCAAGAGAAGTCTAAAATCTATCCAGCCATCTCTCCTTGCCACATAATTAGCAAAGCTATTAATCAAAAGGCAGAGAAAATGTAGCTGCTATACATCAGATTGGAAAACAATTAACTTGGAAATAGGTGTGCAAAGCTTAAATTGCAAAGTTCTCTGTTTTCTTTCTTAACAGACTTCAGGGATTCGTTGTTTGCCCAACAGTGTTCAGCCTTGGAGGCCGGAGGGGGGTGGGCAGGCTCAGGAAAAGATCTCAATTATAGCTAAGCACCCACAAAACGAAAACAAAAGGAAGCCCACATTTGAGATTTAAATGAACCAACTTTTTTTTTAAAAAAATCTTCATTTGAAACAGTGACATTACGAACTTCACCAAGTTTATGATTCAATTACTGAAGCCTCGAGGGTGGGCAGGGGGGGAGAGAAAGGCCAGTCAATTTGTCACATGGCTTTGACAGGTGCTTTGGTTTAAAAATAAAACTGCTGATTTCGGCTTTCTCCCCAGCCCCCCAGCCCCTTGCCCCAGCAGCTATTGCAGAGTTTGCCTCACAACCAGCCCCTCCAGCAAAGAGGCAGGAAGCAGAGATGGTGGCTGCTTTTACAGATCAGGATGGAAGAAGCCCAAGGAAGAACTGGGGAACCCCTGAAGGGAATGTCCCTGGCCCAAGGAGGAAGGGCTCGGGCATAGCAGAAACTGCTCTCCCCCCCCTTTCTTGCCATTCAGTTATTTGCAATTCAGACACACTTTCCACAAAGCAGCTGTGAGTTGGGAGGGCAGCAAAATCCCTGCTTGGCCCTGGCTCACACCATGGACAAGGAGACTTCCCTTGCGCAAACAAACAGGAAATAAAGAGCACAAACGATTGCAAATAAATAGCAAATGATGAGCATACAAATAGTAAATAAATAGTACAAACCAAGGAGAAAACCCTACACAAATCTGAAGTGGAGTTCCTAAGGTGGCTGGATGGCACCTTGTACGCCTCCTTCCGGCAATTCCTGCAGCCAAGCCAGTGTCAAATGTATTGCTCTGCTTTCCTTTGGACGACATCAGCGAGGCCGAGACGGGGCTCTTGTCGTGTGGGCAGCCCAGGACTTCCACACACACTGCACCCAGGCTTGTACCCCGGGGAGGTCACTTCAGTGCTCTTAACACAATGGTTTGACTTCACCCCAGGAGGCACACTCCATTGTCTCGAAATAGACAGATCCCAACTACAGTACAAATTATTGTGAACAAATAGTAAATAACTTGGAAATGAATAGTGCAAACGATTGCAAGCCTTGTAAATAAATACAGTAGTACAAATGTAGGCAGAGTGAGTGTTTGGGTCAAGGGACAGGTGGGTGGTGTGGGTGGACCTCAAGAGAGACTGGCACCTTGAACCTCCCTCCACCTCTGGCTGGCCAGATACTTTGACTTGCCTACACAAGAACAACCAACAAGCTTAACAAAGAACAGGTTGGAACAAGTGTGTAGCAAGTTGCAGGGGGCATCTGCATTCCGCTCCTTCAAAGCGCAGAAGTAGCATGTTGCAACCAACATTTCCAAAAGTAAAGTGACACAGAACCATGGACCCATAGAGATATCCCCTGAACTTGTTGCCACCAGAAGCATCAGTAGGGGGTTGGTTCAGAATCTTTTGCACTCGGACCCAGATCTCCTTCCCCTCCCATTTTCAAAGCTTAAAAAGCTTTTTTAAAAAAATGCTTATATTTGCAACCATACATTTGCAGCACATTAATACATTAAATATTGAAACTCAGTATAGCAGGACAGCAGTTGAAGAAGGAGCAAAAAGGGTTTTCTTGTGTGTGTGTGTGTGCGTGTGTGTGTTTCTTTGTGGCTGATTAGCTGCTCTCCCTGTGCAAAGGTCAGAGGGGGCAGGGTTTCTGTTGAGGCAGGTGATTAGCTGTGGGAGGAGCTTATCAGAGCTTGCAGGGCAGCGGCGCGTTTGATCCATCTTTTAGATTTAGGGGAGCTAGTCTCAAACGTTTGTTGGGGGAGACCTAGGGTTTTTTTGTGGGGGGAGTTACTTGTCCTGTCTTCACGCTTTTTATGATGGAGGACCGCTGTAGCCACCCCCAACGACACGTTCTCAAGATGGAGGGGGAGGGAACAGCTGCAGTCGTCTGCGGTTCCTGAGCAATGTTTGCCATCTTGCCAAAGGTTGCAGGCAGCTTTACCTGCAGCAATTGCATGTTGATTGCCCTCTTAAAAGACAAAGTCCAGCAACTGGAGGAACGTGTAGCTACGCTCCAAAGAATTAGAGAGCTGGAGCTCTTCTTGGAAGCAACAGAGCACACCGTCTCCACCAAGGAGGAGACAGGGGACTCCCCTGAGAAGGAGGCTAGTTCACCAACACAGGAGCCAGATACATGGAGAAACGTGACTCAAAGAAGTAGGAGGCCCAGGGTTTGCTCTGATTGTTTAGAAATACACAATCGCTTTGAGGTCCTCTCCCCTAGCATGGAAGACAAAGAGCAGACTCCATTTGAGGATCTCTCCCTCATTACAGTCGATCAGGTATATGAAGACGAGCAGCAAAGTCAGTCCTCAGGGAATGTGCAGGCGACCTTGGAATGGACAGCTCACGGAAGAACCCCGACCAAACCTAAGAGGAGGCATGTAGTGGTGATAGGGGATTCCCTACTGAGGGGAACAGAAGCAGTGATCTGTGGGCCTGACAAGATGTCTCGGGAAGTGTGCTGTCTCCCCGGGGCTAAGATCCAAGATGTAACTGAACGACTGCAAGGAATCATAAAACCCACTGACAAATACCCCTTCCTCTTGGTTCATGTGGGAACCAATGACACTGCAAGCAATAGCCTCCAGAAGATCAAAAGAGACTACGAGGCTCTGGGCAGGAAATTGAAGCAATTAAATGCACAAATTGTCATCTCATCTGTCCTCCCAGTTGAACGACGTGGCCCAGGGAGAGAGGGAAAAATAGTGGAAGTGAACAGCTGGCTTCGCAAATGGTGTAAACAGGAACGGTTTGGATTCTTAGATCACGGACTGCAGTTTCTTGAAGATGGACTTCTGGCAAGCGATGGGCTGCACCTCACAACGGTTGGGAGAAATGTTTTTGCCAAAAATCTCAGAAACCTCATCAGGAGGGCTTTAAACTGACTAATGTGGGGGAGGGAGACAGTGCTCCCTGAAGGTAGGAGTCTATCAATTGATGAAGATGATCATCCAAATGTCATAGACCAAATGGAGCAAACAGCACGCAGACCTAGTGGTGGGAGGAAAAAATCCTTAAATAAGAGACACGGGGGAATGATTAATGGACTTCAATGTCTGTACACTAATGCACAAAGCATGGGAAATAAACAAGATGAGCTTGAGCTCTTGGTACAGCAAACTAAATATGACATAATAGGCATCACGGAAACCTGGTGGGATAAGTCCCACGATTGGAATGTAATAATGGGGGGATACAATCTATTTCTGAGAAACAGACCAGACAAGAAAGGAGGAGGAGTGGCGTTATATGTCAGGGATGTGTATACCTGTGAAGAGATCCAAGATTTAGAACCTCAAAGCCAAAGTGAGAGCATTTGGGTCAAAATTAAGGGAGAGAAGAATAACAGTGACCTCATTGTGGGAGTTTACTATAGATCCCCAAGCCAAACGGAGGACATAGATGATGCCTTCCTGGAACAGATGGCCAAGCATGCAAAAGGAAGGGAGATAGTAGTAATGGGGGACTTCAATTACCCGGATATTTGTTGGATGTCAAACTCAGCCAAGAGCATAAGGTCAAACAGATTCCTCACTGGCCTTGCAGACAACTTCATTGTCCAGAAAGTGGGAGAAGCAACAAGAGGAACAGCCATTTTAGATCTGGTCCTAACCAATGTTGATGACCTGGTTAGTGGGGTAGAAGTGGAAGCATCATTAGGCGCGAGTGATCATGCTCTTCTGAAGTTTACTATACAGCGGAAAGGAGCAGCCAAGCATATTAGGACTCAATTTCTTGACTTTAAGAAAGCCGACTTCATAAAACTTAGGGAAGTGCTGGGTGAGATCCCATGGACAGTAATACTAAAAGGAAAGGGAGTTCATGATGGCTGGGAGTTTGTTAAGAGGGAGATAGTAAAAGCACAACGTCAGGCAATACCAATGAGACGGAAACATGGAAGGTGCCTAAAGAAGCCAGGGTGGCTATCTAAAGAACTTTTAACTGAGTTAAGATTAAAAAAGGATGCGTACAAAAAATGGAAAAGGGGGAAACCACCAAAGAGGAATTCAAACAAATAGCCAGCACGTGTAGACACGAAGTCAGAAAAGCTAAAGCACAGAATGAACTCAGGCTTGCTAGAGAGGTTAAAGGCAACAAAAAAGGCTTTTATGGGTATGTTCGTAGCAAAAGGAAGAACAAAGAAACAGTGGGGTCACTCAGAGGAGAAGATGGTGAAATGCAAACAGGGGACACAGAAAGGGCTGAACTCCTCAATGCCTTCTTTGCCTCAGTCTTCTCCGATAAAGAAAACAATGCCCGACCTGAAGAATTTGAAGCAAATGATTCAGCAAAGGAAACACAGCCCAGAATAACTAAGGAGATAGTACAAGAATACTTGGCTAGTTTAGATGTATTCAAGTCTCCAGGGCCAGATGAACTGCATCCAAGAGTATTAAAGAACTAGCAGATGTGATCTCAGAACCACTGGCAGTCATCTTTGAGAATTCCTGGAGAACAGGCGAAGTCCCGGCAGACTGGAGGAGGGCAAATGTTGTCCCTATTTTCAAAAAGAGGAAAAGAGAGGACCCAAATAATTACCGCCCAGTCAGTCTGACATCAATACCAGGGAAGATTCTGGAGCAGATCATTAAGCAAACAGTCTGTGAGCACCTAGAAAGGAATGCTGTGATCACCAATAGTCAGCATGGATTTCTGAAAAATAAGTCATGTCAGACTAACCTGATCTCGTTTTTTGACAGAATTACAAGCCTGGTAGATGAAGGGAACGCAGTGGATGTAGCCTACCTTGATTTCAGCAAGGCATTTGACAAGGTGCCCCATGATATTCTTGTAAAGAAGCTGGTAAAATGCGGTCTTGACTATGCTACCACTCAGTGGATTTGTAACTGGCTGACTGACCGAACCCAAAGGGTGCTCATCAATGGTTCCTCTTCATCCTGGAGAAGAGTGGCTAGTGGGTGCCACAGGGTTCTGTCTTGGGCCCGGTCTTATTCAACATCTTTATCAACGACTTGGATGATGGACTCAAGGGCATCCTGATCAAATTTGCAGATGACACCAAACTGGGAGGGGTGGCTAACACCCCAGAGGACAGGATCACACTTCAAAACGACCTTGACAGATTAGAGAACTGGGCCAAAACTAACAAGATGAATTTTAACAGGGAGAAATGTAAAGTATTGCACTTGGGCAAAAAAAATGAGAGGCACAAATACAAGATGGGGGACACCTGGCTTGAGAGCAGTACATGTGAAAAGGATCTAGGAGTCTTGGTTGACCACAAACTTGACATGAGCCAACAGTGTGACGCGGCAGCTAAAAAAGCCAATGCAATTCTGGGCTGCATCAATAGGAGTATAGCATCTAGATCAAGGGAAGTAATAGTGCCACTGTATTCTGCTCTGGTCAGACCTCACCTGGAGTACTGTGTCCAGTTCTGGGCACCACAGTTCAAGAAGGACACTGACAAACTGGAACGTGTCCAGAGGAGGGCAACCAAAATGGTCAAAGGCCTGGAAACGATGCCTTATGAGGAACAGCTAAGGGAGCTGGGCATGTTTAGCCTGGAGAAGAGGAGGTTAAGGGGTGATAAGATAGCCATGTTCAAATATATAAAAGGATGTCACATAGAGGAGGGAGAAAGGTTGTTTTCTGCTGCTCCAGAGAAGCGGACACGGAGCAATGGATCCAAACTACAAGAAAGAAGATTCCACCTAAACATTAGGAAGAACTTCCTGACAGTAAGAGCTGTTTGACAGTGGAATTTGCTGCCAAGGAGTGTGGTGGAATCTCCTTCTTTGGAGGTCTTTAAGCAGAGGCTTGACAACCATATGTCAGGAGTGCTCTGATGGTGTTTCCTGCTTGGCAGGGGGTTGGACTCGATGGCCCTTGTGGTCTCTTCCAACTCTATGATTCTATGATTCTATATGTCAAGTTTCTTATTATTTTCCAGGAACAGGTAAGGTCTATGAGAATGTTGAAACAGTAAAATGTTGTTATGACTTTCTCTTCTTTTCCTTTACAGGTTAAGGCATGAGTTGCATGTGAAAGGGTCGGAGACATGGTCTTGGCCAACATGCATGGTTGCAATTCTCACCCTATTTTTTTCCTTTATTTGTGGTCACATTTTTAAAATAAAGTGCTTACAGGGAGCTGGATGTGCTACAAAGCCAGGGCTATTGAGACCCCATCAACAACCAACTTAATTTGCCCAGAGGGAAATTCTGTTTGCACCCCATAGACTACAGTAAGCCCTGACAGCAAGAGGCACAATTTGTTTTTCCCCTGTAAAAGTCAGTCTAAATTTACATCTATCTTAGCATATGCAAATGTTATGCAAATGTGTGCCATGGGCCTGCGCCCAGAGTCTTTTTAAGCACCTAGCAACACCCCTGGTTACTACACTCAAGTGAGAGAGGGAAATGAGCGCTTTGCATCTCCAGATATTTCAGCAATTTATACAGTGCTAGAAGTCCAGTCTCCTCTGACAACATTGACCTCAATGTCAACTGGAGAATGACTACATGCTAACATTTAGTTTTACAATGTATAGTTATGTCACTTGGAAAGGTGTCTCTCTCTCTCTCTCTCTCTCTCACACACACACACACACACACACACCAGCATACTTGGGGTAGGGAATAAAACCCTAAATGGGTCAAGTATCATTGAGAGTTTCCAATAATGGCTGAACAATTTCAAGGACCACTAGAAAAAATTGAGAGGGGGAGTCATAGATTTCCACAGACTCCAAACCAATTTTTGCACTTCTATAAACGTAGGCAAAATGTTTCCCAGAAGTATTTATGTATACAAAAAAAAAAAAAAAAAGTTTCCTAAATCATCTGGGGAAGGAAACAAGGGCAAAGAAAAGTCACTTCCAGCTGCAATCTTTGTTGGGTCATTTAAAATGTGCCTGCAGGGTAATCCCAGCAGGTTGGGGGGGATCTGCATGTTATTTGACAACATCCACAGGAGGGGAGTAAAGAACCTAATCACTCTGCTTAGATAACAAGAGCGGATTTAGGCAGGGAGGTGGGAGGCAGATTTGGAAAGAACAGCATCGAGAAAACTTGGGTTAAGCCAACCTGAAGCAGAAGGGGGGGGGGCAACTTCACATTGCTGCAAACTCAAGGCTGCAGAGGGTCAACTTCAACCCGGAAATCTCTCAAGGAAGGGTGTCTGAGTGCTGCTTATCATTTCCCACCACAGCCCAGTGCTCACCAGATTAAAGGCAGGCAGTGTGACTGGGAATGTCTACCCCAGCCAAGGTCACACCAAGGCAGGAGTCCTGGGAGATTTAAGGGTGGTGCAGTAGTGCAGTCATGGAGGAATTTCAGGTATGCGGCTGAATGTGCCCCCCCACCTCTTCCTTTGGCCCCCAGAACACTCCCCTCTCTGGACCTGATTCAGACCCTAGAGCTACTTTGCCTGGCTGGAATATGTCCTTGAACTGTGCATACACCTCTTGCTTTTCTAGGTGAAGGATACCAAAGGGTGTGAGTGGGTGTATCAGTGTAGAAACCAGCCTACCGTGCAAAAGTAAAATTTAAATTCATTGCTCCACCCACTTTTTTCCTACGGCCCCACCCACCCATCCACCACTGGCGGAAGGCCTTCTGAACCTTGCCCAGAAGGGAACATGGTGCTCCAGCCAAATAAGGTTTCCCCATTGCCAGCCCAGAGAAGCAACTGCCAGGCCTCAAGCTGGTTGCCTTTGGATCAGATTGCATTTGCTCACATGTGCCGAGCCAGGATGCAGCGACGGAATGGTTCTCTCCACTCACATTTGCCTATGGGATCCTCCAGGACCCAAGAAGAGCCAGTGTGGTGTAGTGGTTGGAGTGCCGGACTAAGACATGGGAGACCAGGGTTCAAATCCCTATTTAGTCATGAAACCTTGGCTGGGTGACCTTGGGCCAGTCACACTGCCTCTCAGCCTAACCTACCTCACAGGGTTGCTGTGGGGATTGAAGGAGGAGAGAACCAAGTGAACCACCGTGAGCTCCTTGGAGAAAAATGCAAGGCTATTCAATACATAAATAAGAGCCCTGCAGCTGGATCAGACCAAAAGGCTCCTTTAGTCCAGCATCTTGTTTTGCACAGTGGTCAGCCAGTTGCTGCACAGGAAAGCCCACAAGTAGGAACTGAGTGCAACAGCACTCTCCACTCTTGCCTCCCCCAGCAAGTGGTATTTATGACAAACTACCTCCAACACTGGGAGGTACGACTTAGCCTGAATTGTGGCCTGAATTAAAACCCAGTGTGTTGTTCCCTCCCTGCGCAAACCTTCCTGCTGGAGCTGATAGGAGTTGTAGTCCAAAGCATCTAGAAGTCACCAAGCCGGGGAAGCTGCTTTGGAAGAAACTTTCTGAACATTTGAGCTTCTCATGAAGGCCTGTGGAGCTCAGTTTTACAGCCGGCCAATTCACCCAATCGAGCCATGAACTGCATGTAATTAATGCATGTCCAGCGAAGTATCGGAGTAATCCAAGATGGTTTGAGTGCCTGATCAATCATCTTTCGGCAGAGAAGAGAAAAACAGCAGTACTTCTTTTTTTTTCCAGGCAATATCCAGAGCCAGAGCACTTTGCAACTTCAACAGCAAACGCAATAAATGCTGAAGAGAGATTTTGCCTTCAGTAATGAATCTAAAACCGCTGCTATATAGGGAATATTTGGAATTCTCCTATGAGCATGACAAATCATTGAAATCCTTAAGTATTCTCTGCAGAGCAACTCTAAACCTGCCAGACAAAACGTGCCATTTTCTGGAGGCTAACAAGGCCATGTGGTGCTGATGTGTCTGGGTTGGGCATACCTAAAAGATTGCCTCCTTCCCTATATCCCATTGTGGTACCTTAAATGCACTGGGAATTCCTGAGTACTTCATCCATATGGTGAACGCAAGCAGAGAAAAGGTTCAGGGAGGTGCTTTTAATGGCTACTAGAACTCTGAAGCCTCCTTCCCACCTGCAGACTTCCCCCCAAACCAAGCTGAATGAAGAGGGGATGTCCTTTACCATAGGGCTGCAGTTCTACATTTATTCATTGGCTAGAAAAGGTGTTGCTTATTAACTGGATTTTTAAAAAATCAACAATGAAAAAGGCAAATAGTGTGTGCCACCCCCCTTTTCTCTACAGAAATGACCCTTCTAAGATGGTACCTGTGGAGGCAGACAAATAGACCCCCTAAACACAAAGTAAGTTGTTGGGTTTTTTGCCCTCCTTCTCCCAGAATTCTTGTTTCGTTCAAAAGCAAAATGCATGCAGATTCCAAATCACTTAATCATCATATAAGCAGCCAGCTAAGATTTCATCCATCAGATGACTGTCCTGATTACATGTTTTCTTTCCCTTTAGTTTGGCAAGGAGGAGGAGGAGGAAGAGGGGGAGGATTTTCACCCGCTGTCTTGTTCTCCCTTATTTTAAGATTTTTCATATCAGCACCATAATAAGCTTCTGGGGTTTCATGTGAAGGATCCCTAGCCTGTGAGCTGGATCCAGACTGAGTTATTACTTGAACTTAGGTCTCGTTGAAATCAATGGGACTAGCTCGGCATGCCATTCGTTTCAATAGGAATGAAGTTCAACCAGCTGGAGTCAATGCAGTGTGTATTATAACCGGGGGGGTGGGGTGGGGAGAGACGGTAACATCAAGGAATTCTAAATCTGTACACTTAAGCCTGTGAGAGTGTCCGTCAGCAGATCACCACTCAGACTGGAGGTTAAGGTGGTTTGGCATTTCATCTCCACATTCCAGATGCCAGGAAGGGCCACTTTGCATTAGGAACCATGGCCCTCGGGAGAACATGATAGTCCATGGGGTGGGCAACAGATGGGAGAGATAGAAAGAAGGGAAAGAGACCTACAGGCATGATTTAATGCATTGCCGTTTCACATTGATCCAACTCAACTGGATCATGTCCATGGCTCCATCATCAGGGGAGAGATGGGGAAACAAAGGGCTAAATGAAGTCATTTACTGCTCACTCGCTCTCTGGCCCTCAGGACTTTCTCAAGCCACACCTATACTTTGAGCCCACCTTGAGCAGTTTCACCTGGGAGAGGTATGTCCTTGAACTCTAAAAACCCTTCTTGCTTGCCATGATCTTTATTTACTTAACAAAAGTAATATCCTGCTTGATGGTAGCAGAACTTCTTAAGCAGTTTACTAGAAATATTAAAATAATATTTAAAAAAACATGGGGGCCACTAGGGGGCGCATTGGAAGATGGCTGACAATACCATCTCTCCGACCCACACGGGGTAATTAAGAGGCTGATATGGGAGTAGGCAGCCTCCCTTGTTGCCCCAAGGAAATGGGGAACACTGCCCTTGCCTGCTGTGCCCATAAATCACCCCCTAATTCGAAAGAAGGGGGTGAGAGCCCTAGGCAGAATGCCCCCGTGTGGACATCGGCTCTCCTGGACGCTGTCTCTGATCGCGCACTAGCTGCAGCAATTTGGAATAATTAATTACAAAAGAAGCAAATGCACATATTTCAAGTGAAGAAGGGGAGTGAAGTCTGCTAATTTAAGTGACCTCTGAGAAAGAAGACGACGGGCTGGAGAAACAGGAATATTTTACGATGAAGATACACCAAAGGCGGGGTATGTTGACAACGGGGCTGAAGGGGGGGGGGAACCTTTTTTACTTTCCTTCTATGTGATTTACAAGAACCCCTCCTCATTAGAACCGTCGGTTGAACTGACCCAAGCAGGATGATTAAGGTCTGTGTGGAGATAAACTTTAACCAAAAGTATGTTTTATGGAGACCGAGAAGCAATAAGAGCTTTTGGGCATGGCGCAGCAATTAATTCGGAGTCGCCATCTTGCCAAAGGATTTACAGCTGGGAGGAAGAACGGATTTGTTTTCAGACTGCATTCCTAGTGAATCTCCTCAGAGGTTTTGAGAAAGGAGGCAGATTGGTGAAGATTAATGACGCTAAGACTGTTTTGATGTATGGAAGTGATGTTATATGGAAAACGTCTGGATATGGCTACTGGATAAAAAAAATATATATCCACACAGGATTACAAACTGTTCTAACCAGCTTGCGGAGACTATCAGAGGTCACAAAGAGAAAGGAAAAATATATGAAAATAACAACAAGAGATGTGGAAAAATAATAAGAAAGGACTGGATAGTACTGTGAACATCATAAGGTTAGATTTGTGGACATTAAAACAGCAGTAAGAAGCAAGAAGTTGATTGGATCCCTTCGGAACTTGAAATATGGGTACCCCCAACACAAATTTAAAATTCGGCTGTGTAATTTGAAATTTATGTAATTTGGTTTGATTTGATGTGATTGGTCGGTTAATAAAAAATTATTCTTAAAAAAAACCAACATTTTAAAACAATTAAAAGGGATTAAAGCATCTCTGTTTCTAAATGGAGGACAGATAGGAGAGTGTGAGCGTACCTAGAAATTGGCCCCCTGTACAAAAATAAAATTTGCAATCGCTGCTCTGCCCACTTTTCTCTCTGGCCCCATCCACCATTGCAATGTGACTCGCGGGAAGCATACGCAGCCTTCAGGGCTGAAAAGTACAAACACACACACACACACACAGAGAGAGAGAGAGAGAGAGAGAGAGAGAGAGAGAGAGAGAGAGAGAGAGAGAGAGGGAGCCCTGTTCCTTGGAAGAGAGGGGAAAGACGAACATTTGCTTTTTAAAAGTGGGTTCCCTGTGGCAAGTTAAGGCAGAGGTGGGGAGCCATCACCTTCAGCCACCATGTGTCACGGCGCTGCCAGAGCGAACAGTTGACCCTTCATTGTCAAAAGTACTCTTACAACTTAGGAAAAGGCATGCCCACCAGCTACTCCTAGGTGTGCACCCGATGAGGAAGTTGTTGCACAGAGGCCCTGCCCCTGACTTTGGCCTATATACCTCCCCAACCCAAGCTGTGCCTGCATGCAACCTGTTTCTACTCCTGCAGCTCCAAACCTCAACTGTTCCTGGGAGACAGCGGAGAGGTGAAAGCCCCTGACTCTATGCCAGCCTGATCTCTCTCTCTCTCTTTCTCTCCTTCTGCACCTGCTCTTCACTCTCCAATCCTGCAGCTTCTCTGACTCTGCCTCTGACTCTCATCTCCTGGCTGCTACAGGCTACCCCAGATCATCTCTTCTTCCAAGTCAGCCTCAAGCCCCACTTCTCCTGGCACTGACTCATCGCCATCCAGTCATCACTCATCAGCATCCTGCCAGTACCTGACACCATGGCTACAAACTCCAGTCAGCCCCAGCCAACGTGTCAAAGGGTCGGGGGTGATGGGAGTGGGAGTCCAATCATATCTGGAGGGACGCAGGCTCCCCATTTCTGGCTTAAGGTTAAAAGTGGGTTACAGGCTTTAAAAATCTGAACTCTGCAGATTATAATGATGGCATTAGGCTTCCCAGGAAGCCCAGCATTTTGTCCATTGTTACCAAATATTTCTTTCTCGCTTTATTGGCCAAGGGAGCCGGTGTACAACTTCCGGGTCATGTGGCCAGCATGACTAAGCTGCTTCTGGCAAACCAGAGCAGTGCACGGAAACGCCGTTTACCTTCCCACCGGAGCAGTACCTATTTATCTACTTGCACTTTGATGTGCTTTCGAACTGCTAGGTTGGCAGGAGCAGGGACCCAGCAACGGGAGCTCACCCCGTCGCGGGGATTCGAACTGCCGACCATCTGATCAGCAAGTCCTAGGCTCTGTGGTTTAAGCCACAGCGCCACCCACGTCCCAATATTTCTTATAGTGGATAGCCAAAGGATGAGTGTCAGGCAAATCCTAGAGTAGCCTTTGTAACTCTGGTGCCTTCCCAAGATGTTTTGGATTACAACAGCCCCATCTGACAACACCAAACTAGCAGAGGCTGTTCTGGAGGGTGTTCTAACAGGCTTGGTCAGAAACCAGCATCTGCTGAAGGTGCACTTTGGATAAATAGACTTTGAAAACTCCAGGTCTGACATGGAGTGTCCATGGTAGATTCACAAAGGAAAAAGGATAGGAAGGACCAACTGAACACAGGGAGTTTGAAAACTCCAAGAGGATCAACTCTTTAAGGAGATACTGGGCAAGCTGAACGGGCCAAGAAATCCAGTTCGTCACTCAAGTGGTTTTGCCCCAGTTCACAAATATACTACTAAATTGCCACGTATAAGCCATCAGTTAAAATTATAGGAAGTGTGTAAATGCAAGCTGTCATTTCTATTAAAAACAGTAACCCTGCTTGGAATTTATTATATTCCAAGAGACTTAAAACAGCTAGTCCAGCAAATAACATATTTCTATTCAGTTTCATTCTTTCTCTCTCTCTCTTCCTCTAATAATTTTCTTGTGGATTAAACTCAGGTTCAGCTGCAACCAAAAGCAAGTTAAACATTTCCTTTCTATTAAAACATCTAAATCAGAAGATTAAAAACCTACTTTGCATTTTTACAGAAAGGAACAGTCAAATCAGCAAGGCGGCTGCTTAGTTTGTATTTAATGCCAAAGAGTTCTGATGTTGAGAGGTAATCAATTTAGGAAGGGAGGGGATTTCTTTAAACTCCTCAGAAGGTGGGGGGGGGGAAACCCTACATTTAAACAAAGCTTTTAATTATAATATCTCTCAAAGAACTCCTTCCAAAGCTGCCTTTCCTGCCAAGACTAATAGTCTCCCTATAAAGGCAGTTCTTGCCCTAGATTTCCTAGTCAAACATTTTCACACCATAGTCAGACTCTTAATATATGGTATACCAGTTTTGGATGTCAACCCTTGAATTCACAGGGGAGTTCTATAGGTAAAATTGTTATGATGGCTTATTATTTTGTACCATAAATCAAATATATATTGTACAATCATATGTTTGTTGAGACAATGATGCACCATGATTAAGGGATCAAGAATAGGCAGTGATGTAATGCCCTTCCCCCTTTAGATTGGCACACACAATAACAAAGGTTGACATTAAGGCAAACCATGGTTTGATAAACCAGCAGTTGAAATGATGGTACAGGTTTTATGTAACACTAAACCACACACAAACATGCAGGCTGCCAGAGAGATTACTCTCACTTTGCTCTTCCTAATCCTGTTGCTGCTGTGTGAGCTAGTCCACAGTTAAGTTCAGTAAGTTGTCCAAACCCAGGCTTGTGGTTTGTTCCCTCTACTGAAATCACAAGCTGAAAAACCATGGTTACAGTTCATGGTTTTTCTGGAGGAATGCCAAAGCACCAGCCTGCATTGAGTCAACACACTAAGCCAAACCATGGGTTTACTTCATAGTAGCGCAGCAGCACCAGAGGAGCAAGTGTCCACCATTTCCTCCCTAGGAACCCATGTGTTCAAACTATGCCATGGTATGGTTTAGTGTGTCAGCTGAACTGGGTCTGTGAGTCTAACGCTGGTTGCAAAACCCTGGCTATTAGTTACCTGCTTAATGTTAACCATGGAGCTTAAGGTTGCATTGAAGCATATCATAACCATGGCTAATGCAGTGAGGAATATTTGTGCAGGGAAGGAGAGACCAGAGAGGGTGTATTACATGCTCACAGATCCTTGGAACCATTGTATACTGAAGTCCTATATCCAGTAAACATGGGATGAAGGTTGAACTCATAGGGTTACCCTTGCCTAAATATATAAAGGATTGTTTTATTTTTGGCACAACTCCATGTTCTGTATGGGGCCCTGTTCTTTTTCATTTTTATTTACAAAACGGAGTGTACCACCCAATTCTACAACAAAGGCTCAGGAATTTAATGGATGTTTTAAAAGCTTATAATTATCAAATTATTAAATATTAAAACTGTTTGTGAATAATAGCAGTGCAATTATTTATACCCTCATAGTGTTTCACAGCAGAAGCACAGAACTGAAGAAGTTCAATAGATGTGATCCATACTTTATCCTCGGGTTTTCAGATCATTTTTAAATTGAAGCTGAATAAATCTCAGGTCTAAATTATTGATCGTGCTTTAGATTGGGCAGTAATTTATCTGTGCCTTGACATAGTAGAGTTCCAGAAACGCAGGAGCATCAATTGATTTGCGCAACGTATTATAATAATAATACTTAGCATTTATATAGCAAGTTTTCATCTTCAAAGGCAGTCACACGCATCAATTAATGACTTTTAAGAGCCAGCGCTTCTGTAGGAAGAGAACAAGTTTGAAGCAATTTATTCCTTCCTCAGTTCACTGAAGTTTCTAGTTCTCATCAATACGGGATAATTTACAGAACTAATTTCCTTCAGTACTTATGTGTGAGTCTGTGAAGCTGCCGATGACACAGAGTTAGAACCACTAAGATCAAGCAAACCCAGCACTGTCTACTCTAACTAGAAGCAGCAGCTCTCCAAGGTTAAATCTGCCATCTCAGTTCTTTCTGTCTGCATTTCCAGAGGATGGAAGTTAGGATCCTAGAAGTACAAAGCATATGCTCTACCACTATGTGAGTTGCACTTTTGGTTCTACAAAATACTTTTCAGGACCAGGTTCCACTGCAGCAACTCACAGATGGAGATAACCTTGCCACAGTCATCCATGCCCTGGTAACATCCAGACTGAGGCAACAGCTGTCCCTTATACATGGGGCTGACTTTCAAAAGACTACGGACAAGCTACAATCACCTCAAAAGCTAGATTTCTGTGTGGGACTGGTCATTCAAACACAATGCATCAGTTTTAAAGTGGACTGCCTGTTTCAGGGTATAATTCAAAGTAGCTTTTAACCTTTGGATATGATGCGGGCATATAAGATTATGCATGCTTGGATAAAGTGGGTACAGAATTTTTTCTTCTCACTCTCAGAATACTAGAACCTGGAGTCAACCAATGAAGCAGGTTGCTGGACAGACAAAAGAAACTTCTTCACCCAGTTAAATTTTTGGAATTTGCTTTGACCAGCGGTAGTTGATGACCACCAACTTGGACGGATTTGTCTCAGGGTCATGGGTTCAAGCCCCACGTTGGGCAAAAGATTCCTGCATTGCAGGTGGTTGGACTAAAAGACCCTCGTAGTCCCTTCCATCTCTTCAATTCTATGAAAAGATGAGACCAATCCACTGAGGATAAAGCTGTCCATGGCTGTGCAGAACCTCCAGAGAAAGAGGTGGTATCTAATTGCTGGGAATTACAAAAGGGGAGAGTCCTGCTTTTGGGGCTTCCTATTTGGGCATCTGGCTGGCCACTGTGAGAAGTGGATGCTGGAGTAGATGGGGCCCCTTTGGCCTGATTCAGCTGCAGGGCTCTTCTAGTGTTCGTCTCCTTTCCCCAAGGTAATTCCCAGGAAGAAGCCTATGCCAGAGAAGAGAGAAATTATATGGCTTTGCCAACACACAAAACACATCCAGCCTCGGTAAAATGAGCCATCATCTTGTCAGCCTCCGGTTACAAATGACAAGTATGACTCAAGTGTGAAACTAGATTCTGAAACTGCCTTTCTAATGTGGGTACAAGTTCTCCCCCACTTCCCACCACCAATAATAGTTAAACCTTCATTAGGATTTTTTTTTTTAAGAGGGGGAAAAAACCTCCAGCAATAAAGCTATTGCCATTTTAATTCCTCATTTGATTTTCGGTGTATTATGTTACTTCCTCCACATCAGATAATTAGAATTGTGAAAGAATGAGGAAATCAGCCTAACGAGCAAGCTTTTTGAAATTGTTTATTGGATTTTTGCTTATATGGATATATCAAAAGGCCCCGTGAAACAAAAACAGTGAATTCGGAAGCAGTAGTAGTGAGAGAAGAGGAAGGCACCTCCTTTCGGTGCTGTTTGCTCTGCAGAACTGCTCACTCTGGGCAGATTAGAGTTTCATCACCATCTCCGCACAGGAAGAGATGGTGAAAAAGGAACTGTTAGCAGGCTCCTTCCTTATAAAGCTACTTCACACAGATGAGGCCATGATGTTATCCCTGCTGCTCCCTAACATTTTTCCCATCCATGGTAAAGTTAAAGGTACCCCTGACCATTAGGTCCAGTCGTGGACGACTCTGGGGTTGCAGCGCTCATCTCACTTTATTGGCTGAGGGAGCCGGTGTACAGCTTCCAGGCTGTGTGGCCAGCATGACTAAGCCGCTTCTGGCGAACCAGAGCAGTGCACGGAAACGCCATTTACCTTCCCGCCAGAGCGGTACCTATTTATTTACTTGCACTTTGACATGCTTTCGAACTGCTAGGTGGGCAGGAGCAGGGACCGAGCAACGGGAGCTCACCCTGTCGTGGGGATTCAAACCGCCAACCTTCTGATAGGCAAGTCCTAGGCTCTGTGGTTTAACCCACAGCGCCACCTGCGTCCAACAAGGGTCATCTAGAGGATATCAATGAATGTGCAGATTCGCGTGGGATATATTAATTCCTAAGCCCAACTGTGTGTGTCAGCCAATGCAACGAACCAGTGGGCAACCGAGTAGGGGAAGATGCCCGGTTGTTTACCCCCTACAGAGGCACCTACTTCATCACTTCATCATTCCACCTGTCACTGAGACCACAGTCCCCAGGCAGTACGCAAGATGGGGGCTGATTCTGCAAACTCCAGCTTGTGCTGTATCTGTCCTAAACCGAAGCCTGCCTCTAGGCCCTGAGGATAGGAAAGAAAAGCTCTTCCCTCCATTCAGAATCTCTATATGGTTGCCTAAAATGTGTGCATATGAATCTGAGGTCTGTAGATATGTGCATTGTGTGTCTGAACACCAGCTCCTTGGAAACACAAGCTTTCAAACAGGGCAATTTCTCCACTAAATGCAGTCTCTGATGTTGTTTTCAAGTGTAGTACTCTACTCCCTGCTGTATAATTGAATGGTTCTCATTCACCAGCTGTAAAGGCAATGCACTCAAGAGACCCGTGCCCAGGGTGAAGGCTGTAACGGTGACCCCTACCCACAATGACCCTGCATGGAATTTCATGAGGGACAGAATCTTAAATGCAACTGAAAGGGAGAAGTTACTTGGCATTTCCCAGCACACAAGGAACTTAGGAGCATTCATCTGAAAAATGTACACGAGTGAGCTGTATTCTTGGGGTTTCTCCCAATACCTCCCCGCAAGAACTACAATAAGCTTTGCTCAACAAGTGATCCAAGGTGACCAAGATGGCTAAAAAGTTTGTGTACTGCTGTCTTGATTTTTGCAGTGCTTGAGAAGCTGCTACTGTACCGTATTTAGTGGGCGGGAATCTCTCTCTCACCCATCAACAAAATATTTAAAATACAGATGAACAGTGCTTTAAAAAAAGGTCTATTTCTATATGACACTACCCAAATTCCTCACTTCACAGAGCCCCTGGGGGTTGAGTTTGTACCCTTCATTTTTTGTTTGCTTGTCTCTGTCCTCTAGCAACTCATTCCATGCACTGACATTTCATATCGTTGCTTGAGCTAACTACATTGTAAAAGCACACTCTTCCCCATTCTGATGCAACTTGTGTGTGCGGTAAAGCACCTAGATTGACACATGCTGAGCATCCAAAATAGCAGTGGCTGTGTGTCCCACAAGTGCCACCATCTTGCATTCAGCATGGCTCATATCCACTGGCATGGGGCGGAGGGCTATGCATCCACAGCCTGGGTCCTGAAAACAGAGCACCATACTCAACATGGTGTCACTCATGCTGCCTTCATCTGTCTGAAGAAGACTTCTTCAGGAAGCAAAATGTTGTACCACATGAAGCCCCAAATAGACCAACCTACTGATTGCTTGACTTGGATTTCATCTGTGGTCATTCCAACTGGCTGCACCAGAGGAAGAAGACAGACCCTGAAGGCCCATCTAGCCTAGCTTCCTGGGACCAACTGTGATTTGGGGTTCTCCACTCCCAGAACTGCCTCCACCTGAACATGCTTATTTTCTTCCTCCTGTCTCAATACCCTTTATTTTCGTATCATGGCTCTTCTGAAATTGCAAGACCTTTATTATAAATTATAAACTGCCTGGGGAAAGGCAGTATATAAAAATGTTGTAAGGCAAAAACATTCACACCCCATTAAATATATATGCAGTAAGCCCGCAACTTATGGCATATTTAACTTGTGCGCATTGAGCTTAATGCGCTTGGCAAAAAAAAAAAAGCAAAAAGGGGGGCGGGTGCCCAGGGAAAAAAATACTTCAACAATCCGACCCACCACTGTCCCCAATGTGTTTTGACGATTCTGGCTTTAGGTGTGGTTCCCGGAACGTAATCCCTGCACAGGTTGCAGGCTTATATAATGCCATGTGGAGCTGCTATTATTATTATTATTATTATTATTTGAATTTGTATACCACCCTTCACCTAAAGATCTCAGGCCAGTTCACAGCATAAGAATATGCGAAGACACTTACTTTACAAAGGAGCCACAGAAGTAAAAAGCTTGTCTGTGACAGGAGCTGGAAGTGGATGCAGAATGTGAAGCCCCCTCCTGAAAAACACTGGGATACGATGTGCCAAGACAACATGGTGCTGATGCAGGCAGACCTTATGACTATGCAGAGGCATGTATGAACAGCAACCTACAAGAGCCATTTGTTACCTCGTAATGGCTTTCTCAAAACTGGCTTGGAGGGAAAGAGCTCTTCATTTATGCTCCCACCCATTTTAATACTGCATTAGTGAAGAAAATAGTTTTCCCCACCCCCTTAATATTGATACCCAAGGCGAAGGCTCAAAGCTTATTAGCTGAATGAATCTTGTTCATGTGGCATTTTAAACCCTAGAGCTACTGTGGCTAACCAGTTCCCTTTTGGTGCAAGCAAGAATGATGGTGCAGTTATTGCACACAATGCAAGGCAAGAATTCCCAAGCTCTCCTCCCAATTTCACCCCAATCTCCCGTGTGAGACCAGCTAATTAGGATTTCCAAACACAGTGAGAACTGATCAGCTTCCAAACCAAGAGCAGAACCTTAACCATATGCTGGTTGCAGCAAAGATTCAAAGCTGGTAGGAGAGGATGGAGGGACATGGGTAGAAGCATAACAAGGCATTGGTAGAGGGTCTAAGGTTCCCAAAGCAACCTTTAACAGCTGGCCCCAGGGCAAAGCTTCTGGCCAAAGAAGGTGTCCAAACACTGAGGCAAGGGTCAAGCTAGAAGGAAACTGGACAATAATGGCCACCACCCAGTTGCAGCCACTTGGGTCATCAGTCCTATGAAGAGCGAAGGACACACTTCCAGATCTTTGGGGCCAACCTGAAGATTTTCCCGCTCAAGGAAAGAAAATGAGGGTCTTGGCTTTAAATTTATGGCCTCCATTAAAACCTGGCGTCGAAGCTGATGCCAAGTATGGGCAATACATGAAATAGTAAGAGACTCACACACAATTTAGTCTCTGTTCTTTGTATTTTCTTAGCTATGACAGAGAGAAAGCAAAAAAGATTTCTATAGAGATTAATACCCTATGCTTACTTTGTTTTAACTGTTAATTTATGTAGCATTATAGACTGCGCACAGTGTTCTCAGTAGAGATCCAGTATGCTGCAGTGCAGGCTTGAGGTGGGGAGAGAAGGTAGACCAAGATCTACCAGAAGATTTCCGGGTGAGCTGAAGTAGGTTATCCTCAGCTTTCAACTATGGCAGGTGTGGTGAACCTTTGGATCTCCAGATGTTGCAGAACCCCAACTTCCATCAGTCCCATCAAGTATGGCCTATGGCCAAGGATGATGGGAGTTGTAGTTCTGTAACATTTGAAGAGTCATAAACAAGTTCCCTATGCATGAACCATAGCAATGAAAAAATAGGACTTTTCCTCCTTAAATGAGAATTCTGAAAACTTGGGAGTAATCAGGAATGCATTTTTGGGTGAAAGAACTCTGGGCTCACTTCATTTCTCTGGTTCAAGAAACAAATGTCTCAGTGAAGAATGCACATAGAGGCAGCCTGTTCCTTAACTGGTTATGCATTTACAAGCTGGATCTGATTGGTAGATCTTGCAGTTCTAGTTAAACACCACCACCACCTAAGTAGACCCTGGTGTGGTGAATAAAATATTGATTGCAACTGTGAAGACTTAGGTTCAAATCCCCATTCAGATCACTGTGTGACCTTGGGCCAGTCACTGCCTCTCAGCCTAACCCACCTCACAGGATAAAACAACGTTAAGGTCCTCTGGCACTTAAAAGACCAACACATTTATTACACCACAAGCTTTAGTCCACAAAAAAACTTATGCCATCATAAAATGTGTTAGTCTTTAAGGTGGCAGAATACACTTTGATGTTTTCCTGCAAAAGACTAACACAGCTACTCCTTTGGAAAGTAAATCAGCAGAGTTGAGCACATGATAAAATGGAGAGGGGGACAGAAGGCCCACCCCAAGCTCCTTGAAGGAAGGAGGGGATAAAAATGTAATCGTCCAAGTTATTGTACCAACGGAGGGATCCAAGAGCCATTCAACCCCGGTTTCCTGGAGAGAATATGAGGTTCAGCAGACAGTTCAACTACTGTAAACATTATTATGGTATTGAATAAGGGAAGCCAATGTGGTGCCCTACAGATATTATTGGACTACAACTCCCATCATTCCCGATCACTAACTATGCTGGCTGGTGCTACCCCGGATATGGAAATGGCAAACATGCCAGTTTTTGCATGGGGAAGGAGATGGAGAAGAAGCAATGAATTTCCAAATTGGAGGAATCCATTTTGGCTCCAATCCATATTGGAGGAATCTATTTGGCTTCATCAGCCATATGTTGCCGAGGCCAGGTATCACTGAAATGAACTAGAGAATGGAGTTTTTGTTCATGTACTACAATCATAGCCACTGTGGTGTAGTGGACCTGGGAGACCAAGGTTCAAATTCCCGCTTGGCCACGAAGCTCACTGGATGACCCTGGGCCATTCACCCATCTCTCAGCCTAACCTACTTCACAGGGTTGTTGTGAGGATCAAATGGGGAGGGGGGGAAATCATGCATACCACCTTGAGCTCCTTAGAGGAAAGGTGAAATATAAATCAAATAAATTACGGTACTGTAATTTGTATATAATAGTAATAGTAATAATTTTAGCAGGATTCACTTCCATAGGCTGATCCCAACAAGAGTGCCAACTTTGCCCTGCAAGGGACCTACAATATGCCCCTCTGAAACAGGAATGTCAGCTCTCTCCAAGCATCTTATTACATTTTGCCATTTATTAAATCTCTTCAGCAAACTTCCAGGGAGCACTAGGTGAAAAATCTGGTGTACTTCTATGTCCTCCATTACTTATTTCGTTTGTCTTCCCACACAATTATTTGAAGTAGGATGGAGGGGGCTTACAGAGACAATCCGCTTTATTTTACAAGCAAGCTTTTAATGCTGTCATGTTAGCAGCAACCTAAAAGAAGAAAAATGTGTTTTAAAAGGTTCCATTTCAAATGCGTAACAACTGCTTTTATGCATGACTCCTAAAGGAAAGGGGAGGGGGGTATATTCAAGTCATGTTTAAATGAGGTTCTGCTACTACTGTGTGTGTGTGTGTGTGTGTGTGTGTGTGTGTGTGTCTGTATGAGCTGTTGGTCTTTCTTGTTGGTATGTTCATAATTAGGAGTTCCTGGTAGCCAAGAGTTTGCCAAGAGCTGAAAACAGAGCAAAAGCCCCTAATCAGTTTGAGTTTTTAAAAGTACTGACCAACTCCAGCTACAGCAGCATCTGGAAAGGAGGCAGGAAACCCAGACAACTTTCAGGGCCTTGAGTTCTCTAAACCAGCTTGGGCGGGCAGGGGTGACATAGCTGTTCAAAGCAAATGTCCCCTAAAACAGCAGGATGCACTTCTGAACCCTGCCTTTTAAAAGTGCTGCAAAGAAGAAAACAAAGACCTCTCATTTGCAAGTAAAAACAACCCTTTGGACCTATAGTGTTTGCAAGCTCATTCTGCACTTAG
This sequence comes from Podarcis pityusensis, assembly GCF_964106645.2. Taxonomy (NCBI): domain Eukaryota; kingdom Metazoa; phylum Chordata; class Lepidosauria; order Squamata; family Lacertidae; genus Podarcis; species Podarcis pityusensis. The sequence goes on along the minus strand of NC_138033.1, from coordinate 64,570,558 downwards.
AAAAGAATGACTGTCTCATTGCTTGCCACGCCACAAGGCTTGTTTAAAAACTGTTCTAAAATATTGAAACCCTCTGGACTTCTTGCAAATCTGATGATGAGAACCTGCAAAAGCATGTGCCCCTATCATGCAGCAGGCCTACATTTCCCCAGCTACATGCCTCCGGGATTCATCCTTTGGCTCCCTGCTCAGACAGTCCCTTCAACTCCAATAAGGGCTCTTGAACAGCTAACAGGGCAGGTTCACAGCCTGATGCTCTGCTCCTAAGCACATTTACTTAAGAAAACTCTGCTGACTTCAAAGAAGCCAACTCACAAAGTGCTTAGGGCTGCAGCTGGCAGCTCAAGGCAATGGGGTTGCTTTGGCAGGACAAAGTACTCAGCTATAACCACTAATGGGGTGGGTGGGAATTGTGCTAGGTTCAAATGCAGAAACCCCACTTCATTTATGCAGCAGTGGAATCCACTGGGGTGTATACACAATGCTCCCTGGAGGTAAGTGAATGGAATATGGTCATGGTTCTGTCAGGTGGATTTTAACTTGAATTTTAAACCAATGGTAACAGCAGGCTTTGTCCTCTGTGCTGTTCCATGGCGAGTATATCACCCTCTGGCAAACATGATGAGTTTGTGCCCACTTTTGAAGCTACAGAGTGGGGCTGCAACTTCACTGCAATTCCCACCCACCCCAATCCTGGAAGGAAAGCTGGCTGAGAGTAAGAAGCAAGCTCCTCACCTCGCTCTTCACAGGGAGAGGGAAAACAGGTAGGGAAGCTCTCTTAGCCTCTCCTCAGCAGCTAGACACCAAACCGCATTGCCAAGCGCCAGCAGAAGCAAGAATGCTTCTTCCATCCTGCTTTTCCCACAAGAAATGTTGGAGGGGGGGGGGGATTTCTTTGGTAAAGGTGCCAAAGCCAGCCAGCCAGTGAGGGGAGGAACCAGACAACCAGAATTTGGGGGTTGGCCAGCAAAAATCGTAGACCCTGTTAATCAGATGTAATGGTGAGTAAAATTAGCACATGTGTTGAGGAGGAGGTGGTCTGTGCAATACCATAGCCAACTCCTGACTCCTTAACTCCAAGAAGCAAGGCCTCAGGAGCCTTGGGTGCATTCTCACAGCCTCACATGGCTTCCATAACTCCTAGGAGAAAAGGCCCCGTCTGCACTATCCATTTAAAACAGCATCATATCACTTGGCTTCCCCTAAATAATCCTGGAGTCTGCAGTTTGTTAATGCTGAGAGGGCAAAGATATTATCCTAAATGAGGGAGAGGTGGACAGCGAGAGCTCAAGATCCCTAGTACCAAACCCAAATTGTAATTTGTGCCTGTAATGAACAAAACAGTTTCCTAGACAAAGGCAGCTCCAAGAGGCCCTAAACCCATTTCAGCATTCATTTAGCAGCTTCAGCTGTGTGCAATTAAAACTTCAGTATTAAATGTTAGAGAATAAAATAATGAGGCACTTAAAAAATAATCTGTGCTCCACTGGGCCATGCTCAGCACAGATTTCATCAGATCATTTGTAAGACAAAAATAGATTCCTATCAAAGTCACAGTCATTGTCCTAAGTTAGCTGACTGCTTTAAGTGTCAACACCTTTTCCTTTTTTTATACATAAAAACACGCTGGAGCTCTATGGTCAAATGATACTCACTCTTGACGTGAATTATTCCAATAGCATTAGATCATAACAGTGCCACTGGTGCCATAATTCTTATGCAGTCTTACTTGGAAGAAAACTTCACTGAAATCAATGTGATTTGTAAGCATGCTCCAACCTTCTAAAACTACCTGTTTCGGAAGAATCTGCAAGCTCAGTTCCTTTCAGATTTTAACATGTCACCTCTTCTGTGAAGTCTGACCCAGTGGCATGCCAAGAATGTTGCTGCTAAACATATTCCCTTGAAATTAAAACTGTAATATGGAGGACAAGCGATTGTCCATCCACTTCAGTTATGAGGACGAGAAGTAGTCATCTGAATCTGTGCTGATCACTTTATTTTGTCCAACAAATCTGCTGTCTAGTGATAGTAAATTCTTACATCAGATTTTAGTTAAGAATGGAGCGTTTGCATGTATCTGATGCCTTCCGGATGTTTTGGGCTGCAATTCAATGCAACTGGAACGTGGTGCTGTGCTGGCTAGGCCTGATGGGAGTTGTAGTCCAAAACATCCACAGGGCTCCAGATTGGTGAAGGCTGCACTATACCAACAACAATTTGAAGTGCAAGTCCCCAAAACACCAAGTAGGGACAAGTCAACCAGCAAGGCATGGGCATCATCATCAGGCAAAACAACAATTATGGAGTCTTCATAAAAGAAACAAATATTCTCCAGAACAGGAAAAAAGGAGAATTAACTTAGCTGAACAAAAATTAAAAGGTGCATCTTTACATACATTTAAATGGAACTGTACTTGCAAAGGAGGCTTGTGAAGTAAGGTGTGTAACAGACAGATAGATAGATTTAAAATTCAGCCCTATAATACTCTTATGATCTCAAAACTGCTAACATATGACTTGGGCAAGAAAAATGTTTTAAGAATATGCAAGCTTAAAACTTGCATATTATTATTTTAAAAAAAGAATGTTAGTTTATAAGTGCTCTAAACACATGGCTAGAAAACATACTGTATAAAAACATGCACACTGTTACACATCAAAAGAAAAACAATGAGAACTGCATATTTTTAAAACTGAAATGAATTTTAATACAGAAAATGAAACTAACATTTTACAACATTTACAGGTAAACATAATACTTATATTTAGAGAAATCAAAGAATGTTACAATTTAAGAAGGTGAAATGTTACAAGCTTGCACACCAAAAATCAAAAAATGAAAATTAAATTAAAAATGAAATGGTTACCAAGATAATGCAGGTCAAGGGATCAAAGGTGAAGGGTCACACATTATTAAAAAGAAATCCAAAATGGCGCTGCATCAAGATCTCTGCAAAACAAAGGAGCTACAGTAAGTAAAAAACTAAGTATGTTGCACAGATTCACATTTACTGAAATGAATCAAACACATTGCAATCAGTTACAAATCAACATTTACAGTCACCTTCACTTCAAAACATATTTCTATTACTTTTTTGGGGGGAGGGGCTCTGCACAGCCTTAGCAGTTAGTTTTGTAGTTGCTTATTTATTAAAATCCAATAAATAGAATGCATCACATATCCAGTGATGACTCAAGTAGCTTAATTTTTTAAATAAAAAAAGTTAAAACCACACTATGTTTTTGTCACAGTGATAGATGAAATGCATGAACAATTTATTTGGAAATAATATTGTTAACTGTACTGCAAAAAAAATGCTTCCCCCCATATATTTTTTTAAAGAAGCAGATTCCAATTTCAACCCAGTAATCCCACTATATTGACCTCAGTTGGACTATTGATCTGGCTGCTCTTGATTTAGCAAACATTATAAAAGCCAACACACATGTTTAAAGTTAGTACTTAAGTAGCTCTTTAACTCAATAAAAAGGTCTTCTAAAGTAAGTTTACTACTAAAGACATCTAAAGTGATTGAAATTCTTCTACACAAAGTGAATAATCTTTGATAAACATTCTAACACATCTCAGAGCAGTTCCCAAGTCATTCTGAAATAAGAATGTTATGTTGATTCTTCTCATTTTGCTAAATTTTATTCCCCACAAAAAGCAAGTTGTTAAGACTTAATATTTTTTCTTTTGCTGGGGAGGGGGGTGCGGTGGGGAGGACTCCTCAAGAGTTCAGCTGGTCTCATATGGTAAACAAACACTGCATAACTCTCAACCACCAAGCACAACACATCTTACTACTTTAAGTTCAATCTGTTGTTTTTTTTTAATGTACAGATTAACATTATATTAAAAGGCAGCATCCGAAAAACCTAGAGCTGCATTTAAAAAGCAAATGTTAGGGCTTCCTGGCTTATTGGTAATGTAAGATATTTGAATGGGGCAGAGAGGGTAAAAAGTATAAGTTCAGGACAACATGCCACAGGCTACAGACTTCTCAGAACTGAGACTGTACACAAAGTAATCTGATTACCAATACAAAAGGGAATGAATTTATATATTACATTATATCCCGTCTTTTCTCCAAAGAGCTCAAGACTGCACACATGGTCCCTCACTTTCCATTCTCTTCCTGCTCACCTCCTATTTTAACCTCACAACCAGCTAGGTTTGACTAGGAGACTATGACTGGCCCAAGATCACCCAGTGGGCATCATCAGTGAGTGGGGATTTGAACCATCTCCTCAGTCCCAGTCCGAACCACTACACCACACAGATTAAAGAGAGTTAAGTCTCAAATGGGGAAGAAACTCAATCACTTTCTTGTCATGGTAAGCACCCCACCCCTTTCGTGAGCACAACGAACCTCTACCTCCACACACACACCCCAAAAAATGGGGGTTGCCCCTGAAGTCACAATTCACTATAGAAGTACCTCAAGCTCCCAACCGCAAGTTTGGAAATGACTGTAGCTCAGCGATAGAGCTTCTGTTTTGCATAAATAAGATCTCAATCTTAATCCCCAGAATTGTCAGATAGGGCTGGGAAAGACCTCTCTGCCTGAAAGCCTGGAGAGCCCACTGCCAGTCAGTGTAGACAGTACTGAACTAGATGGACCAACATTCTGACTCATTATATATGTTTTTATAACACAACAAAGAAAATCCCCCCACCAAGGCTTGGAGCGGGCAGGGGGGAATTATCCCTGACCTCATGCTGCATGCTGACCACCAAAGTTCAGCAATGACATCAGAGACCAGTCCTTCATGTTGGGATGCAGCAAGGACACAGTGACCCACAAACAGGCAACCAGAAATTATGACAGCTGGTCTTAGATACAATGTACAGTGGTACCTCGGGTTTTACCTACAGTTCAGGTTACATACGCTTCAGGTTACAGACTCCGCTAACCCAGAAACTTAAGAACTTTGCTTCAGGATGAGAACAGAAATCGTGCAGCAGCGGCGCAGCAGCAGCAGGAGGCCCCAATAGTTAAAGTGGTCTTCAGGTTAAGAACAGTTTCAGGTTAAGAACAGACCTCCGGAACGAATTAAGTACTTAACCCGAGGTACCACTGTATTTGCATACTATTTCCACTAACCCCCTTGGGTGATGTCAGTGTGGCTGTTTGCTCCTGGTTTTCCATCTCAATCCCAAAACACAGTAGCCTGGGAAAGTAAGCACTAACAGGGCTAAGGCAAAGAGAAACGAATTCGTTAGTTTCTGCCACACAGCCAGTTACATGAAATGGTACCAGTTTAAGGACACCAACTGGTACCAGATTAAAAGGCTTTTGGCATTGATGTTTTAGAAGCATCACAAGTCAGTTTCCCAGATCCAGGCTCAGTTTAGATACAACTCTGAACAGCTGACCAACCATGGTTGGGAGGGGGAGCACCCCATAGTGACTCCTCAACCCATTCCTTTCTTGCAGGCATTAAATAAAACAAAAACCTTACTATTTCAAAGCCAAGTAGCATGCAATGTCTACACAAGCACACTACTCATAGTTTGCCCAAACTATGCTTTACAAATCTAATTGTGACCATTGTTGCAAACTATGGCTTGGTGCCAACTATAGTCAGGAAATGAATGGGCAAAAAGGTAGCACTTAGACATACTTTGCTCTGAGGCGAAAAGGAGAGGGGAAGATCTACGCAGAGAGGTGGCATGAAAGTCTGCAACATGATTAGGAAACTGGGCAGCACGACATCTGCACAGGACCTGAAAGCTGAGCCAGGGTTTTTAAGTTTCTCACTGCAATTCATGTATTGCTTTTTCTATCTTCATCCTACTCACATCCTCTACATCCAGCCGTTAACCCTGGAATTACTTGGGAAACACAGTGAGCCAAAATAAGAATATGTTCTGGGAATATGATCCTGCAGCAACCAACACACATGCACACAAACAAAAGCAGAGTCAGCCCAATCCTCTCCTTAAATTACTTTTATTATTAAAATCACTTGGAGGACTGGAAACTAATGTCTTAGTTCCTTGGGGCTGCTGCCTACAAAAAGAACAAAAGATAAACCCAACCCATCTCTCCCCTCCCCACTCAGCAATGCCACTGGAACAGGAAAATAAACCCTACATCATTTCATTTCTACCAGAATTCTCATCTCATATTGCATCTGTCATATGTATTCACTGCTGGGAGGCATGCACGCCATTTTAAATGTTACAGCAAGAATCAATATCCCATCACAATGTCAGTATGAGGCACACAATCCTTCAGAGGCACTGTTGTTTGTATTGTTCTAGTCTTTGAAAGGAGAGGGGGGAGGAAGAGCTAAGAAGCCTGATAACTAGTATATAAGCAAGGTGAAATCAGATTCATTTGAGTACCGTAAACACCGTATTTATTTGGGGAGGGGAGAAATGATCACATACTTCAGATAAAACAGTATGATTAAGTTGGCACCATTTCCTCAGTAACCCTAAGCCCAGTTCAAAGCCAAAGTATAACTTCTGGGATAAATCATTAAGAAAGTAACATGGGTAACTCCAGAATGAAGCAGCTGCATAGCTCCAAGAACAAGAGGCCTTGCAGAACTGAGCTGAAAAGCATCCCTAACTATTATAATAGAGCATTTAGATGACATTTCAGCAATACATTGTTTTTATCCAATCCTATCAAGAATCCTTCAAGGAGACAGAAATCCAGACCCCAGAACTAAACATTACATTCCATGTAACTAAATTCATGCTAAACTTAAAAAGGCATTTTTAACATTTCCCTATTTAAATCCAAGTAATAAAAAACACGTAAGCTACATAGGAAACACCACACGACTTAATCCAGGCAGCTAATGAAACAGCACCCAGTCTGAATTTATCTATATTAGTCCACAAACCACACTGAAAATTCATACCATACCTGATTAAAAATACTGTGTGTATCATTCCTGGAAAGGTCTACAACCTAAGAGATGGAAAATAGGCGGCAGACCTGCAGGCATCATGCAGCTGGTGTGTGATCATTACTTAAATTATGCAGAAAGGTGAAGCGATCTGGTTAAGGAATTACAACAATCAGAGTGCTTTGCAAACTCACTCACATCTCCAGTGCAGCATCTTCTACAGTTTGCCACAGAATCACATCCAACCCAATGCTTTGTTAAGGCAACAAACATAGTCAAGCTATACTGCACTGCCAGTAACAGCAAAAAATATGTATAAATTAATAGGGAACTGGCTTTGTGCACCCCACAGTAAACTTTGAGCCCCCTGAAAACACAACCCAAACTCTACCAGATACCACAGCCTCTTGTCCAAGCCGATACTTTGTTGGTGCACAAGACACTCAAATGCAGCACTCACTTGCTAAAAGTACCCAATACTGTATGCACAAACAGATTAATGAAGAAACTGACAGTAAGCTTTGAGTCACCCAAATCATACATATGTATACAATACACTGAGGGTGTACTTGATCATCTAGCCTGTGGTTGCATCAATGAGCCAAAATGTGTCTGCCAGAAAAATGGATTTGTGTGCATTGATATGTGCACAGTCCAAAACTGGCACTGGGTTCAGAAGATGGTGAACATCTAGCTGGTGAAGGGCTGGGTGATTATTGTGATGACTCATTTGAAGATGAATATCTTAAGGCCAAATTCACACAGGACAAATTAAATCTTTTGACAACTGAAACTGCAAGGTTTCTTGTGAAACTGCCACAAATGCGTTTAACATATGCCTACGTGGGGTGTTTCAGAACAAGTATATCAAAGCATACATAGAACATTTCTTTATTAATGTCTTAACATCTGAGCTACAAGGCAATGTCTAAGAACAACATGCACCCATTTTTTTAAGGAGCTTCAGAGTAAAACTGAAAGCCTTTTATAGTTCTTATAGAATCGACAACAAGTTTTTAACCTTCACTAAATTAAACTTTTCCTCCCTATCGCCCCAATGTAAGGTATAGGACATGGCTGATTGCCTTTTGACAAAAATTCATCTCCAAAACTTTGCAAAATATTGAATATTTTACATGTAAGGTTGCACTGAACTAAGTTTCACTCAGAATAGACCAATTGAAATTAGTGGACCTGAGTTAGGCATGTCCATTGATTTCAATTAGTCTCCTTAAAGTGACAACACTTGATACAACCCACAAAAAACTTGAATAAATAAAATGATTTGTGGGGATGGGGGGCACAATGATTAAAATTGTGCTTACACACAAAATCACATGAATGCCAGAAGTTTATTAGCTACTGAAGTATAGACCATTCCAGAAAACATGTTCAGCTTAATTCATAACATTATTCACATCGTGTGGTAAGAATTCAACCACTGCTGTGATGTGGCTCAAGGGTTACACATCACCATGTTTCTTCTTGTTTGTCAGAGTTCTGAACCATTGTAGATCATTGCAGCTTTCTGTTTCGACCTCTCACACTATAACAAAAATTAATTAACTAAATAGGGCCCAGTGTCAAACTTACATTAGGGGAGGGGGTCCCTAAACCATAATGGTTAGGGCAGAGTCAGTAGATAAACTAAGAACATATTCTGTCCTTATAGTTTCTGGTGGACAAAGATATCCAGGGGTGGGCTGACCAAGTGGGTGAGGAGAGTGATAAACACTTTCTTATTAAATGAGGTAGTGGTTAAGAACTTTGCTAACATAGTCCCTACTGAATCCCACCATATTCCAGGTAATCACTAATATTCCTTTTCCGAGCAAGGTGTTTGAAAATGTGGTAGTGACATCAGTCCACATTCTCCCAGATGAAATAGATTAAGGTCCTGTTATGGCTGTTCTTACCCAGTTGGTCAAACCACACTGGGAAGAGAACAGTAAGAGTGCCACCTGCTGGTTCTACTGGACCGTTCAATGGCATTTGATATCATTGAATAGGGCACCATTCTGGACCATCCAATTGGAATGGGAACTGGGTTTCAGCCCTTCCTGGACAGACAGTTCCAGAAGGCTGGGCTGGGGGATTCCTATTTGATAATTTGGCTGCTGGCAAACCCACTGGGTGAGATCATCTGGGGATGTGGAGTGTGGTGCAACTCATATGAGAATGGCACTCAACACCTTTTCTTTCCCATCAAACTCAAGTGTGGGTGATGAACATTTGAGTGGCACTTGGCTGGAACATTGCTGTGGGGGGGGGCGCTTCACTTTGATTGCATGCCCAGCAATAGAGCTTCCCACCCTTGCCTCATCTTTGACATCCTCCCTTTGTTGTGCTGTTTTTAAACCACTGAATTATTGTATTTGTCATCTCATCTTTATCTGTTGTAGACAATCTCTATTTTATTGTGTGATATATATATATATATATACATACACACACATATACTTTAAAAACCCATGAATTCCATTTTTATGGCAATATGAGTTACAAATATTTATGGTAAGTGTAAGTCATTTCACCATTATGTCTGCAAATGTAAAGACTGTGTCCTTTTCCATGAGAGGGGAGATGAAAAGGAATGTATGGGCCAAGTTTGCTCACTCTAAAGTGTGTAGAAACTGAACAGTTTGAAATTTTTAAAAAGATTTTCCTTGAAATCCAAACTACAAACTTGGGGTGGTATCCAACATTAGACCAACAGACAGTAGACCCACTGAATTTAACAGACCATGTCTATTAATTTAAATGGGTCTACTCTGAGTAGAACCAATGTTGAATACAACCCGTTGAAGTTAATACACTTGAGCTAGAACAACATCATTCTGTTTTTAAATTGTTGACTGAATACAAGATTTTTTAGAAGATTCATATTCACTTTTCTTGGCCCTAAAGCATTTATTACATTTTTTTCCAACACACAGAGGTATCTTGACTTCAGACAGCCATGTTCTTACCACACCCATGGAGAAGATTGGCCTTAAGCAGGTCCAGGGATACAAACCATTCCATAGTTGCCAGAGAGCCCATGGGCAGCCATGGCCAATAAAGTTTTGAGAGGTGGTAGTCTGCCCAGCAATGAACATACCCTGGATGGAGGGGATCCATCCTTCCCATTGCTTCAAATTTCTGGAAATAATTCCCAATATTTACTTATTTCTGAAAAAGTAATCACAAATTACCCATGATTCCATTCCTCCTGCAATAACCAAACATCTCAAAACATGCTAGCAAAAAAATAAACGCACACACAAAACCCTGGCAGAGATGCAGTAATTTGTTCAATTTTATCAAAGTGTTTATCCTGCTTATCTGGAGGGCAGAAGCAGCAATTAGCTGCTGCTGCATCACAAAACACTCAGCCTCTGGAAATCAGCATTCAAGGAAATGTTCTACAATATGTATTGCAGGTCCTGGTACTTCTACACAGCATTTTACAAAGAAACTATTTTCCAAAGTCGATTTAAGCATCTTTGTGCAAGGCACTAGAATAAAAGAGGCGGATGAACTGGCTCACTTATCAAATGAATTGGGAATGAAGAATATTACATTTTCTAAGTTGCTGAAATGCTGCCTTTTCAATCTCGCATTCTATGCTTCCAAGGGGGGTTATTTCACATGGAAAACAAAAGCAACATGAGAAGTAGCGGGGGTGGGGCATAGAGATGCCCAAATAGAAAAAGCCTATACAAGCAAATACTCAATAATTGATTTCAGTGAGAAAGGGTGGATGCTCTAAATATATTTCAGATACAGAATGCTGCACATAAAATGAGTGGCCACTGCTGAAAGTGAGAGAAAAGGAAAGAAGGAAGCAGAAATACTACCTGCTTACCATTACGTGCTCTAAATAGCACCTAGAGAAATACTAATGCTTATGGAATGGGCATGGGTCAGAGAGTGGCAAAGGAGAAGTTGGGACAGGTCCCCAGGGCAACAAGAGACAAGCTGGTGTACCTGGAAGCTGAAAAAATACTACCTGCATCCATAAAAGTATAAGAGGGTTGAATTACTCCTAAAGGAAGAGGCCACTGGAAAACGTGCAAAACTCAAGAATCATTTAATACAACCCTTGATGCTTCACATACAACCACTAGTCAGCACAAGATTCACTATTACATGCCTAGGGCAGGAGATGAATTTTAAAAAGGCAAACATACCTACTGATACAAGGAATTGGCATAGCATTAAAAAGGCTGCAGATAATCTTTCATTTACTGCCAGGGAGAGATTTGCAATGTATCAGATGCATACAGTGTTAGGGTGCTTTTTAGAATGTTTTTATTCGTATTTTTTCAAAATACAAACAATCAGCAAACAATGAAAAAAACGCTAATAGATGTATACGAAAGCGCAAATAAAGTATTTTGATATATTCATTTTTGTCAGGCTCTATACAATGCTAATCTGACCGAGCGTAGACCCGCTGAAATTCATGGCCATGACACACTTAGATGAATTCATCCCAATAGGTCTACTTAGTACTACTTAGTAGAATACAACCCTCCAATTTATGGCTACCCTCAAAACAGTTGGGAAGGCTGCAGCCCCAGGCACACCTACTAGAAAATCTCATTGAACTCAGTAGGTTACAGTCCTGAGGATAAAGGACACACATGTATTAAGTGCTGGGTGGAGGGAGCAGAAAGGAATAAGGAATACAGCAGCTTAGCTCTAAGAACACTAGCCACTTTTATGACCTTTGGCTGGTGTGGACCATTATTTACAACATAATGGCATTTGGAGAACAAAGTTCCTGACCTCTACAGTAGGAAGGCAGCACAGAAACTCCATGGGGGTGAGGGTGGGGGATTAGAGTGGTGGAAGGGAAGAGAAACGAAGACTTCAAAAGAGTCTTTGGTAGAGAATGTGGGGGAAGATGATGCAGCCCGCAAAACAAGGAGGGAGAAAATATAATGAGTGAAAAAATGTACAGCAGGAAATTAAGACTAAAGGAAGCTATGTTGGTGGACAGAAAGAAACTCCTTGGGGAAAATGGGCAGCATAAAAGACAGGTAGGGTGAAAGATACATGTGAAGCAAAGCAGGAGCTATATTCAGGCACCTGAAGAGCAAATTCACCTTCTTAGCAAGCATCTTTAAAGGCCTCCCTCCGAATTATTTATTTATTTATTCATGAGGCAGCTAACCTCTAGTTGTAGAAAGTCTCTTCACTGTTTCAGTACATTAATGACCTTCCCTTTCTAGAACTGAATAGGAATATAATAATGGGTAGAACGGTCAGATTCTGTGCTCTGACATTCAGAAGATAGGTCAATTTTCTAGCTGGCCTGTTCAGGAAAAGGTACATGAATTGGGGAGAGAGATGTCTAAAGCACCAGAGTTGTTCAACTATATTGTGGGACACATATATTATGCACAAAGTGCCATAAAAGATCATATGGGCACAATTAAAAGCTTGGTGGAGAAATTGTTGGAACCAAATAAATGGATATAACAGACTATAGCAATGCCAGCTGAAAAGAAGGGAGAAACCTGTTTAGAAGGATACCGTCAGGGAAACATACTGTTAAAGAGGTGCCATTCGGGACAGAGAACCCTATCCAAAGTGAGCAAAGGGGTAGTTTTACATGAATTTTAAGGTGCACACATACCAGACACACTCCACAGAAAACAAATCCTTCGCCCGTCAAAATTTAGGAAATATTCCCTGAAAAAATAGACACTTTATCCAAGTTCACAAAGCAATCCTGAAGCCAACTTGACTCTCTTAATGAACCCTGACTCTAATCAGTCCCAATCAACATGGCCATCGAAGTTGTGTTCCAAAACATCTAGAAGCCACCAAGTGGGCTATTGCACCATACAGTTCAACAGATACTGCAAAACCAAAATCATAGTTGAAAGTTTTCTGCACAGAATCCTATTGCTCAATAATTATTCTTTCCCGTCAACTTACTCAGAATGCAAGGCTACAATTTTAGAGTCTGTGGTGCAATCACCAGCAAGCTTTCTTATCACAACATATTTGACACAAACAAATGGCAGATACTGCTAGTGAAAGGACTGGCAGTGGATGACAATCAAATACCTATGCTTCCAGAGATCAATCACATTTTTATGTTATGTTGTTGTTGCTGTTATTGATATCATTGTTGTATCTTTATTTTTAGATCTTATGATTTACGTGGAAATTGTTTCCATTTGGTTGTGTACGTTTGATGTGTTTTATTTATTGTTTATGACTTCTGCTATGTTTGTAATTATGTAATTTTGTAGTTATGAAAATCTTGTCATGTTGTAAGCCGCCTTGAGCATAGTTGCAACTATGGAAATGTGACATACAAATAAAATTATGATGATGATGTTAATCAGTAGACACAAATATCTCTTCACTCTTCTATTCAACGTTTACAAGGATTTTAATGAACTGGAATAATGTAACAAAAAGGGGAAAAATCCCAACACACCACACACAAAAATCATATGTGTCCCTCAAAAGGTCTTGGTACTACAAAGTCACAAATTACTGGAAACCATGGGTATATGATATGGTGTCATTTTCCCAAGACTAAAGAGATGGTAGTAACCCATTAATGGGACACATATGGTATAGAAACCCAGTGAAATGAAGCAGTTGAAGCCTTGAGTCTCAAAAAAATAAAGGAGGACGTCCTTCGCAGCAGCTATGGAACAATGTTAATACAAATAGATAGGCCAGTTTCCACACACGCTCTCTCCCTCTCTCTCTCTGAGGCTATCCAGCCAGATCTACCAGTCAGTTATTTCTGAGTTCTATTCCAAAAACCCCAGGGCCACAGAAAAGAGAACCGAGGGGCATATTGTCACTGCAAATAGCAACTATGAACAGACAACCATCAGCCCAAAGCTGGAGTCCCAAATTTTTGTGTAAATTGTACTAAATTTACAATGCTGTGGGGCAGGAGTGTGCACACACGTGCACTTTATGGTGCCCTTGTTAATAACACTTTTTTCATGTACGTAAAGGCACAGTGTCCTGAACTTAATCATCTCTCACTTCTGAGTCCAGGCCACTGGCAAGTCTAAAATTAGTCTTCCAGTTTTCCCAGAAAGAGAAAGTGATGAAAGCCTATCACAGTAGACTGATTGGAAGATTTATTGGCCCCATCAGCTAAGGAATCTGCACTTCAAATGGTAACCTTGGCTACTTTTCGTAAACTATGCTATTAATTGGCTTTAAGCACAATAGAGGAGTCCATTAGGATCTGCCAGTCACTCCCTACTGCCCTTTCAATGAAAGGGCCCAGAAGTATTTCCAAAGTTGCTTAAGGGTTTGTTTGCTCACTTCAAACCCTGCCCTGCCTCCTGCTGGGTTAGGGGGAGATAATTCAGACATGGCCTGGCAGGTTTTTCCTCTCTCTTCTTCACCGACTCTGCATGGCACCAATCCCTTTTCACTGAAATAATGATGAACTGAAGGTCTGTCTAGAGGCATTTTTCATGGTTCCCAACAATATAGTTTCATCCCAAACTCCTCTGAAATATTCATTTATAACAATTAAGTAGTGTGCATTTCAAATTTATTCATTCGTTCAACAGCTCCTTTAAATATTTTTCAAAAACATTTAAAGATCTGCAGAAGTTGTAAATTATATGGGAACTGTAACTAAGTGATATTACCTATAGCTAAAATAATAATAATAATAATAAAAAAGACCGGAAAAAGCAGCAAAAAAGAAAGCTACTTCCATGCAGCAGTTTAAGGAAAACACAGCACTGCTTTGATCACCTTCTTTGGAAGCCCAACAGTTAGTACGATGTGTTTGTTTAAAAATCAGCCAGAATTATAACCTTTCAATCGTGTGAAATTACTGTGCCTACTCGGAACGTTTGCTAATTTGGTAAACATTAGCAGAAACATACAGCAGGGCAACATTAACAGCAAATTCTGCACTATGTAAATTTAACACAGCACGAAGAAATTTCAATTCTGCCTCAAGGTTCTTTTAAAGGCAAAATGTGGAGTAGCCAAGTCAGTTTTGCACAATGCAGGGGACGGAGTATGGGGTGGAGGGAGCTCATGGAGTGGGTACTAAATGACTCAGCAGAATTTCAGGAAAGAGGAGAAGAGCACCGCAGCCATGACTGAAACTGTCTGCTTTCATTACAGATGCACCTACTGCACCTCCACGCTGGACATATACACATAGTTGTCTGTTATGGGCAAGTCAACATCACATCAATATTCACAAGCATGACTCAAGCTTCACTGCACATCAAGGAATGACTTGCTATAACATCAGAGAGAGAACCTTCGCTTTTCTCAAAAGCAGAAATGTTTCTCAACAAAGCTGCCAGACATCAAATGCAGCATAAGTGAAATACATGAACAGGTGAACAAGCTCTCAAAATTTTATTTATTTATATTTTATTTTTAAAGGAATCTCCCTAATGCACCCATTTTCTGGATTATTTTATGTTGCCAATCGGCCACATATAAGCTGCTTCCAGCAGTGGAAAATCTCTTAAAATTAAACTCATTGGCTTATAAACAAAAAATGAGATAACCAGGTCAAAATACCTGAATTTTAAGGTCAAGAATTAGACATAATCTCTAAGGTGTTGCATACATGGCATTTATTATTGTGTAAACTATTAACTGTTAACCATCAAGTATGAACATTTACAGTCCTTGACATGCTGCAGAACGTTCCACTGAATAACTGCTAGCCTTTGCTTCTAGGAAGTTCTGACCATTTTGTCTTCAACTACCGTAAGTGATCTTGCTTTGTCTTATTGCATGTGTATAGAATCAAACAAAAATTTCACAACTGTCCCTCTGTCCCTACACAGATATAGAAGCTGAAGGCTCAAAGGCATGTGACCTGCATGACCTGAGTTTGGGACAACACTTCTAGTTTGCTCCTGGGTGACTTCAGCATTCACGTTGATTATCGCCCTGACCCAGCTGCTTCTTGGCCTCTTCTTTCTTCAGCTTTGGACAAACTCCTCATTGATTGCCTAGGGCACTCTTGAGTTTCTCTTCACCAGAAAACACTCAATCTCAAATGCTTCTGTAGTGAAATTCCCTCTGTCAGATTGATGCCTCATCTACTTCATCCACCTCCCCACATTTTTCCTCTTGCTCCTCCCAAGACCTCCAATCCACTGATCTTCTCCATCTGCTGTCTTTGCCTCCTTCTCAGACTCTGCAGTTTTCACTTTCAATTCATTCCATCCTGCCCACAGCTAGACATATCTGCCCACTTTTCCAGGAGACTACAAACTCCTCTCATTCCCAGCCCTGGCCCACTGCTGTCTCCATTCATGTTCTCACATGGCTGAAACCTCTGGAGGAGAACAAAAGATGTGGCCAATTTCATCCACAACCAATTCATCCTTGGACCTTCTCATCTGTTTTATGGTGTAGCCAAAAAAGACTACACCACCTCTTTAACCCACACCAGGAATTCTTGAAGCATCTTCTCCAACTTTGATACCCTCCTCAGTCCTGTCCCACCCTCGTCTCCCTTTATGCCCCAGCTCTCCATGATTCTGTCCTCAGCCAGTTCTCTTGCCTGTTCTTTCAATGTTTCCTCAAGGGAAAGCTCTTTCTCTGCTTTCCTGCTGTTTGTTGGGGGTCCCTTTATGTTTATTCTTACCATCCTGCTATTCTTTCCCTTCCTTAGGTATCCTCACTATATCCCAGAAGAGATTTCAGTATCAGCTATATGTTGATGACACCCAGATCCTGGTATTTACTGTAGTCTGAATTTATGAATATGTTCTCTACTAGACTAACAGTAAGTCTTAATATCCCCAAACCCAAATTGTAGGACTCTGTTGTCTTTTAATTAGCTATGCAAGGATTTGAACATAGTTCAACTCTACCTCTAAGCTTTGGCTGACATTTCAGGTGAAAGATGAGGTGTTCAGGGGTACAGTACTAGTTTGTGAGACTGAGGTTCACACATTCATTGACTGTGAAAACAGACCTACCCTCTTTGGCTAAATTGACTTAGGTAGGGTAAAAAATTACCCCTGCAGTTGGGATGAGCTTCAGAGGCATCCAAAGCTCAACCTTATCTCAGAAACAAAACCCTAGATTAGTGAAATACTGAGAACAGCAAAACACAGGATTTGAACCTATTACCTCAACAGTCCATTCCAAGCAAAAGTACTATGTTCAAGCTAGAGTGCTATGCTTTCAATGGCAGTCTGACCCTCATAATGTCTGCACAGCACTTTGTAATACAAAGGCTCAGGCCCAAGAGGAAAATGTATTTTGATGACCTCCTTATATAGGCTGCCAAAACATTACAAGCAACTTGCTTGACCACAAAGCACTCAACTCATTGCATTTACATTCCATACAAAGGACATCAGAGGATTGTTCACAACATATTTTTGTACTGTGTCCTAATAAGTTATCGCTACTTTCACATTTTGGGGGGTGGGACAACCCCAGCACATTCGGCCAAGTACAAATAGTTGATTTTGATACTACAGAATATAGCAAATTAGCTTCACTAAGATTTGTAGTCAAGCATGACAGCCTATTGCTTCTCTTTCCACTCACCAACCCTTCTATGTGAAAAATACTTTATTTACCCAACTCATTGAGGGGCAGTTGGAACACACCAGCGTTGGCACCATTTAAAAAAACCGACTGATGTTTCATAGCCAGCCTACCTTATAGGATAGCTTAGGGGGAGAAAGCCACTCTGCCAGTAGCTTTCTGTAACAGGGAGGTTGCTACTGATAAATACCTAAAGCTACTGTGACAGGCTGGCTGCAAGGTGCTCACAAACAGAAGAATTGCAGTAGGCAGATATTGACCTTCACTTGTGATTCTCTGTATTGCTGCAGAATTCTCCTCCTGAATTCCTCTGGGGTTCCTGATCTATCAGTATCTTGGCTCCTCGCACACAGTGGCGGCTGCATAGCTGCTTAGAAAGCAGAATGGCATTCACAGTCATCAGGGTGGGGGAGACTGGCACAGTAACTTTGGATTTAGATGCAACTGGCTTCATCAACCTGGATTCCTAGAAAAGCACATGCACTTTTGTTTTTTGGGGGGGGGGCACCGCCAAGATTTCTACACTATGCCAGATGTTTTGTCTTCATCCCTCCCATATACTCTTTTCTCTGGTGACAGCCGTAGCAAGGGAAATAACTTTCTCCTTTCTCCCTATGACCAGCACAAACAATTTACCAAAATATCAGACCGGGGACATTAAGCCTGAAATCTGCAAGTGTGAACGTTGCTACAAGACAGGGCAATGGAAAACTACAGAGAGACTTATAGGTCATAACTAAGATGCTCTCATGAAGGAAACTAAAAGGAGAAAATGAACTTGGCAGTCAAATGTTTCTCAGAATACCAAAGCTGTGTATTTTTACCAAAACATTTTCTATCATGTGCAGTACAAATTGGCGTGGTGTTCAGCCCACTGATAGGAGGGTGTCTTTTGTACTGCTGAACTAAAGATGTGCAAATGTGCCTGCTTACACGACCTATTCCTAAAACACATAAATCTGTGGCTTTGATGTTTCTTGGAGAACAGAGATTGCTACAGTACATTCCGTAACTCCAGCTCTAAACTTCACAACAGACAGCTGCGCCTGTGATTAACAGCAGGTAACCTCAGTTTCTGTCAATTTAATGAACTCTGCCAAGACAGAAAGGCACTGTGGAAGCCAAGAGGCATGAAGTCCCTGTGTAAAGAGATTTCGGAAACTTCACCAGGGAAGAGTTTGCTCTGTATAACTTCATGAGAGTAATTCCTTCCAATATAAAATAATGTGTGGACTACATTGCAAATAAAAACAATAATGTTGGGACCCAATTAAACTGACAGCTTCTGGCACTGACGTTCTGTATCTTTTTATCACAATGGCATTATATTATACAACACTTAGAGGGAGGAAACCATGAAGGCTGCCAGAATGGAATAGGCATCTGCTCATTCCAGTGAGGACAGGGAAAGCAACTTTGAAATCAACAGAGCTGGGCAGTATCCACCTTGCTTGCTGGTATCCACCTAAATATTGGCTGGGAGATCACTCCAAAACTTGTCTTGCTGCTCCCACAAAAAGGGCATTTCAGAAATGTTAGCATTTGGTTCCTGAAAAGGGTGAGCCTACATATTAAAAGTCTATGCACCCTGAAAGCTTGTTAGCCAACCTGGCCAGCACAGATTGTCCAACAACCACTGTAGATACTCTATTTCATGAACCAATCAAATCATCCAACGCTCTTGTAACTATCATTAACTATATTACAAGTTAACTATAGGTAAGGGTGAAGCCTAGTTTCCTGCAAACATTCCAAAAACCAAATCTCTTGCTGGTTACAATTAAGAAGAACATTGTGAACCTTGCAATTTACAGGGGTCAGGTTCCTGACTGATGTTGTCCTGTGAAACATGGCATCATTTTCACTTGCTACCAATACCATATTATTATTATTATTATTAACCACCCTATACCCGCAAGTCAAATAATTGGAGATATGGAAGGGATTCCCCAAGGGTCATCCAGTCCAACCCTCTGCAATGCAGGAATCTAAACTAAAGAATCCATGACAGATGGCCATCCAGCAGCAACATCATCTAGCCCACAGTTCACCAGCTTCTTTGCAAGAATATTGTGTGAGACTTTATCAAAAGCCTTACTGAAATCAAGATACACTACATCCATAACATTCCACTGATCCAACATGCTTGTAAGTCAAAAAGTAAATCAAATCAAAAATAAATAATAAAAAGTAATAAGATTAGTCTGGCATGACTTATTTTTAAGAAACCCATGCTGGCTCTTAGTATTCACTGCATACTTTTCTAAGTGCTAACAGACCAGCTAATAATGTGTTCTAGAACCTTTCCTGGTATTAATGTCAAGTTGACAGGTCACTAGTTATCTAGGTCTTCTCTTTTTCCATTTCTGAATTGGGACATTTGCCTACTTCAGGTTTGCAGGGACCTCACCTGTTCTCAAAGAATTCTCAAGGATATCAGTGAAATCAGTGAAACAGCCACTGCTGTCTTTTAATCATGCAAAGAATCCAAATTCCTCCAAATCTTACTTTGCTTACCCTTATCTGCCGAACCCTAAACGTTCTCCAGTAGCTGGCAAACACCTATGCTTGCACAGAGCTGCAGGGCCTCTACAAATACAATTGGATGCAAAGGAAAGTTTCAGCTAGTAAAGTGAAGGTATCTGGCCATTTCACTTTCCCCTCCTAGCTGGTGGCTACAAAACTGAAGCCTTGGCATTAGTGATAGGGGTTTCCCAGGATTTGATTTTATTTTATTGAAGATTGGGGTAATTTGCATCAGAATTTTTTTCTGATGCCCTAGGGTGATCTCATTTAGCATATCCGCTTTAGTTTAGTGAACAAAGCTTAAAAAGTGCCCCAAGTTAATCTTCTGTCCCAACACACCACAAGTATTTGACTTCAAATATATATATTCTCTCACATACTTACTAGGGATAATCACCTCAAAGACATTAAATATAGCTTTGAAACAGCTATGATTGCCTAATATTGTATTTGCTATTAACACTTATTCATTGTTACTTAATGAACTTATGCAATGGAAATTTTTCCATGGAAGAATAAACTTATGTCCCACATCATTGTTTACCACTACAGCTTTGATGGTCAAATGGGAATGGTTCCTTTCAACATCTTCTCCAGAGATGTGCATATATCGCAAGTTGCTTTAAGTACAATTTTTAACGAAAAGGCAGCATACAAATTAAATCAAAACTGAATCCAAAATTGAATCCAATCAAAACAGAAGCCAATCACAACTCCAAGAAAAAGACTGCATGTACAGACAAAAATCACACCGCGGTATGAACAAGTGTTAGGGAATCGCAAGAATGTGGTATGAGTAGTTTGTAATTTCAACCCCAAGTAACGGAGCGACCACCCTCTTCCTTTGCTGAAAAAGCCAGAGACGGCGCTGCCATATAAAAGCAGTATTAGCCTGAGTATAACAGGAATTCTTTAAAAGGCATATAAATTGATATGCATCATATACTGCTGGAGAAGTTAATTGGTAGCGAACTTAAGCAATGATGGCTGTACAAACCCTTAACTTTTATTCCCCCCAACCATCAAATGTATATTAGTCTGTCTCAACCACGTGAAGCCACAATGACATTATCAAACTAACTTCTGATATAATTTACCTTCTCCAATTTGAAAGGAAAAAAATGAACAAGTAGTGTTTTTTTCTGACAAGAACAGACACCATGACTTTTATTTTAAAAGAGACAGCATTTGGGCAACTGTGTATCTACATATTTCCAAACACTTTAAGTGAATCTCCACAAGCTAATAGCAAATCCCTCATCAGGAGGCTGTATACCTTTCCCATCACCCACAACTTCAGATGTTACTTTACTAAATGGAAGGTTTGAGATTATCCTTCCTCCAAGTTTCCCTCTTCCTTCCAGGACTTGATCTGAACCACCCTGTGCTACAGCTGTCCTGTCTATTTTACAGATAAGAAAATGTGCTCTATGGTCATAGAATCACAGAATCTTACGAGTTGGATCTAGTCCATAGAATGTAGTCCAACCCCCTGCAATGCAGGAATCTCAGCTAAAGCATCCATGACAGATGAACACCCAACCTCTTCTTAAAAACCTCCAAGGAAGGAGAGTCCACCACCTCTCGTGGGAGTCTGTTTCACTGCTGAATAGCTCTTACTGTCAGAAAGTTTATCTGAATATTTAGTTGGAATCTTCTTTCTTGCAACTTGAAGCCTCGTTCAACCCACATTTTACCAGCTTCCTCACAAGAATATCATGGGGCACTTTGTCAAAAGCCTTACTGAAATCAAGATAACACTATGTCCATGGCATTTCCCTGATCCACAAAGTTTGTAATTCCATCGAAAAAGGAAATCAGATTGGTCTGGCATGACTTATTTTTGGGAAACCCATGCTGGGTCTTAGTATTTACAGCATCCTTTTCTAAATGCTCACAGGCTGATTGTTGAATTAACTAGGACCTTCTCTTGTATCAATGTCAAGCTCACCGGCCGGTAGTTACCTAGGTCTTCCTTTTCCCCCTTTTTGAAGATGGGAACAACATTTGCCCACCTCCAGTCTGTAGGGACCTCACCTGTTCTCCAAGAATTCTCAAAGATAAAAGAGCAACTGCTCTTTTTTTGAGAAAGAGTGCAGTAAAAATGAAACTGCAGCTCTGAAGAACTTGAAACCATTTGCTTTAATCTCTCCATAAAGACGCATCTTCAACTTCAAGAGCACCATCTGCAAAGTCAACAATTTATTTCGTGCCTGATCATACAACTGTTTATGCTGCATAACTCAAAGAAGAACACACATTTGTGATCAACACTATTCTAAGAACAAAGCAAGTTGCTGCATAGGTCACAATTGCAATTTGTTCTATGGCTTACACAGAGAATGTGCCATCTTTCCCACACAACTGCTAATACAACTCCTGTCCACAGGCTCTTGGAGGCCTTCTCCAGCCTCCCAATAGAGGCTGTTCTGTCATCATGCCCCACCCTCCCGGAATGAATGGAAGCCATTCTTCAAACCGATTGACATGGACCATGCTGTATCTCAGAGCTACAGCTGGCAATGTATCTGGGCACCTTTTGTTTCTATGATTATTCCAAACATACTCGCACTCTTTAAAAAGGATTTTTTCAGAAATCTTTAACCTGCAAGAGCATTTCTGTATCTTACTCGGGGGTGGGGGGTCCTCATTGGTATCCTGTATGGATGACAGTAAGATCAGCCCTTACATTAGGGACAGGGAGGCTATGACCCTTCAGATGTTGTTGGTCTACAACACCCACTATGCCATGCTGGCTGATGCTCATGTGGGGAAAGAGTCCAACAACATCGAGGACCACAGGCCCATTCCCATCCCTGCCCTATATCTATCTAACTGTACTGAGGTACTATTGTTGCTTCTCACTCAGCTGCTTCTTGCCTAAACCCAAACAGGAATTCAAATCTCCAGTCTATGTAGCAGTTCTAGGCCTAAGGAATCAACATATCATGAATAACTAATCTGTGGCAGCCAGTCCCACATGTTTTTATGAATGGCACTTGGCTATTTTCATATCCTTCAAAGCAGAAATGGAAAAGACCAGAGATTTGGTTAAAATCAGAGAAAATGCTTTTGAGAAAGACCAAAAGATATTGGCCCACAGGCTTGATACTCCCTTTAGAAGGAATTGAGTTTTCTCTTTCTTACTTATCCGCTAAAAGCTGCAGAACTTTCTAATTATATTCAAAATGGTTTGCAAACAACATCAAGAGTACTACGTGGAAAAGCTTTACTAATTACAGAGACAGAGTCCAATTGTGCATGGCTGCAAGACAAATAGCCAAGTAAAGCTACAACAAAGCCAACAGAAGTTATCACCTAAGATGTCAGAACTCAGGAATCACAAAAAGCTTTTTTTAAAAATCCATGAAATACTAAACAAGTTACCAAAGGTAAACAGTGGGAAATCAAGGATAATATAACTTTGCCATCAACACTTTTTCCCACTTGTGAAGGTGCATGTTCTACACCACAGATACAATCCTGTCAAAGGTAAGTAAATCCCATTGACTGTGCACATGCTTAAAATTTTCCACTAAAATAAATGGAATGTTAAGAGCATTGAACTTAAGCTAGATGGTGCCCCCAATTTATGATGAAACCTTCTGAAATAAGTTACCAGATAAAGGTATTGAAGCAACTCTGACAACTAGCAAGTTAACTATCAAATATACATTTCCCTCACAGATTGTTAGTTGCATATATTCACAACTACTTACAAGCCACTTATTCTTGACAAACCTATACATTTCTACAAGCTGCAAGTAGAACCTTTGCAGTGTGACTGCTTAAACGCAGTGCTCAGCCCAAAGTTACACCAAAATACTTGATATGCAAGGAACAATCCAAACAAAGATTATGCTCTTTAAAGACCCACCCATTTCATCAGCAGAGATTTAAGCCTGTGCTTAGCTCTGTAGAAGTCAACAAAGAACTTAGAAGAGTTCACATCTCTTCACATATTTTTGCATTATAACAAACCACACTTGACCACTATATCTTGGAATTTAAAAGGTTTGATTTTTAAAAATTGACATGAGAATGCTACATTCCTCAGAGACTAAATATTTCTGAAAGCCTTTATGCACATTACCAAATGTTTCATACATGGCTAGATTTCATTCTTTATACCGTCAAGAGGATGCTATATTAAAGCAATTTGAAAAGCAGGGAAGTTATTGTGCAAGCAGGGTCAAGAGCAGTTCTGCTGTTGGGAAGTTTTATCATCTTCCTCCTGTCTTTATCAAATTAACACTTGAGACAAAGATGCACCATAGCTACGTCTTCATTAATTCCTGACAAGTGTAAGAGCATTTACATCAGATTCACACAGATCTTAACTATACCTTGGAGAGAAGCAAAATGCAAGACATGCAAACAAATGCCAACACCTGCCACATGCAGCAGAGCCCACAAATTCTGCCTGTATGTTTTTAAAAACACAAACAATTCAAACTTCGTGCTAAGTTTCCAATGACTTGATTGACAATTCTTGCCGGGGGAGGGGGAGTGGCTTTACACTGATGGTGGCAGAGCCTTTCTGAACAAGATTTTGATTCCAATGTGATATGATTTAAACAATCCAGCCAGTGAAAAACACAGAAATTGGATGTATCTACCTCGTTAGTGTTCCAACGGTGCCTCTCTTTTGGTAAACTGGAACATTTTGGTAGACATTCAAGCAGCTTTTTCGGTAAAAAGATTTTTACATGACTTCCATTGCTGTTTCCATGATCATCTACAAAGAGGAAAAAAGTAAATACAATACATCAGAAAACAAGACTTAGAACTTATTCCTCCTCTCTGATGCAAAAGGTTCAAGTTCTCTCTCTCTCTCTCTCTCTCTCTCTCTCACACACACACACACACACACACACAGAGAGAGAGAGAGAGAGAGAGAGAGAATTCATCTCCATAACTTGTCGCATTACGAATACCACTTGTGACCATAAGGCTATGAGCCACTACAAATCTAAGCTTGTACCACAGACATAATAGTCCCTTGATCTCACAAGCGGAGACTAAGTTTATGAGCTGACATCTTTCCAAACCAACCACACAAGCTGCCAGCAGCTTTGTTCCCAAGTGATACTAAATGAAGTGTCAGAACAGCAAATCCAATCTCTGCTGCCACTTCTACAGAAGACATTCCCAGTACCCCAGTATGCCTTCTATACAAGGGAGAGCTAAAGAGGTAATTTTAAACTACAATCCCTTTGGGGATTTATTTATTTTTTAAATCATGAATAGTCCTAGATTACAGCAATAGAGCCTGAGTCCTGGGTTTGGTGTAGGGTTGACCACAAACCAGAAAGAGTACAACAAATAACTTCCAGTTCTAGACTGGAAAATAATGCAAAATAATGTTCTCTATTCACTATCTCCACACACACACAAAAAATCAGGTATGACAGTTGAAGGGCAAGTTCAATAGTGCTGAGAGTGTCAGGTCAGTATAAGAGATCATGTATGGTTCAGTAACACCACAACAACTCTTGACACTTCTGCAAATGATTGGAGCAGTCATAGGCCACTTGAAAAACAGAATCTGAATTGGAAAATTCAACTGGAATCTCATTAGCCAAGGTTTGCTCTTGGCTTACTGCTTGTGGTATGTTTTGAGAGAAACAGATCATGAGCGCTTGTTTGCAAGTAACACTGAGCCAGCTTCTGGTTTATTTCCCTCCCAATGCAACGAAGGCAGGAATAGGGGGAGTAAATGCACCAGTACATTGCTTGCCTTCATTAAGCAACAGCTTGTTTTTAACTATGCTTTAAAGTGGCATGTGACCTAGGCCACTGTGCTACTGATTCATTTTATTCAACAACACATTTTGAGAAATGAATACGTTTCCATGGGAAAGCATAGTACCAGAATTTTTTTCCTGCTCTGGATCACTGCATGAACCACATAACCATAGCATCCCAATCCTCACATACAAAAGGGCAGAGGCCTGGCCATTGCAAACTGCTATAGTCTCCTGAAGCAACATGATAGCTATTGAACGGCCACTAAACCACAAAGTCTCCCAGATGTCTAGAGTGTGCTGGAGCATGGCTGCCTACGTGGATACGTGGAGACCAAACCCAAGTCATGATGGACAGGAAGGCTGCACAGCTGTGGGGAGGGTTTGTTCTTCTCAACTTAAATTTCTATGATTACTCTACAGCATGTACTGTCCAAGGTGCTGTAAAAAAAAAAAAAAAAGCTTATACCAGTTAAAAATAAATATGGCCCTCTCTCCAGATTTTTCAGCATGTATGTTTGTATAATCAAAGATCTGAAAGGAAAAGCAAAAGAAGTTTGGATAACAAAAAGGAAAACATAGATGCAGTACAAGTAAACTAGCAGTGGATTATTCTGCTATCAGCCTTAGTTGTGTGCACTGAGCACATTTGAGGATTTGTTAGAATACCACATCCGGGCCTAAAATAAGGTGTAGGTAACAAGCGGCTATTCATATAGGCTGCATTTAATTTGCAGAAAAGAGGGGGGCAGACAGACATAGAAATAACATCTTATCCCATTGCAAAGTAGATTATCTTCCACTGACATTTCCAAATGTTTTTCTACTTTCAGTCTTACACAAGGAATAATGTGCATGGTCTAAAATACAGTCCTCAAGAAAGACTTGTATTATAAGCATCTATCAGCTTCAGCAGACAAAAAAGTACCGTATTTTTCGCCCTATAGGACGCACCGGCCCATAGGACGCACCTAGATTGGGAGGGGGGGATAAAGGGGAAAAAAATTATTTCCCCCCCCCCATGCGCGGGTCTGGGGCGGGAGAAGCCCGAGCTTCCCCCTCCCCCAGCCCCCAGAACGGGACCCAGAGCTCTGGGAGCTTGCGGGGCTGGAGGAGGGGGAAGCCCGAGCTTCCCGCTGCGCCTCTCGCTGTCCCCCGAATTTGCGGGGCTGGCGACGGGGAGGAGCAGGCTTCTCCCCCCCCCCCCCGCCAGCCTTCTAACCAAGTCGGGGGACAGCGGGAAAGGCGCGCTGCGCCTCCTGCTGTCCCCCGAGTTTGCGGGGCTGGCGACGGGGAGGAGCAGGCTTCTCCCCCCCCCGCCAGCCTTCTAACCAAGTCGGGGGACAGCGGGAAAGGCGCGCTGCGCCTCCCCGCTGTCCCCCGAGCTTGTGGGGCTGGCGGTGGGGCTCTCCAGGCTTCAGCAAAAGCCTGCATTCACCCCATAGGACGCACACACATTTCCCCTTCATTTTTGGAGGGGAAAAAGTGCGTCCTATAGGGCGAAAAATATGGTACTATAAAATGTTTAAGCTCAGGCACAAAGCAGAGCCAGGTCAAGACAGACAGGGAAGCTTTACTCAGGGATCAGTGTGGTATAGCGGTTGTCAGTCTAGAACTGGGGAGACCCAAGTTGAAATCCCCTTTAAGCCATGAAAGCTCACTGGGTGACTCGGACCAGTCACCAACTCTAAGCCTAACCTACCTCAGAGGGTTGTTATGAGGATAAAATAGGGGTGGGGAGGGAAGGACTATGCATGCTGCCTTGATGAACTAAGTCTACAGTGAACACCAAAATTACAGAAATGAAGCCTCTCGATTTTATCATTCTCCTTATTTAAAGCAAAGATCTGGCATTCAGATCTAAACTGTCTTTTCGCTCTTTCAAATTCACACTAAGTTGCTGCTTGCATGACAGAACATCAAGCAAAGCTGCTCCTCTTTGAAGCATCTACGTAACATAAAAAGGGACAGAAAAGGAAGTACTGTTGGGTTACACATGTTCTGATGCCAGAGTAAAGAAACTGTTAAGACATGGAGATCATGCGTCATTTTATTCTTATCAACTTTCAGCAACTGGAGTCACTGCTTAGTGCAAACCAAAATATGGAGCCTTTGGTCTGGATATACAGTGGTACCTCTGGATGTGAACGGGATCCGTGTCCCTACAAGAACTATCAACTTTTTATCGCTTCAGGAAGGGGCAGGGAACCTCCAGCTTGCAGAATTAATTAGACCAGCCAGGCTTCCTCATCTGACCCACAAGGCCATTTTGAAAAAGCCATGTGCATCAGCTGTGGGCAGCTGAAGTTGCACTAGGCCAAAAGGGGGATTGCAGGCACTGCTGATCAGCTGATTGTCAGAGCTTCAAAGCTTATCACAGGGCTTTCAGCAAGAACCAATGGTCAGCTGGTGAATCCTGAGTCTTCTCTTGAGTCCTGCACAGCCAACAACCCTCATGAAGGACCAAACCGGTGAAGGCCTCTTATCCATTTCATGAACCCATACAAACTTCACATTGACTGGAAGGGTAAAATAGAGCTAAGAACCAAACTGTCACACTTTATACACTGAACTATTCATTTCATGTGCACAGTAGACAAATGCAAAAATTGGGGCAAAGGAGGCAAGAACATGGAGCAGCAAGTGGCAGACCACAACTGAATTCAGTATTAGGAACAAGAGCTCCACGTCATTTTAAAAAAAATAAAATCAATACAGCTCAAGCAGAAAAAAATTCCCCGTGACAAAATAACAAAGTGGCTACATATTCAGGTAAGGCATCGTTCGTAAGTGTCTTGGGTGTAGTACACTAAGCCAAAACTTAGGAATTACTAACTGAACTCAGTGGGACTCAAAAATTGGAAAATTGGACTGGACAGCAGTCCAAGTTCTGCAAAGCAATCATCTAAACTCCATGGTACAAAAATCTTAAAAGTCTTAAAGGTAAGTGAGGGAAGGGAGAGAAGGCCAACCAATAAAAGTCCATAAAGGATTCTGAATTAATTACACTCTATAAAGTCTTGGTGGTTTTATAGCCTCATTCACATTCCTTGCACTTCATCCTCCCAAAGGAGGAAACATAGACAATAAAAATTTGAAACATACAACAGCAAACAAATCATGCCTCCCTCCCTTCCTCTACATACACATACCCCTCTCTCTCTTTTTACCAGTTCTTACATATTTGGTGATCCAATAGATTTGGAACTGTAGGCCTTTAACTATCAAAGCTTTGGTGCAAATAACTTTTTACTGTTTGCAATGTACATCCCCCACCAAAGGGTCCCATAAAGCAGACCTTCCATTCGGGTTCAAAACACTTCATTTAACATACTGTATTTATATTCCACCTCTCCATCCTACAAAGAACCAAGGGCACAAGAACAAATCCCTAAGAGCATTATACCAGCCACTGTGACTGCAGATATTTACACATGTTTATAATATCATCATCATTTATTAATTTATATACCACTTATATGCCAAAATGGCTTCTAACTGGTTTACAAATATAAAACAAATGCACAGAACATGCAGTCTTGTTCTACCTACAACCTATTCCAACTATACAAAAGCAACAC
Organism: Podarcis pityusensis; assembly: GCF_964106645.2. Lineage (NCBI taxonomy): Eukaryota > Metazoa > Chordata > Lepidosauria > Squamata > Lacertidae > Podarcis > Podarcis pityusensis. The sequence continues at coordinate 64,541,298 of NC_138033.1, read as the reverse complement.
GCTTGCACTGCTTGGCTGTTCTTCCCAACACTGACAAACAGCTGTGTCAGGTCAAGTCTTTTCCTGCCCTTGTAATTTCAACACACTCAAGATTAGGTCACAAAAAGGTAATCGTTATATTTTAGAACAGTAGTTCTCAAACTTTTTTTCTCCACTTAAAAATTGCTGATTGTCTTGGAGGAGTACTTAAATGATTTTTCTACCTATTGCAGCAATTGTAATGCACTGTGCTGGATTATTTCCAAGTGTATTTTACTGCTTCTTTTATTTCTTATGTTGTATTTTACTGTATACCTTCCGAAGAATACATATTGTAATACAATAATATACACAATAAGAATTAAAAGCAGCAATAAAAATACAATTAAAGTTCAATACAATTATTTAATACAGGCCTACTGTGAACCACCAGAACGAGACTTGCAGAAAACCTCTGTTTTAGAACTAAACAATCTGCCACACAAGATCAGGCGGTGGGCAGGAAGCCACAGCATGGGCAGGTATACTCCCAACAAATTCAACAGCCAGCATATGAATGCAAACAGTGAAAAGTATTTAATGATGTTACTGCTCTTTGGCAGAATCACTAGATTATGCCTCTAAGCAATTTTAGAGTTCAGGGAAGTATTTTTGAGAGAGGAAATAAAGATGTCATTGGAGACATACTGCAGTATGATTATCCAATTCAAGACATTTCTCCTGAAGCTTGGAAAAGTAATATTTTGGACTGAACATCTTGTCATTTATTTACCCTGCACACAGTTCTTCTGGATCACAAACAAGCTGATTACTCCCATCAAGTTCTCACTACATAATAATGTGATGACAGAACTCCTCAATGCAATTACTCTCATGCAGCTAACTGCTACTACCTATTCAAACTATGCTACTTCTCTGTTCACTTTCGTCTCCCAGCTGACGTAGGTGGATATGTACGGGGGGGGGGCACGGAGAGAGAGAGAACAGCAGCACCGAGGCCATACTTCACCAAACACTACAGGCCACAAATATCTGAATAGGCTACCTCCTTTCCTATATAGACCATCTCAAGAGTGTGGGCCCTCTTGGGTAGTCGTACCACCCACAAATGTTTGAGGGGTGCTGGCCCAAGAGAGAACATCCCCGTGGCATCCCCTACGTTGTAGAATTCCCTCCCCACAGAGGTGCATCTTCAGTAAAGGTAAAGGTAAAGGTAAAGGGACCCCTGACCATTAGGTCCAGTCATGGCCGACTCTGGGGTTGCGGCGCTCATCTCGCTTTATTGGCCGAGGGAGCTGGCGTACAGCTTCCGGGTCATGTGGCCAGCATGACTAAGCCGCCTCTGGAGAACCAGAGCAGTGAACGGAAACGCCGTTTACCTTCCCACCGGAGCGGTACCTATTTATCTACTTGCACTTTGACGTGCTTTCAAACTGCTAGGTTGGCAGGAGCAGGGACCAAGCAACAGGAGCTCACCCCGTCGCAGGGATTCAAACCACCAACCTTCTGACTGGCAAGTCCTAGGCTCTGTGCTTTAACCCAAAGCACCACCCACGTCCCTATTGCACTTCAGTATATAGGTTTTATTGTATGCTGAAAATTCACCACTTTGCCCCGGCCTTCGACATATATATCTCACCAAATTCTTTTGATTTTAAGCTGTTTTAACTGCTTCTATTGTTGCACTGCCATACAACCCTGAGACCTCAGGGTGAAGGGTGTGTAAGAAATCCAGATGATGATGATGATGATGATGATGTGCATTCTCAAGCTGCTATCTATTAAGTCCCATTCAGTTTATGCATGAGAAAGCAGAGTGAAGACGAAATGCATAAAATGAACTGCACAGGTTTGAAGCCAGGCTCAAATCGCCAAGTAAGATCAAATACATCTAAGAATATTATTTAACAAGAAGGTTTAGTGGAAAGGGGGGAGGGAGGGAGAAATTCTGAAAGCAGCAGTAGTAGTGCTAAAAATAGCCATCTGGGTGACAGACTGCAAGCTCAACATGTGCTTGAAAACTGAACAAAGCAGCAATACACGCCAGGGCAGTTTCCAGCTCCACGCAGCCTAGCTGGCCTTTTTTGTACAAGCCCTGGAGCGGCTGCATTTGTACCATTTAGGTTTGCTTCCAGGCAGTCGTTTTTCAAAGCCTGCAAAATTGTTTTCTCGCCTTTTACAGGGCACTTGTCTTTTCCATAATTATTGTAAAAGCTAAAGTAGTAAGAGATAAGAATCTACAACTGTAGGAACAAAATTGCAACAAGAAAAAGTAGTTACCTGTACTGAATTTTTTTAAAAAAACCAACCTCTGTACAGTTGTACCTTGGATCCCAAATGCCTTGCAAGTTGAACATTTTGGCTCCTGAACACCGCAAACCCAGAAGTGAGTGTTCTGGTTTGCGAATGTTCTTTGGAACCCGAACGTCCAACAGGGCTTCTGATTGGCTGCAGGAGCTTCCTGCAGCCAATCAGAAGCCGCACTTTGGTTTCCAAACGTTTTGGAAGTCGAACGACTCCATTCAACTTCTAAGGTACGACTGTATAAAAAAATATATATTCCAACATTACAACTTTCACATTGCAAGGTAGTAGACACCCTACCAAGAAACTCTGCCAATGCTTCCCCAAGCTGGTGCCCATAGATGTTTTGGACTACAACTCCCTTGCCTCAGGCAGCATGTTTAGGAAAGACTTCTTCATGACCAAGATATAAACAGCAGCTGTAGTCACTTTCAAGAAAAGAGCAGGAAGAATGTAACTTACACATAGCATGAAAAGAAAATGTGAGGGGGATGAGCCCAGGGACAACACCCTCATTCCCCAATGGCTTTCCCTCCAGCAAACCAACCTCCTGCTTCCAGGAAGTCACCAAACAACACACAAGATCAACCACAGTCATACCTCGGGTTGAAGTAGCTTCAGGTTAAGCATTTTCGGGTTGCGCTCCACGGCGACCCGAAAGTAATGGAGTCCATTACTTCTGGGTTTCGCCGCTCGCGCAGGCACTCAAAATGATGTCACGGCATGCACAGAAGCGGTGAATTGCGACCCGCGGATGCGGGTTGCATTCACTTCAGGATGCGAACGGGGCTCCGGAACGGATCCCGTTCGCATCCAGAGGTACCACTGTACAATATTATGTATCTTCAGCAACTGGTATTCAGAAGCCAATTGTTTCCAATCCTGGAGACTCCATTCAACAGTTAGAGAGAATAACCAGTGAAGCAGAGCAGGAAAATGTCCATTTCTATTTCCACATAATTTTTTCCCAGTTCTAGAAATGCATAGTTTCTTAATGATTAATCTAATGAGTAGATAGAATGCCACTGCATTTGGGCAATTTCAACATTTTAATTACTTTCTCAGATGACTTTACCTGGAAAATATTCAATACGTGGGTCTTTGGGCAGATTGAAACTAGCTTATTAATAGGTTTAAATGCCTTGTTATTTTCTTCTTAAATGATGCAAGGGAAGTTCATGATGCTGAATAGTCATGTCTTTACAAGAATGGCAATAAAAATAATTTCCAGGGAAAGCTTTGGATTTGTTTAAACACTGAAACCACATTAAGGCTGCAAACCTATACATACTTAGCTTGGACTAAGTCCCAAGAATTCAGTGAGACTTCTGTCCAAGTACACTTGTCTAGGATTGCACTGTAATTGTGCTTCAAATGTTTTTCCTAATCAAATATTTCACTCCGAATATATTTAGCTACAGGAAACTTTAGATTATTATAGAACAGATAAAATTTAGATTGCACATCTATATTTAGTAAACAAAACTTTAAAAAGCATCAAATGAAGATGGGAAACTAGGTGCCAATTAATTAAGGGTATTTGACGCATTTTTGGTAGATTATATGATTCAAAATTTCACTCTGAAGAACCATTAAGACCATCTTTCATCTCCCAGAATTTCTTCAACCCCATGCCTTTTTCTACAATATCAGTCCATGGCCATCACCACATCTTCTGGCTCACACAACTGAATTTCATACCATTATTATGCCTTCCTGTTTGTGTGAACTGCTTTTCCTGTGACTGTTTTGAATCTCCCGCTTTGGGTTATTAGATAACCCAAAGCTCTAGTATTACAAGTTAGAACAAAAATATATCTGCACTTTCTTTACATTTTACATAGTTTTTAAAAACCATTATTCCCTTTTTAGTCATTTTTCTTCTAAACTAAAAAGCCCCAGATATTTTGCCCATAGTAAAGGTGCTTGAAACCTTTTGATTGCATTGGTTGCCTTTTGAAAAAAGGGGAAAGAGCAGTTATCATTTTTGAGATGAAGCAACCAGAACAGTAACCCATATTTCAAATGCAGTTGCACTAGGCCAAATAATACCGGTCTCAGGAGAGAATAGCCTTACAGACCTGTACCCTCTTATTTTCATTCCCATTTGATTCCTGATCATCACTAGCAAAGAACTTGTCCTTTCCACACAAACACACACACACCCATACACTTGCAGTTATTTCAAAATGATATATTGGAATAAATCAATGGGTCACAGAAATTCTCCAGTTCTTTTCCCTACAGTGACCTTTTGGAACCAAGAAGCTTCCTTGCATCTTTGTCGGGGCCTGGAGCCAAAAGACAAAACCTGACTGGACTATCAACTACAGTATTTCCCAGTTTCCTAGGCATCAAAATGCAAAGCGAAAGTCACATTCCATTAAAAAAAACCTGGGGGAAAGTTGCCAGTCCAAGTTTCCTACCCTATTTACTAAACCTTTAATTTTGTAACATTTCTAAATATACTCAAAAATTGATCTGTGTCCACTTCTAGATGAAGCCATCAGTTTAAAGTCAGATGTTACTTAATATTTCTACAAGTGACGAAAATCTGTAAATTTAAGAGGGGGCACAATTTCATTTTTAAAGTGAACCCTATTCCAGAACAGCCATTTGTTGCTTAAATGCTGAAAAGCCTGCTCCCATTCCAGCCATGTATGAAAACCTCAGGGGCAGCTAAGGCTTCCAGCTGAACTAATATAGCAAATTCCACAGCAGAGATCTTTCTGTTGATGATTTGCTGCCCCCAGCCTATGGCTGGTCAATAAAACCAGAACAGTTCTTCAACAGCAGCCGCCGTCGTCATGCAGTACATTTTACAAGCAGGAGAATCAAAGTAGATGGCCACAGGAAATGCCCTTCAAAGTCCAAACTCCAACATGAGCAAGACCTTTGGACAGAGAGGTTTTTTTAAACAAACAACAACAACAACATGCTTTTCTTTAAAACCAGATCATATAACATGTCTATGTTCTGCAAGAGACATCATCAGATGCCGTTCCAATCCCCAGCCCGCTGAAGATTAAGTTTTATAACTGCCAGTCCTAAACTATAGGCACAGGCTACATTTTCCCTTAGCTTTAACACTCCACAAAGGTCTTCATTTTTCAAATTAAATGCTCGATTTTACCAAGAAGCAGCTCAGCAAGAAGCTATTTCAAATCTATACAATAGAGAATCCACTTAGCACAGCTATCTGCGTTCACCTGTTAACTAATCTGTTCATGGTCCCCCCCCCCAACCCCATTCTATGCCTTGCTATAAATATTCACTTGAATACTTAACACTTCAAAATCCACACACACTTTTTTGACTCCAGAAATATGGCTGGCAGTTTGAGAAATGAGTTTTAAATGCTGAATTATCTGCCCTGGTGGAGACGACTATTTCTCCATGCTTGTGTTCTGGTAACATTATCACCCCCAGGAAGTACATCATCACCCCAAGTGAGCCACCAGGCCATACAGTACAGCACTCTGGACAGAAATACTAAGGGGTGAAAACAATTTAACAACCATACTTTCAAACCATTCTCACAACAGGAGCAAGACTTTTGTACTACAAGAACATCCCTAAAACCCTCCACTGAGAATCGACACCTTTCCCTTGTCACTTATTCCCCCCTGTTGTGGGTGGCAGAGAACAGTTAAGAGGCAGCCACCCTTCAATACAAATGGATAAACATGACTTCCTTCTTAGCACCAGCGCTTTCCACTTCATCCATGGTGCCTTAAGGAGTGTATCAATGGCTTACAAAATACAGTCAGATTCTCAGACCTGAGAATGGTCAGCCCACTTGATTTCACACGCAGTTAAGTCCAGAGATTATTAAACATTAAGTTTTATAAGTTAACCGGAACAGCATCTCCAATTATAAACCACTAGTGAAATACTTGTCTTTGTACAATCATTAAAGGAGAGAAATGGCTCCCTTTATACTTTTGACAGAGGTTAAGTATCATGTGATTAAGCAAAGCAAAAAAGAATTTTTGCCATTCCCCCCCTCCAAGAAAGAGGGAGAAAGGCCACCCACAGGCCAGCTCACTAAAATTACAATAAATATTTACTAAGTGGAAAACAAGTTAATGTCAGGATGTCTAGAACAATCTGAGCTACTGTAAAGGACAGTGTAATCCATTTAAAAATTATGTAATAATTTACAAAGTAAACACAAAGTAATGAAGGTAAAATGTTCTTTTTGGGTGGGGATCAAGCAGTTTGGATTATGGCAATCTCAGAGAGCTCACAGGAGTTTGATGATGAGCAAGAGTTTTCTGAATGTTAATTTAAATGCCAGCATTCACATCTACTATCTACAAGGACCAGGAATGTAGTTGAGGAAGGGCAATACACAAAGAGACATTTCTAAACACCAATGCATGAATATCACATGACAACACTACTATCACATGGCATGGCAAGACTACATGACACCTTCCTGCTTAAACAGGGTGCAAGTCAGGCTTACAGCAGACCTTCTGCAGCAGAGAAACAAGTGACCTTGCAGGTTAATCGTCTCAACACACTAACAGCTGTTGCAGTCCCAAAAGAACTAGACTTCCTGAACATTGTACAAGAATGAAGCTTTAAGCGCTATTCAAGCAACTTTATGGCTTATAACTACTAGCCCACATGAAATTCATTCACCTCAAGTATTGCCTGTACCAAAACAGGACATCAACAACCTTTTACGTGAGGAAAATGCTTATTCGCATCTTAGAAGGCAAAGCCAGCATCTTCCTCTCCATTTACTCACCCACGCAAGCTCGATTATCCCGAAACTTCCACGGCGCACAGCAAATGGACGTGCAGAAGCCATGAATTTGGGAGCTCAAGTCAGTGATTTTATGAATGGGGGGAAAGATGTGGGTAATTGTATAACTACAGTACATGTTTAGCTGAATATGTGCAGCTGCAAATGAGGTATTTTAAAGCACAAGAGTTATAAAACTGGTGGAAGATTTTGAATGGCATCCTTTGACCTACTATGTTAACAAAAGACTCTTCACCTTCTCTATTAAGGCAAACACATATTAACATCCCATTCTATACTGTTTCAGCAGCATCTCCATAAGGAAAGAGAACATATGCCATTTCACTCCCTCAGACCCCCAAAGTCCATTCCAGCATGCAGGGCCCCAAGTACCCAGCCACAACAGTTTGATTGGGTGCAAGTCCTCTGTGACATCTGATACTACTACCGACTGAAAACCCATTGACTACATCTAGAAATTTCAAGTTGCTTTCCAGCCCTGCTAGCACTGCACAAATAAAGGCAACGTTGCATGTTTCTGACAAAGTTATGCAAATGAATGAAATCCTTGAACAAAAAGAAAACAATTCACATATGGTTTGGGGTTTTTTTTGCTGTTTGGAACCTGCTTTTTAATCTCAAGAGTAAACACCTCCTACTTGTCATATCCGTATGGTTAAGGTTTGGGCACAGCTTCCCACCTCACCTAATGCCACCCTAGTACTTTTGAAGTTCTAAATGCAATATGCAAAACAACAACTTTGATTGCAACCGATGCCTTGGCAAGTGTACGCAGGTACGACTACAGAAGCACAGAAAAGAACATTTAACCATCCAGCATTACACAGCCTATATAAAGACAGGACATGTTTAACCCTTGAAAACCTTTACTTGCAAAAAAAATTAAATATCTCACAGAGTTAGCATTCATATATACCAGCCCAATGTGTATATTTAAAATGTTCTTAAAGGGATCAGCCAATACACTACAAATTTCTTTGACAGTACATCACTACCCCCTTGTGGCTATGCAATAAAAGACTCGTGTTCCGATTTTCAAAACCGTATTCTCTTCATGCAACTTCACCAAAAAGTTACAGGCTTTACCTCTTCCCGTCACAAGTCATCTTTTTTTACCTATTGAGCTTTAATTAATTCCAAGACCAAGGTGACATCTCAATAAGACTTTTGTACAAAAGGTTCAAACACTTGTGGAGAATTCATTAACAAAATCAATTTGATTTTAATATAAAATTTATTGCTTTAAAATGCTGTAAACAACAATTTGATCCCTTATTTTATCCCTGGCTAGAGTCCTTGATTACTACTGCCACCATTTCAATTACTACACCACTCCCATTGTGCAGTAATTTTTAAAGCATAGACATGCACCATACCAACTTAATTTTAGTTCAGCTAAATGTTTTAGCTCTCGATCAAAAAAGAAGTTGAATGCTAATTTGTAATACATAAAACGAGCCACCTGAGATTGATTCGTAGCACCTCAGATACCATATCCCAATCACAGGTGGGGGGTTTTTTCATTCTCATTTTTAGACTACTTTGAATATTAGGCCTTTGACAACAGTATCTCACCTGCACCAACAGGCCCCAAAGCAAACTCTAAACCCACTGACTCAAAACAAGGGAAACTCCTCTGCTTACTGGACATTCCAAACATTTTGTGGGACCAAAATAATTCTAACCTACACCAAGAAAATGGCATGCACATGGATTATTGGCTAAATATTTTAACAGACAGGCACACAAGGACATATGCAAGGAAGATATGCATTGAGCAATTCCTTCTGATGGAGAGATGGAGACACAAGTTATGCACATTTACATATTTGAAGCATTAGAACAGATTGATTGATTTAAACAAGAAAAAAGTACACACATCACACATGTGAAGAGCCCTGGGATCTTCAGCTGAAGCCCAGTATACAAATTTAATAAACAACAACAGGATGGAAGGAAAGAAGGAAGAAAGATCATGCCACTAAGGCAAAATACTGTACTACTGGAAAAGAATGTTTGATAACATCACACATTGGGTATGTTTATTGAGTGGGCATATTATTATGAATGGCAATTCCCAAATCTCAAACTGCCTTACACTGAGCCACAGCCCACTGGTCCATCTAGCTCAATATGATCTACACCATTTCCAACTGACAAGGGCTCTCCAAGGTCTTCACCAGACAGGTTTTCCCCAAACCTTCTTACTTAAGATTATTTAACCAGAGATGCCTGCTGCAAAGCATGTGCTTTACTAATGAGCTAGTACTACTCCGTAGTAGATGATTACCTTACCAATCCCCATTTTGAAAAGCCACACCTAGAATGCCTAGCCCCTTTCCCTAAGAAACACTGGTACAGTTGGGTGCATGTGCCCCAGCTTTCACTTTGCATGGGCCACTGTTGTTGTCTGTCCTATAATGAACACACAGGATCAGCCCTTCCCATAATGCAAGGCCAAAAAAAAGCTGTAGCTCAGTGATAGAGCACCTGCTTTGCATGTGAAAGGTCCCATGCTTAATCCCTAGCATCTCCAGGCATGGAGAGCCACTGCCAGTCAGTGTAGACAACAGTGAGCTCAATGGATCAAGTGTCTCTTTCAACAGAAGGCAGCTTCCAATGTTCCTAAATGGATAGCACCAACACACCTGCCTACAGGTGAGGGAGGCATATTAAGATTGTTATGGCTCAGCATCAATTAGGCCATATTGCACCTGTGACTGAAGTATATACAGGAGAAACAAAATGGTGCCAAGAGGTGAAGGTGAATTGAAAGCAGTCAATCAACCCCATTAAAAACATGTCCCCTCTCAGGTGTCTTACAGCGTGATGCAGAAGAGGTAGTAAACCAAGGGCTGAATAGCCAGCCCATGCCCCACTAAGCCCACAACACAGAGAGGAAGCAACAAGGGGAAGCATCATAAAGAAACAAGCAGATGTGAGTCAATTACAAACCTAAGCGTAAAGTTGGGTAAATGCCATCAAATTTATTTACTTCTCTATACGGAGAGGGGGAGACGAATGTCCAGCCACACAGGTGTGCCTGTGCTACCCAGAGATGGCCTGTGGAGCATACATAAGGGTGAAAATGCTATCATGCACACATTTAAATCACACATATTCATTATTCTATACAAACGGCTGCCTCTCTACTTGTGCATGCCAAATACCTACATGCATGACACTGCTGTAGCCTCCACTTGCACCTCCAAGCAGCAATACCATACCTTCTCCTTGAACAGCAGCAGAGGATAGACTATTTGGAGCAATATGGTAATGCCTCAGCTGCCATGAGAGGCAAGGCCCTGTCCTCCACTCAGTTTATTCAGTTTCCCACCCACCCCCACCAACAGAAAGGATGACCTGGCCTCCAGCTTACCTTTTAAGGCATGCCCTTGGCTGCCCAGAACATTGCCTCTTTCTCTGGTCCACAACATTGATGTTTTTTTCACGCACATATTAATCATGCACGTACCACAGCACTTTTCTCTGCCCATGCTAGCTACCAAGGATCAACAGGGCTATATTTTTTTAATGTTCCAAGGCCTTGCCCTTCTCAGTGACAACAGCAAACTGGATCCCCACATAAAAAGGCTGGATGTATATATTTCCCCTGCCCCTTACTCCACCACATCTTACCACAGCCCAGCAAAAGAGCTGGCAAAATTATGCCTCTTTTTCCCTACATCTGGAGAAGTCAAACATCCCTTCCCTCCAATTGCACAAATAGCAACGCCTGCTGTGACCTCACTATGGCTCAAACCTTACCCTGCCTTCAGTAAGCAGGCCTGTCCCACCAACACCGTACAGCAGAGTGCCTGTGTCCTTGTATGCAATCAGGCACAGATCTCCCAAACTGACAAGTAAATGCCCACTTTCACCTGCATTTGCCATTGGCAAATTACTGTGTCGGTCAGCAATATCCCAACACGAAAAGGCACCAATCTCATGTCCTGCTTAAATATACAAAAGGAAGTGAGGGCAATCGCAACATTCCAGTGCCAGAGACTGGAAAGAAAAGTGCCAGAGCTCTTTCCCCAGTATGCAAAGAGTGACTTTCACAGACCTTTCCACTGACAATGAGAACAGGTGGCTCTGTTGCTCCTTTGACTGGCAAACCCTGGCAGGTGAACCATGTGTTCAAAGGCAGGGCTTGTCCGCTTGCAATCCTCACACAGAAAGATGCTGCTTATGCCTTTGGTGTGCACAGGGATGTAGGAGCATGTCACAGCTGCCAGACAGCCACTCTCTTAGCACACAGGACCTTAACCCACCCAACCCTCCCCACTTGGACGTCATCACAGTGCACTGACAGAACTGGCCAGCCAGCCCAAATCGCGGGACATGCCAACTCCAACACGCTCCACGGAGCAGGCAGACGTCACCTCTAGGGGTTTCTTTTCTTTCTTTTAGGTATTCAGCACCGAAAGGCAAATATTTTTGATTTCTGACTAAAAGTGCTGCTTCCTACCCCACCCCCCAGCCTAACAAACAAGAGGCACAGACGTGTGTATGTGTGTTTTGTGTTCCCACGCCGAACTCTTCTCTTTTTGCGCCCCTCCAGCATTCTTCCTGCAGCTCAAGGAGGACACCCACTCCATCACCATCACCCCAGGGACAAACCCCCCGTTCCCTTAGGGAAGACCCCCCGATTCTCTGTCTTCCCACCCCACCCCCCGCCTCACTTGTCATGCAAGGCAATGAGAGGCGGAATCCTATTCCGGAGGGTCGCCAGGAGCAGAGGCGGGGGAGGGGTTTGCGCGCGCGCGCGCGCCCCCTCTCTCCTCGCCCCCCCTCTCCCATTGGCCGGCCATTCCCCGCCCCCAGGCTGCCCCCTCCGCCGACCCCTCCCCTCAGCAGCGGCAGCAGCTCCTCGAAACTTTCGGGCCGGGAGACCGACCCGAGACGCCGAGCCGAGACACCGCCTCGTTGGGCTGGTTTGGAAGAATTTTGGAGGGAGCGCGCGCGAGGCGGCAGCGGAATTCGAGGGAGGGGGCTGCCCCCCCCTGCGCGCGCGCGCGTTCCCGCCTGCGCGCCACCGCCGCGTGTCCCCTCAGCCCTCCCGGCTACCCTCCCGCCGTCCTCTCCATCAGTCAGTGAAACCAGCCGGGTCTGTCCTGCCGGCGCTTCGGTTCCCTCCCTCCCATCCCTCACAGCTCACCTTCCGGCTTGTTTTCGGCGGCCATTTCCCCTCCGCGCGCCACATCCTCCTCCGCCGCCTCCTCCTCGCGACCGGGATCCAGGCAGGCGCGCGCGCCGCTGCCGTTGCCGCCACCGCCTGCTGCCCCCGCCCCTTCCTCCTGCCGACCTATTTCCGGTTCCGCTCCCTCTCTCTCAGGCCCCCCCCACCTCTTTCCCCTGCTGTCGCCGCTGTTGTTACCCCCCTGCCGTCCACCTCCAGCCCCTGCCGTTGTTGCCTGCCTGCCTGCCTGCGTCCCCTCGCCGCCGCCGCCTCCGACACCGGGCCAGCCAACCGACCCCCCCCCAGGCGCCGCCTCACAGGCAGTGCGACGCTCCCATTGGGTCTTTCGCGGACTGATGCCTGTCTCCGCCAACCCTCGCTGAGCAGAGGCGAGCCGGAAGGGAGGATGGGCCTGACTGGCACCGTCGCCGGCCTATGGGCGACTAAGTCGGCGAGTGGGCGGGAGAAGAGGAGGGAGGCGCATCAGAGGCGCTAGTGCGGCCATGATGAAAGGAGCGGGGAGAGGCAGAGGGACTCTCTAGAGTGGGGAGAGTAGCCAATCAGACTCTAGAAAGGTGCGGAGGGGGTTGATGGCAGGTGGTTCAGCCAATAGCCGTGCCAAATGAGGGCGTTAGGATGGATGCGGCGGGGAAAAACCGTGACGCAAATGCGAGGCAGCGAATAGGGCGAGAAAGCGCGACGCCGGAGGGAGGGAGCCGCGTCCCAAAGGGAGAGAAGGGAGCAGAGAGGGAGAATGAAGGCGGGGGCTGAAATCCGATGCGCGCTCCTATTGGTCAGCTGGCATTGACAGGCAGCCACGCCCCTGCTCGCCTTGTTAACCCTAAACAAAGGCTCTGATTGGCGGAGGCGCAAAAGGGGCACTGTGACCAATGGGGGGGGTGCGGAGCGAATCCGCAGTTCTGATTGACCAAGGGGTCCTCTCAGTGGTTTACTTAAATGGTTGAAAGTGTCTAGATCTCTGTCCGATTGGAGGATCTCCCTTGGTCCCTGCCATCATTGGCTGTTCTGCTGGGTTCTGGAGGGGCTGGTGTCTGCATGGGTCCTTATTTGCAAAAAGCAAATAAAAAGATCGTTATTAATCCATTAATTAATTAATTAATTAATTATGCTTTGTGTTAACTGCATTATCTGTTTATTGCTGTGCCTGTTTTTCTTATTACTGCGCCGATTAATTTCATTATTGCAATTATAATTTTTTATTGATGCAATTACAATTTTTTATTGTTATAGCAACTATTCCATTTAAAAATGATAATGTTAGGACGGCTGTTCGTATTATCACCATTATAATTGTTGCAAAGATTAATTTAATTTAAAAGCATACATTTAGGACAGAAAGTGGTAATGGTAATACTGTACAACCATTATTAATTTCAGGAGCCCTCCACCCCACTGCCAAGCACCTCTTGGTCCTGCAAGCTTTATACTGTACAGGAAACTTTCAAACTAAAGTTTTGGAATTTTTTAACCCAAGTACCTTTTTAGTGGCTCAAAACATATTTTAATAGATAAATCTGCCCTATTTATTAAAGTTGCTGCCCTAATATGTTTATATTTTAAGTCACAGGAATGGATGCATAGTTGCAACAGATGTTTTTCAGTTTTCTGTACTTCAAAAGCTGGGAAATCATATTCATTGTAACATCCATCTTGCGTAGATAACTCCATAGCTGTAACTCTGCAATATGTGAATAAGTCCTTCTTTTTGTCTTTCCTCATTCAGCTTCATTGCGTGAGCCCACTGGATTCTATGAAAGAGTGAAAGAAACGTATCTCTATCCCAGGGGGTTCCCTGCCATTTTCTCCTGTGGTGCTTGTGAAAGGTCTCAGTGAATATCCCCTCCCAAATCCACAGTGCACCAGAGGCTTTTTTGTTTTTCCTGCTCAGTTTGACCTGGCTCAGTCTCTCCTACATTGAACATGCCTACATTTCGTTGCATGCCACGCCTCCACAGGTGCGTGAGAGGCTGTGACCGGCTGAGGTCACCCAGGGAACCTCATGGCCAAATGGAGATATATATACCGGTATATATACTGATGAGCCCTGCTGTATCCCCTCGCTCGACATAAACTCTTGTTGCCTCTTGGTTTCCTCTTCTCTCACAGGCTGATTTCCCTCCTCATAATAGTCTTAGCTGCATGGCCAAAGAGGGAGGGAGAGGAAAAGCTTTATGTGTAAGAAAGGAAACATTATCGTTACGAGTTTGGAGGGGTCAGTATTGATGATACCATGGGTTCCTTCCAAACCTGCAGTCTTGAAGCTCCCAACAGGTAGAATGTATTAGAGGAAGCCTGCCAAACCAATTCCTTTGTCAAGGTAATTTAGGCTTTGGCTGGCAAGTTAAGTATGGCAACTGAATATAGCCAAAGAGGTTGCTCAGTTTCTATAGAGATAAATGGGTGTGTCTTTTTCACCTCACCAGGTGGGATGCCACCTTATCCTAGAATGGAAAAAAAGAAAAAACCAAAGGGCTGTGCATGGGAATATGTGAGAGAGAGCTGGGCTGATGCTGGAAGCGGGAGACACAGCCTTATCTTGCTCCGTGCTGGATCCAAAGCTGGGTTTGGTACTTCTCTGGAAACCTAAAAGAAAAGCAAGTTCTGCTGTGGCATTAATGCTGTGAGCCCCTCCATCCCCTGCACAGGTTGTGCAAATAAATCCATACATTCTAAAAACACCACAGACTCCACTGACCTTCATTCCAAGGAAACCAAACCCTGGGAAAAAACACCTGGAACCCCTAGAATCTCTCATTCCCCAGAAATTGGGGTGGCACCTAACATTATAAAGCCCCAGTTTACTCTCCTCACCAGGAAAGTGACAGTGAAAGTAGGGAACCTGGAGCGATACCATCTCCCTGCTGAAGAACCCTGTGTAATACCATAGCTTGCACCTTTACACACAAACAGAAATTTGCCTAATAACATCTCCATATACTTTATTTCATAAATTTAGGAACAGCTTGGCTAGGCACCAGCAGAATACTCTTCATTGCAAAGCTGATGTGATTTTAACAACTTGCTTTTATAACATATTCATATATTTAGAACCAGCCGTCAGACTCCGGATACTTGGAGTACCTCATTATTAATCTCTTCCTTTTGCTGCCCATCGAAGATTTATTCCTGCTTTGTTTCTAGCGATCTCCTAGCCAGTTTCTAATCCATAACAGATCTTTACCTCTCACCCCATGACTACCTAGTTTTCTTAATAGCCTCTTGTGAGGAACTTTATCAAAGACTTTTGAAAAGTCTAATAAATTTTATCTGCCAGCAGCCCTTTATCCGCTGTGTTGTTGGCTCCCTCAAAGAATCTTATTAGGCTGGAGAGGCAAAGCTTTTCCCTTTGCAGAAGCCCTGCTGCTTTGCCCCTATCATACCATGCCATCTTTAATTATTTTTTGCAGCTAATTTACCTGGTTCTAAAGTCAGGCTTACTGGTCTGCCATTCCCAAGATTACCCTCAGGCCTTTTTCAAACAGATCGGCAAAACCCTGGCTACACTCCAGGATGAGAACTGATTTTAATGATAGATTAACTTTCTACTTTTTTCCCCTTCAAGCCGCGCAGCTGTTTAATTCTTAAAATCTTGCTGAATTCTTGAATGCATGCAATCTAGTGCAGGTGATTAATTGCAGTTTACTGTATTAATTTGTTCTACAGCCTCCTCTTTGACATCTTAGTTTCTAATAGGGCTAAAAAAATTTAAAAGAATAGGGAAGCTGGTCATGTCTCTTGTGAGGAAGCAAATTTTAATCTCTTTGCCATTCCTGCTTTGTCTGAATCTCTTTGCTGGGGAAGTTGAGAAGGCTGGGGAATCTATTGAATCATGAACCTTCTGTTTCAAAGCTTTCAAAGTTCATGGTGCTCAATGTCTCTTGTATTAAGGGGCATCTTTAACTGGGGTTCCCTGAGAGATCACTAATGATAGACCAGCTGACCAAAGTTCAGCTGTTGTGCCATGATGGTTTACGCCGCCAGTGCAGGACATGGAAGTTCCTTTTTTTTTTTTTTAATCATATTTATTAAAGTTTCCAAGATACAAAAGATAAAAATACCAAAAAAATAAATAAAAATAAAATACATTTGAAACCTTACTTTCATTACCAACTTTCTGGGACTCCCCCACCCCCCTCCCTACCGCATTCCCCTTTCATTAATTTGGTTCTACAAGCTCTCACTCCCAATTTAAAACTTAATTTGTTTAACCCACTATTCAAATTTAAATTATACAATCATTCCACCATCCCTCATCATTAACAGAAAGAAAAAAAGATTTTTTCCCCGAGGTCCGCCCCAGTTTCCTTCCACGAATTCCCTTTTTTTAATAAACACGTCCAGTCAAAATAAGATGATATACAAAAAGCTATATAAAGATAGAAAAAATAAAAAATATAAAAGGATTCAAAAAGTAGTTACACAGCCTTTGGATTCTAAATCTCCCCCCCCCCCCTTCCCCGGTTTGAATTCCCCATGTCCATCAGTCTGTCTGTTGTCAGCCTGGAAATCTTAGATCCATAATCAGATTTTCCCCAGTTCCACCTTGCCAGTTTTTTAATTTATTTATTTTTATGATATTTAACTTCAAGCATCCAATCTAAAAACAGCCCCAAAGGGCCTTTAGCTTCCTTGGTCTTTAAGGCTCCCCCCATTGTTCTTTCCATGTCGTAGTCAGTCCTTTGTTCTTTTTTTCTCACTTTCTCAGGTTTCTTGTCCTGTTCCGCTGCTAAAACGTTCTAATTCAGAAATTTGGTACCTCTACAGGGGTTATTGTTGTTCAGGAACAAAAACTTACGTCCAGTCCCTTCCTTTCTTCAATAGAAAATTCTATTGTCTCCTTTAATATAAACACCCCTGTAGACAAAATACTGTTTCAGTTTTGCAGCTTTCCCAGGAGATAACAAGTCCTGTACGATTCCAAGAGTATTTTTCCACTTACGACCGTTCTTGTAATGTCCCGAAACCCCTCTAGGGGGATTGTGATAACTTTGTTTCCTCTGATCCAAAAGTCCGATTGTTATTCCTTATTTTCGACAGTTTATATCCAAATTGTAGCAAATTGTAACAAAATTAACTAGCAAAGTCCTCATGGCAAAGTCCTCTTTAAATTCTCCAACTTTGACAGCTACTTTGACAGCTGTCAAAGTCTCCGTCTCTCTTCACCAGGCTCTCTCGCAAATCGCCCCGGTTCCCAGGGGGGGGTTACATTTTCCTTCTCACCCTCCACTCTTCTCCTCCAGCACAGTTCTTGTAATTTCCCATCGTGGAATTATTAATTTTTGTCAGAAATACGCTTCTCTCTTGACCTTGGTTACCCAGTCCTTGTTTTAGAATGTTTACGATGGGGGGGGGCTGACTTCCTTTTTGGATCCCCCCCGCTCGTGCCAAATCCGAAAAAAAATTTCTTTTTTTTCTCCTTTTAAACCCGGTTTCCGAATTACTCACGGGTTGTTGTTGATAGTCCAAATTTTCAATAGAAGAAGTCAGCGCTCTCCGTCGAATGGCATGCGGCTTCGCTCGGCAGGGAAAGCAGAGGACTCACAGCACCACGCTACTCCCCGGCACCCGATCCGTAGCCTTTAAAAAGGCTCCTTCACGAGTCGGGAGGGCGCTAACGGTGCCAGCCGAGTCACCCATGTCCACGGGCTTCGTGCCCGTGGTTTTTAAGGGTCCCCGCGTCGCTGGCGCGGTAGGACCCAGCCCCTGCCGAGCAGACTCCCTCCGGAGCTCGGAGGGAGTCCGCCATTCGGCGATGGCGCCAACCCGGAAGTCCAGGACATGGAAGTTCCTGCTGAGTTCCATACCCTCCAAGTGTCCTGATTTTCCAGGGACACCCTAATTTTACAGAAGCTGTAAAGTTTTTTATTTGATCCCAGAAGGACCCACTTTTCCTTAGGACATCCCTGTTTCCATTGGAGAAATGTTGGAGGGTATGGTGGGACATCCCTATTTTCATCGGAGAAATGTTGGAAGGTATGGAGCTTTGTGACCCCTGAGCCAAGGAGATAAGTAACTATACAACCTTTAGAAGACATCTGAAGGCAGCCCTATATAGTCTTATTATGTGTTGGAAACCACCCAGAGTATT
Source organism: Podarcis pityusensis (assembly GCF_964106645.2). Lineage (NCBI taxonomy): Eukaryota > Metazoa > Chordata > Lepidosauria > Squamata > Lacertidae > Podarcis > Podarcis pityusensis. The sequence continues at coordinate 64,522,947 of NC_138033.1, read as the reverse complement.
ATTATTATTATTATTATTATTATTATTATCATCATCATCATCATCATCATTATGGAACAGGACGTCCCTATTTTCTTTGGAGAAATGTTGGAGGGTATGGAGTTCTTCTGGGGCACATTCTGTTCAGCGAGGGTTGTGGTGAAGTCAACACCTCACCTGAAGAGGTTGTGTGTGCCTAGATGAACAACAGTTCCCAGAATCCTGAGCATGTACATGTGCCACATCTTGCCATGGTCCCTCTCCTCTGCCTAAGGCTGAGCCATCCAGTTGGGGGCATGTGGGACTTCAAAAGAATGTAAGAAGAGACCTGTTGGACCAAAGACCCATTTGGTCCCACCCTCCTTTTCTCATGTGGCCAACCAGATGCTTCTTCTGGGAAGAACATAAGCAGGAGCTGAACCCAAGAGCCCTCTCCCCTCCTGAACTTTCCAGCAACTGGCGCTCAGGACCATTACAGCCTCTGACCATGGAGACGCAGCATAGACATCATGGCTAGCAGCCGTCAACAGCCCTCTCCTCCATTAATTTGTCCAATCCTCTTTAAAAGCCATCCAAGTTGGTGGCCATCACTGCCATCTGTGGGAGCGTGCTGTGTTGGAGGATTGGGTATGCGCCATCATCTACCCCTCCTCTTTTGGGTATTCCGTTAAAGGAATCCAGTGGTCGTGGATCCTGTCCAATGCCCTGCTGGTGGCTAGGGCCATGGCACGACCTCCGGTGACATCATGGGGGAGCTTCCAGTTGTATTTACATCAACAAGCTGCTCCCATTGGTTGTTAACCCTGATATGACTCCCGGCTGTCCAGGGTGGAGTCTTGTATTGCTGTTTCATCCAGTGCCAAGCCAATACTACTCACATGCTGTAACCAATAAAAGTTGTGGCCTAATTTTGCCCATGAACCTAAAATAATGTGTCTGTGTATCTTATTATAATCCTATGTGGGTGGAGGTCCTCAACTCACAATCATGGTTTCACTATGTGCTTTGTGAAGAATGGCTTTCTTTTATCTATCCTATTTAAATAAATAAAAAACCCAACATACCAGCATTCCTAGTAAGGAGCCATGTTTTACAGAGCTTGTTCCAGAGTAGAAAACAGTCGATGCATTTTGATTTTATTTTTTAGGACAGCAATTAAAGCTGCCTTCGTTTCGAGAGCTGAAGAATCAGCGCCAATCCAGCATTCCCATCGCAGATGTCAAGGAATCCGTGCTTCGATGAGTCCCCCCGGTAACGGAGCAAATTGCTCTGTCCTTTTCTGGAGATGCAGAGTGCCTTGGCACTGCCGGGCCATCTCCCACTTCTCCTCCTTCTCCTTGCCTGGCTGCTTTTTGCTCCCCAGCGCCGTCAAAGGCACTTGCTGCCTCCTCAAGCGGCGCCTTTGGAACTGGACCACATCAAATGCCTTCACAATGCAAATGAAGATGGAAACGCTTGTTTCCTTTGATGTGTGTGACTAAACGCTCAAAAGGGATCGCTTCCCTTCTGCGCCTCTGGAGAACGAGCTTCCCTTTCTCAACGACCTGTTGGTTTTCATGGCTTTTTTTTCTATTTGTGCTGATGACTGAAGCAAATTTGGGGAGGGGTGCAGAGGGAGGGAAGACAGACAGTCGGAGATGGAAATCGTCCAGCTTGTTTGTCAGGAGATCAAACGAGAATTCGCTTCCCCTGTTTGAAGTGACAGTCAGAACTGCGCCCAGAGACGGCGGTGGACTGAGTCTGGAAAATCTGCTCACAAAGCAATTGGGAGCTCAGTGAGTTGAACTCAGGAGGAGGTAGTGGTAGGAAAAATGAGACCATATAAATTTCCTTTGCAAAAATAAATACCTTGTCAGTAGAGAACTAACATTAAAAACCTGCCCTTTGCCATCTATATTCGCTTTCTTTTTGCAGGAAGTCGCCCACAGTTTGTTTTTATTTATTTTATCGCTTTTATATCCCACCTTTTTCTCCAAGGGGCTCAACATGGCGTATATGGTTCTCTCCCCGCCCCCCTTGTTTAATCATCACAATAACCCTGTGGGATAGGTCAAGCTGAGAGAGACAGCGACTGGCCCAAGGACACCCAGTGTGCTTCATGGCCGCTTGAGGACTTGAACCCTGGCCCTTCCCAGGTCCTAGCTCAGCTCATTGGCCCTTTTGCTGCTGAGGTCTGGTGAAAGAGGGTCTAGAGTGGGGATGTGTGACCAATTTGGGGGTAGGCATCAGATTTCCTAACTCTGCAGACTCTCTAAATGGGCTGCATTGGGGGAATATGCCCCACCATGGGCTGAGGCCAGTCCTGAGTTTCTTCAAGGGCAGGAGAGAAGGTCTTGTTTCATTCTGGTTCCATGCATGGACTGGTTTGGACCAGGATCTAGAATTTGCCTGCATGTATGTGATGGCTCCACTTTGTCGTGAGCTTATGTAGGCAACTGGTAAAATACCTGCCTGCTTCCTGGTGCCCAGAAAGGAAGGACTCTGGTGTTTCATTGGATGAGTAATGAAGGGGGGGGTGTTTGTGTTAGTTTCCTTGTTCAGTTTCTTTTCTTGGAAAGGTTACAATTTTAAAGATATCCCCCCCCTAGCCACCCCCTGTTCCTCATTGTCATTCCGTGGCAGCTGTAGGATAAGCTTGGTTAATTGGGTTAATGTGATGATATGGCAGAAATGAGAAGGGAAGAGTGGGTGCTTCTCAGAGACTTGCTATGGAGGTTTAGTAAACTGAACATCTACGAGGAAAACAAAACAAAAAGGATTCCATTTAAAAGGTGCAATGACAAAGTTGGGAGTCTCCACTCACACTTTTTGGCTTATCCATCTGTTGCCATTTGCACAACAAATCCCTCTCCCAAGGCAGGTATGTCAGACTTGGGGGGGGGGGGGGGATGTGGGTGCCATCTCAAAGGAGCTGCAGTTCAGATGTTACTTTCAAAAAAAGTGCATTTCCCTCTCACCGCTCAAAAGCAAGATTTTTAGTGCCAAGGCCGAACGCTTTCAGCTGCTCCTCACATTCCATTCTTAGTCCAATGTAAATGCAGGCTTGCTGCTCATTTTCAGCCCAGCCCAGAAAACTTGCTTCCCTTTGAGGTGATAGTTTTGTGGGAAGGATGCCTGTCAAGCCGTGTTGGTGGGTGGCGGGGAGGCAGGAGATATGGCCATTCAGGCAACAGCAGATAAGCAGCGGTTTGCATTGGGTTTAAAAACAAGTGCTGATATGTCCATATAAAAGGCCACCCTGGAATTGCCTATCACTCAAAGCGGAGTGGAAAGCAGCAGGTGCTTTTATATATCACAGGGTGCTGGGAATGAGCCTCTGTTGCCTCTCAAGGTCCCCAAGTCTGCACTGTGTTCTTACTCTTTCATAGGAGACATCTCCAGACCCTCCAAGTGTCCCTATTTTCCAGGGACAGTCCCGGATTTACAGAAGCCATCCTGGTTTCTGATTTGATCCTGGAACGTCTCGCTATTCCTTAAGATGTCCCTGTTTCTATCAGAGAAATGTTGGAAGATATGGATGGAGTTATGCGACCCCCCGAGCCGAGAAGTACCAATGCAACCTTTAGATGACATCTGAGGGCATCCCTGTATAGGGAAGGTTTTTAAAGGTTTAATGTTTTATTATGTTTTTAGATATGTTGGAAGCCACCCAGAGTGGCTGGGTCAACCCACTCAGATGGGCGGGGTATAGTAATAATAATAGAATAAAGGTAAAGGGACCCCTGACCATTAGGTCCAGTCGTGACCGACTCTGGGGTTGCGACACTCATCTCGCTTTATTGGCTGGGGGAGCCGGCGTACAGCTTCCGGGTCATGTGGCCAGCATGACTAAGCCGCTTCTGGCGAACCAGAGCAGCACACGGAAACGCTGTTTACCTTCCCACCAGAGCGGTACCTATTTATCTACTTGCACTTTGACGTGCTTTCGAACTGCTAGGTGGGCAGGAGCAGGGACCGAGCAACAGGAGCTCACCCCATCGCGGGGATTCGAACGGCTGACCTTCTGATCGGCAAGTCCTAGGCTCTGTGGTTTAACCCACAGCACCACCCGCGTCCCCAAATAATAGAATAGGATGCCCCTATTTTCATCAGAGAAATGTTGAAGGGTATGCATCTCTATCTTCAAAAAAAAGGGCGGGGCAGAAAGGAATGGCAAATAGAGAGAGACCCCTTGGTATCAGCCCAAGCCCCACACTCCTTTGCAACTGCTTCTCTGCCTCCCAATAATAAATTAAAGGTTTTGAATGGGGGAGTCTGCACCACTGTGGTATCAGCCTGGGCACAAACAGGAGAAGCCTGCTTGTTTGTTCTCTGCCTGCTCTTCAGCGCCACAGCCGAAAGTGGCCAGAGGGGAGTACTGCAGGCTGCCCATAGGATTCTGCTTTGCACTACAGATCTGCTGATTCCTCAAGGCTCATGGCTCAGGTGTGGGCCGAGCTCCTCCCCTCTCCACCTGCTGGGCTGCCCACCTGCTTCTCCTCTTGTGTTTCCTCCAGGGCCAGGCACTCATCCTCCTGGCACCCACGTCTCCCAGAGCTGGGGCAGCCAGGTGTGTGGCCTTGGGACCGGGAAGAGATGCTCTCATATATCCAGAGACCCAAAGTTCATATGTAACAAACAGTTAAGGACAGCAGGAGAACATTTCCCTGTTGTCAACAATAAAGCCGGCTGCTGATCTGAGGTTGCTGAGACAAGCGCATCAATTATTTACTGAATAAAGATGGTTAAATATTAAATATCACAGCCTGGGACAGAGCAAGGGTAGAAAACCTTGTTGGAGCGGCAGATGTGGGGATTGTTTACAAAGACATGGAGGGGCAGGTGGATTGGTCAACTATTAGCTGCAGAGAGGAAGAGGCAATACCTTGGCAAGAATCTCCTTCTCTGTGATCTTTCTTTGTATGTGGCATGTACTTTCTGACACAGCTGACATTTCAGTAAACACAGCACCTTCGATTTCTTCTCCTCACTCTCTTTGCTCCTTGCCAGCATGTAACCTTCCCCACCAGCCTTCCACCCAATAGTTCTCAACCATTCCCAGGAGGCTAGACTTTCGCAACCTGGTGCCCTCTAGGTCATTTGACAGCAGTTTTGGCCAGGGGCCAGTGGGAGTTTTAGCCCAAAACATCTGGAGGGCACCTGGTTGGAGAAGGCTGATGAAGGCTGTGGGTCATCCAAGGAAAATCTGTGTTATTTCCTAGGCAGCTGGCTAAAAAGTCCCAGAAACAGGAAGCAACTGAGAACCGGTCAAGAACATCCCACTCATCCTGGTAAAGGTAAAGGTAAATGATCCCTGGACAGTTAAGTCCAGTCAAAGGGGACTATGGGGTTGTGGCGCTCATCTCGCTTTCAGGCCGAGGGAGCTGGCATTTGTCCACAGACAGCTTTCCGGGTCACGTGGCCAGCATGACTAAACTGCTTCTGGCACAATGGAAACACCGTGACGGAAGCCAGAACGCACGGAAACACCATTTACCTTCCCGCTGCAAAGGTACCTACTTATCTACTTGCACTGGCATGCTTTCGAACTGCTAGGTTGGCAGGAGCTGGAACAGAGCAACGGGAGCTCACTCCATCGCGGGGATTCGAACTGCCGACCTTCCGATCGGCAAGCCCAAGAGGCTCAGTAGTTTAGACCACAGTGACACCTGCCCACCCACCCTGGACTCACTCCTAACACTGTGTTCTCTTCAGAGTTCTGGAGTTCCTGGATCATAGAATCATAGAATTGGTAAAGGTAAAGGACCCCTGGACAGTTAGGTCCAGTTGAATTCTACTATGGGGTGCAGGGCTCATCTCCACCAAGGGAGCCAGAACTTGTCCGCAGAAATCTTTCCAGGTCATGTGGTCAGCATGACTAAGCCGCTTCTGGTGCACGGAGCACCATGACAACTGTCAGAGCCCATGAAAATATCATTTACCTTCCCGCCGCAGTGGTACATATTTATCTACTCACGCTGGTATGCTTTCAAACTGCTAAATTGGCAGGAGCTGGGACAAAGCAACGGGAGTTCACCCCGTCGTGCGGATTCGAACTGCCGACCTTACAATGGGCAAGCCCAAGAAGCTTGGTCGTTTAGACCACAGCACCACCCGCATTCCTTGGTATAGAATTGTAGAGTTGGAAGGGACCCCAAGGGCCATCCAGTCTGAGCCTCTGCAATGCTAAACTAAAGCACAGAAGATCTACAAGCTCCCCAATTGAGTTTTTATTGGGGAATTTTGGATCAAGGTTATAGGAGCTTGGTTTCTGGATTCCTGCCTTACAGGGGTGTGTTGTCACTATGAAAAGCTGGTTGAAAACATGTCTTTTTATTCCATTGGGTGTTTTGTTTGATGGGCATAAGAACACAAGAAAAGCCCTGCTGGATCAGGCCAATGGCTCATCTAGTCCAGCATCCTGTTCTCACAGTGGCCAACCTGATGCCCCCATGGGAAGCCCACAAGCAGGACCAAAGTTCAAGAGCAATACTTGCTCTCCCCTCCTGTGGTTTCCAGCAATTCGCATTCAGAAGCATGGCGCCATCAACTGTGGAGGCAGAGCATAGCTGCCATGGCCATTGACAGCCCTCTCCTCCATGAATTTGTCTCATCCTCTTTTAAAGACATCTAGGTTGGTGGCCATCACTGCTTCCTGTTGGAGTTCCATAATTGATTATTTGACTGTGAGCCCCTTCGAGGGCTTCAACCAAGCAGCAGAGTAAAAATCGAAGAAATGGATGGAGTGTTGCTGTTCCTTTGCAAGCTGACCAACCCTGACAGGCCACCCTGCTGGGATAAGTTGAACCACGAATTGGAATGTTCTTGTGCAGCTGAAGGGGCTGGGGGAAACAGTTGGAATTTTGCAGAAGGAGGATGGAAGAATGAGGAAACTCCGAGAAAAGAACAGTGGCAAGAGAAACTGATGAACTATGCAGAACTGGCGAAATTGACATGCAGACTACGAGACAAGGACAACTGTGACTTATAATAATAATAATAATAATAATAATAATAATAATAATAATGGGAACCTTTTACAAATTACTTTAAAGGACAACAAAATGAACTGGGCTCCTTGGCAGGTTTTGAATAAATATACACAAATTTATTGAGGGTTAAGACAGATAATATAAGGATGTATACAATTTTATAATATGCAGAAGTTAACACTGGTTCAGAAATCAGAGAGAGGAGCTGAGGAAAGTCGTAGGGGGGAGGGAGGGTTTGTTGGGGAGGTGCAGTGGCGTAGCGTGGGGGGTGCCAGGGGGGCCGGCCGCACCGGGCGCAACATCTGGGGGGGCGCGCTCGCTGCCTCCGGAGTCGCCGAAGAGCCTCGGGCGCAGGCTGTAGCAGAGCCCCATGTCTCGTGGAACCGACGAGCTGTGCGCGCGCCCGGGCTGAAGGCGTCCGGCAGGCAGCGGCTCTCAGCCCCACGCGTCAGGGCCGCGGAGGACGTGCCAGGCAGCCCCTCCTCACAGCCCCGCCTCCGCTGCTGCTGCTGCAGCTGCTGGGCCATGTTGCATTTTCCTCGCCTCTCTGCCCCCCTCCTCCTCTGGGCAAGTGGCGTGGTTTGGGCGGCAGCGCCAGCAGCAACTCGACTCAGATCGGCAGGTTAGGGGTTGGGGGGGGCGCAAATTACTTGCCTTGCCCCGGGTTAGGGGGCGCAAATTACTTGCCTTGCCCCGGGTGCTGACAACTCACGCTACGCCGCTGGGGAGGTGGAAGGGAAAATAAAAATGGGGGGGAATAATGAAGATGATTTGTTTTGATAATTTGTTATGTTGAAATGGTTAATATTTTTTTTTAAAGAATTCTGCAGAAGGAGGGGAGCTCCTTTTAAGAACAACAGGACTTCACCCTAGTGACTGATTGAGGTTTACAGCCTTGGCAAAGGAAGTTTCTCAGTTACCAAACTAGCACCAGAGTTGAGTCTCCATCAAGAGCGGAAGCTGTGCTGACTTCCTAGTCAAGAGAAGCAAAAAAAACCCTCCTGCCTTCTGAAATTCTAGCCCACGTGCCAATGTTGATGTGAGAGTCAGCTACCAGCCCAGCCAGCTTCTGTATGGAAGGGGGCAAAGTGTCCTGGAGTCGGACCTCTGGGAAAGCAGCCAGCCTCAAGTTGAGATGTCAGGCATCTCTTGAACTAGGTGTGCATGATCTGAATGTAATGCCTGGAGAATTGGGGAGAGGGGTCCCTCCAAGAACCCCAAAGTTCAGCCACCCACCACCACCCCCAACCACTACATAACTGGCACCTAATTAGTTTCCTTTTTATTGTACACAATTTATTTGTACACAATTATGATTATGATTATTGTCATTGTTGTAGTATTATTATTAATAATAATAACAATTATTATTTGTACACAACTTTTTAAATTTTTCCCATGCACAAATCTGCAACGTAGACAGCATGTGCGGCTGTTTGAATCTGTCTGTCTGTCTGTCTATCTATCTATCTATCTATCTATCTATCTATCTATCTAGTCTTTGGCACTGCAAAAAAAAGAATAACTCAAAAGAACCACACCAGGTGCAATAGCAGAAAGATTGTCTATAAATGCAGCAAATAAGCAAACGGAGAAAATCTGAAATGAAACCAAAGAGTGGGGGGTGAGGAAATGTTTAAAAGGAGCCCCACATTTTGAGCAGAAATGTGAGCAGGTTCCTTTCCAAAGTCCCTCCGTCGTTCCATGCAGAGGGTCACAGTCCAAGTACTTGGTGCAATTCATCTGCTTAAATAGGAGAAACGAGAGCGATAGGCAGGCAGGAGGGGCGATTTCTTCCCCATGTTGCTAAAAGACCTTGAAAATACAGACTGTTTAGTGGAGGGGCCTTGTTTATGCATCAGCCGTGCCAAGAGACCGAGGCTCTGCGATGGTGAGCTCTGCGGCTCTCGGCGCTCTCCTGCATCCTCTTATTTAAGATATATGTCAGCCCATTAGGAGAGGCTGCAAGATGCGATGGGCTCTGATGACAGGTAATACTCCGACACCCATTTTTACAGCTTCCGCTTGCCCACATTACATGGGGGACCATTACTCATCTGCCCCGGAGCCTGGCAGGAAGAAACAGTAATGCAGAAAAAGAAGCTGGGCCAAGCTGAGGAGACCAGCAGGCAGCTGGCGGAGCAGGGCACGGAATCATGTTATGGAACTGGAAGAGACACCTGGAGATCATCACGACCAACCCCTGCTCAAAGTAGAGTCCGCAATGCAGCATACAATAAAAGCATCAAGGAAGCGGATATAAAAAGCTTTCCTCACCCTCTCTTTTGCTGCACTACAACTCATGTGTGTCCAATGGTTTTGGATTTTGGGAGATTCAGGACAGATCATAGAAGGGTAGAGTTGGAAGGGACCCCCAAAGCTCATCTAGTCCAACCCCTGCAATGCAGGAATCTCAGCTAAAGCATCAGTGACATATGGACATCCAACCTCTTCTTAGAAACCTCCAAGGAAAGGAAGTCCACAACCTCCCGAGAGAGACTGTTCCACTGTCGAACAGCTCTTACTGTCAGAAAGTTTTTCCGGACTCTCCTTTCTCGTAACTTGAAGTCATTGATTTGAGTCCTACCCTCCAGACAGGAGAAAACAACCTTGTTCCCTCTTCCATGTGACAGCCCTTAAGGTATTTGAAGATGGCTATTATACCTCCGCTCCGTCTCCTCTTTTCCAGGCTAAACATACCCAGCTCCTTCAAATGCTCCTCATAAGCTTAGTTTCCAGACCCTTGATGATCTTGATTGCCCTCCTCTGCACACGTTCCAGCTATTTCTGGGTTAGTGGAGTCTGTAACCTGGTGTCTGTAACCCGAGGTACCACTGTACAGGCTTCCCGCAGACATCTGGTTGGCCACTGTGAGAACAGGATGCTGGACCTGCAGACTCTTCTTACGTTCTTAGGCTTTGTCTCAATACCCCTAGCGAGGGAGAGCAGCTGGTAGATTGTCCCACTGCTGGTTAGTTCTTGCCTTATTACTGATAAGATTCTGTTGCTTAGCTGAAATCTGCTTCCCTGCAGTTCTCAAACATCCATTCTAGTCCTCCTGCCCTCTGGAGCAAAGAGAATATCATCTCCATCTCCCGTGTAACAGATATTTGAAGGCTGCTATCATGTCTCCCCTTAATTGTCTCTTCTCCAAACGCTTTCAACCGTTTCTCGTATTCTAATTTGGTTCCTAGACCCCAGTCCATCCTTGTCACCCTTCCCTGGATGCAGTCCAATTTGTCAATGTCCTTCTTGAAATGTCGCAAGCAGAACTGGACACAGGACTCTAAGGGCAGTCACTTCTTGTGGTCTCTGTTCCTGCTCAAGCGGCCTAAGATCCTACTCACAGGTACAATGGAACCCCATCCAATGTTCATCATGCCTTTGTTCGTTTGTTTTATATATTTTAAGGGACGCAAGTGGCGCTGTGGGTTAAACCACAGAGCCTAGGAATTGCCGGTCAGAAGGTTGGCGGTTTGAATCCCCACGACGGGGTGAGCTCCTGTTGCTCGGTCCCTGCTCCTGCCAACCTAGCAGTTCAAAAGCACGTCAAAGTGCAAGTAGATAAATAGGTACCGCTGTGGCGGAAAGGTAAACGGTGTTTCCATGCACTGTTCTGGTTTGCCAGAAGTGGCTTAGTCATGCTGGCCACATGACCGGGAAGCTGTATGCCTGGCTCCCTCGGCCAATAAAGCGAGATGAGCGCCGCAACCCCAGAGTCGGCCACGACTGGACCTAATGGTCAGGAGTCCCTTTACCTTTATATATATTTTTAAAACTTTACATTTATTTCGGGCTTTTTTTCAGCCGGAGCTCACCAGAGTTCAGCTCCGAACACCTCTCAGGTGGGTGCCATTGCCATTGTAAGAGAGCGAGGGAGAAGTTCATGGTGAGCTCCAGCACCTCTTTTTCTAGAAAAGAAAATGCACTGCATTTATCTCTGCTGAATTTCATCTTGTAGGTTTCGGCCCAGCTCTCCAGCCTGTCAAGATAATCTTGAATCCTGAGTCTGTCTAGTGTGGCGTTCATCAGCCCCAGTTTCACATCACCTGCAAATTGGATAAGCACCCCACATTTATAAAATGTTGAGCAGCGCTGGGCTTATGATGGATCCCTATGGCCCTCCCTTCAAGACCTCCATCAAGGCTGATGCAGAGTCATTCATGATCATTTGCTGGAAACAGCTCTTCAGCCCACTGCGGATCCACCAAGCAGTTGCTCCGTTCAGCCCGCATTTTGTCTTCTTGTCAACGGCATAATAGGGCAGCTCGCAAAATGCTTCGCTGAAATCAAGATGCACGATGTCTGCAGCGTTCCCATGATCCATCAGACGAGCAAGTCTGTCAAAAAAAAACAAACCGGGACAAGAATTGTCTGGCATAACCTACTTTTGATATGTCCAGGCTGGCTACTCCTAGTAAGCATTCTTCTCTGGAAGCCCACAGACTGACCACTTAATAATCTGCTCAATAATTTTGCCCAGTATCAATGTCAAGTTGCCTGGTTTAAAGTTTCCCAGGTCTGTCTCCCCTGCCTCCTTTTGAAGACAGGGGCAGCATTCGCCCACCTCTGGTCTTTCAGCATCTCACCCTTTCCTGCAGACTGCAGCTCTGAAGCAACGTCCGAAAGCCAGAGACCTATCCTGGCCTGCAAGTCTCTCATATCAATTGTTCTATTTTTCCCAGGAAAAACACAATTTCCCTGATGCAAGAGACTAAGGCCAGGTAGGTTAAGGTAAAGGGACCCCTGACGATTAGGTCTAGTTGTGACCGACTCTGGGGTTGCGGCACTCATCTCGCTTTATTGGCTGAGGGAGCCGGCGTACAGCTTCCGAGTCATGTGGCCAGCATGACTAAGCTGCTTCTGGCGAACCAGAGCAGCGCACAGAAACGAGGTTTACCTTCCCGCCGGAGCGGTAGCTATTTATCTACTTGCACTTTGACGTGCTTTTGAACTGCTAGGTTGGCAGGAGCAGGGACCAAGCAACAGGAGCTCACCCCGTCGCGGGGATTCGAACGGCTGACCTTCTGATCGGCAAGTCCTAGGCTCTGTGGTTTAACCCACAGCGCCACCCACGTCCCTGGCCTGGAAGTCTCTAATATCAATTGTTCTGTTTTTCCCAGGAAAAACACAATTTCCCTGATGCAAGAGACTAAGGCCAGGTAGGAGCTGACTATTTCTGCCTTTCTACTCCTCTTTCACATCATCCACCCTCCCTGCCTGGTTCACATTAGTTTATGGGGGCTGATAATTTTGTGGAGTTACCTCCTTTGTAGATTCAGTCATACCTCTTGTTACATTTGGTTCAGGTTATGTCTGTTCAGGTTGCGTCCCGCAGCGACCCGGAAGTACTGGACAGGGTTACTTCTGGGTTTCGCCGCTCGCACATGCGCAGACGCGCAAAATGATGTCATGCGCAGAAGCGGTGAATCGCAACCCGCGCATGCGCAGACGCGGGTTGCATTCCTTTCAGGTTGCGGACAGGGCTCCGCAACAGATCCCATTCTCAACCAGAGGTACCACTGTTATGTTATGTATTCAGACTGGCTGCAGTTCTCACTCTGGACCACCGGTATGCAAATTGAGAGGATTGAGAGTTGCTGTCACCGATTGGGTAGTTAGTTGGAATTTGTTACTGTTATTGAGCATTATATAATGCAGCCACCTTCACTGTTGTTCAGAGAGACTTCCCACTATACAACAGATAGGGCTCTTTTTCAGCCAGAACTTGCTGGAACTCAGTTCTGGCACCTCTCAGGTGGGCACCATTTCCATACTAAGGGAACAAGGGAGGTGTTCGTGGTGTGTTCCAGCACCTCTTTCTCCAGAAAAATAGCACTGCTTGTAGATATTACAAATGTTAAAACATTGTACGTGCAAAAAATTGACAAGGGGAGTCCCGACAAAAGAGGAATGGCTACAGAAATGAATGGACTATGCAGAAATGGCAAAGCTTACTGGAAGAATAAGAAATCAAGACAACAAATGTTTTATTAAGGAATGGGAATCGTGTATTGAATGTTTACAAACAATTTGTAAACAAATTAAGACACTAGCAGGGTTATTGTAAAAACCTGCAATTTCTAAAACATATATGAAATAGATGAGGAAAAGAATAAATAGAGTTAATTGGGATATGCAGAAGAAAAAGAAAAGAGGTTAAATTCATGGAACCGCTGAAAGAGGGGGAGGGATGTTGAGATTTGATATGTGAGAATTGTTTAAATCCCTTTTTTATTGTTGGAATGCTTATTTGTTATAAACAAAAATGATAAATAAACTTATTTTTTAAAATAAGGAAAGAATTGGCAAGGGGATAGCTGATGATTAAGGATAAATAAGTTTTTTTAAAAAAAAACTACAGTGGTACAGTGGGTTAAGAACTCTAATTTGTTCTGGAGGTGTGTTCTTAACCTGAAACTGTTCTTAACCTGAAGCACAACTTTAGCTAATGGGGCCTCCTGCTGCTGCTGCTGCGCCGCTGCTGCATGATTTCTGTTCTCATCCTGAAGCAAAGTTCTTAACCCGAGGTAATATTTTTGGGTTAGCGGAGTCTGTAACCTGAAGCGTCTGTAACCTGAAGCGTATGTAACCCGAGGTACCACTGTATTGTGATATAAGGTGAACTATAAGGAATGGGAACATCTAGGAAGGAGACCAAAGATTTACCTCAGGCAGACTGGGTTGTTGGAGAGGCAAGAAATAGTTTCACACACCCTTGGTGTGGGGAAGAGCGGAGGAGAGATGCCCTCCATCGTTCCTCCTTGATCTTTCCCTTCAGCCGCCCAGAGGCATATATGACATTTCCAGGTTCCTCTCTGCATCTCTCTTCAGGGTCCGTCCCCCCCCCCCCTCCGCCTCTCAGGTTCTTCCCTCTGGAAAAATATTTCCATTGCAGCATGGCCCCCTCTCAGAGTTCAACGTTCCAATTTAGGAAGAAATATATCCCAATCAAATATTGATGGGGAGAAAGCAAATGGGATCCTTTAGAAAATAGCCTTCTCCGAAAGCTAGGCAGGGGGAGCTTTTTCTGGATCCCTTCTCCAGTGAGGGAAAAGTAACAAAAACCAAAACTGCTTTGATTCTTTTTCTCTTCTTCTACGATTACTTGGCAAACCAAAAAACTGTGGCAGGTCTCCATCTCCCGCCAGAAGGAAAATATGCTGTTGATTGATGAATTGTAATAACCACCCATCGCCTCCCAGAATTAAGGAGTTCATTTCTCCCTCCTCCCTTTGCTAAGACAATTAAAGGGTTGAAACCAGAGATTTGAAACCTAAAGCCCTGAAGATGTTGTTGGACTACCATCGCTGACCGTGCTGGTGCAGGTTGATGGGAGCTGGAGCAACACATATGTGCGGTCACAGGCTCCCCTGTTTTAAATAAACCAAAAGCTAATTTTGTAGCATCTTTATACATGATTATTTGAAAGGCGATACGTAACTAACCACTAAATAGCGGAGGCAAAAGGGCCGTCCAAAATGTTGCCATAATAATTAGGTCAGCCTTGGCCAAACTGGCACTCTCCTAATGTTTGGAACTACAACTTCCATCATTGCCAGGACAACAACCAGAAACAAATACAGTGGTACCTCGGGTTAAGAACTTAATTCGTTCCGGAGGTCCGTTCTTAACCTGAAACTGTTCTTAACCTGAAGCACCACTTTAGCTAATGGGGCCTGCTGCTGCCGCTGCGCCGCTGGAGCACGATTTCTGTTCTCATCCTGAAGCAAAGTTCTTAACCCGAGGTAATATTTCTAGGTTAGCAGAGTCTGTAACCTGAAGCGTATGTAACCTGAAGCGTATGTAACCCGAGGTACCACTATATTAAAAAGCAATAAAATTAAACAGCAGAAGACAACAAGAAGCAAATAACTACTCAGGTGTACCAGGAATTAACCAACAGGAACAGCAAAGCAACAAAATATGAAATCAGAGATCCATCATTATTTATGTATTTATTTATTATATTTCTATACCACCCTATACCCGAAGGTCTCAGGGCGGTTCACATAAAATATCAAATACATAAAATCAAAACAAAACCAACAACCCAATATTTAAAAAACCCCCAAAAGAGCCAGTATTTTAAAAAAGGGAATAGGACAGGCATAGGCAACCTCGGCCCTCCAGATGCTTTGGGACTACAATTCCCATCATCCTTGACCACTGGTCCTGTTAGCTAGGGATCATGAGAGTTGTAGTCCCAAAACATCTGGAGGGCCAAGGTTGCCTATATGCCTGGTATAGGATGTGTAGATCAAGTCAGGCAAAGGCCTGGTTGAAAAGGAACGTTTTTGCCTGGTGCCTGAAGGTGTATAGTGAAGGCGCCAGGCGAACTTCCCTGGGGAGAGCAGTCCAGAGATGGGGAGCCACTGCAGAGAAGGCCCGTTTTCATGTTGCCACCCTCCTGACCTCTCACGGAGGAGGCACACGAAGAAGGACCTCAAAAGATGATCTCAGGGTCCGGGTAGAGGAAGAGGCGGTCCTTGCGGTATTGTGGTCCTGAGCCATTTAAGGCTTTATAGGAGAAAACCAGCACTTTGAATTGGGCCTGGAAACTAATTGGTAGCCAGTGCAATTGGACCAGGATTGGTGTAATATGCTCAAACTGTCTTGCTCCAATGAGCAACCTGGCTGCTGAATTCTGCACCAGCTGAAGTTTCCGAACCGTCTTCAAAGGCAGCCCTACGTATAACGCATTGCAGATCCATGAGTTCGATAACTTTGGTGCCACCTCTAAGAAAGCCTTGTTCCCTCAGGTACGCCCCCCACTGTCACCCAATGACATAGGGAGGCAGGGCCCTCTCTGCCAGCCTTTGTTCCAGGGGGCATCTACCACTGCTATTGCCACTTCACAGTGAGGATGGATGGTGCTGGACCACCTAATAGCCAGACTAAGTGTTTAGGGCACCAGCAAAACAGGGACCCTTCCCCAAAACACACATACAAAAGAGGGAGTTGGGTTCTGTTTTTCGAAAGAATTCGACATTTGATTCTTTTATTTTTTAAAAATCAGCCAACGTATCCAGAATTTTGCAATCAGGAATCCTAGAACCTTAATTCCAGCATGCATGTAAAAAACCACCCAAAATTATATTTGATGGTTTAATGTTGCCATGGTTTTGAATCACATATGGGGCAAGCGGCCCACAACCTTTTCTGCCCTTGGGAGTCTAAAGGTCTTAATCTGGCCCTGTGAGCAGGCGAAAAGTTTGGGACTTTGTTCTCGGGGCAGGGCAGAGCTTGGCAACATCTTGTAGGATGCAGGGCTCCTCCATCCTGACGCAGGAGGCTCTCAGGGTGCTTCCAGACACCCTACTCCATACCCCCAAAAAGGAGCAGGCTTGCAACTTGATTCTCTAAGCGGCGCATGTTTGAGAGCCGCGTCTGGAGCGACAGCGCTTGTGCAGCATTAAACGCCTCGTTCGCTCCAAAGATGTGCATAACTCTCTTCCTCGGAGCCATGCGGATAATAGACTTGACTTTTTCCACCGTACACCCACTAAAATGCATAAAGGGAAAGGTTACGCTGGTGAGCAGAAAGCAGAGAGTTTAATTAATCCCAGAGTGTGCTCTTCGTCAGGAAAGCGCAAGGCAACCGCAACCCTCTGTTTATGGAACTCGAATCGCGGGGCCATTATCCCAACACCGAAGGAAGGGCTTCCCCCCTCCCTCCGCCATCCCCAAAGCTCATGTCTGCGCTCCCATTAAAAGCAAGATCTACACTGGCAACCATGATTAACAAACGCTGAAGAGGCTGCGGGTCCCCTGGCAGGAATAATTGGTGCTGTGGCATTTGCGGGGAAGTGCCTGACTTTTCTGCACTGTGGACTGCTGTCTTTCGTGCTCACAGGCCCTTGGCTCACAGCCTCCTGCCCCAGGCACTCTGGGATGGAATGGGAAGGGGAGGTCCCTGGTGCACTAGGGAGATGTCCCCATCTCCCACCTTGGAGTCAGGGCCTCTCGGGGGAAGAAGGGCACGTCAGCTGGAGGTTTGGAGGCAAGCTGGGCATGAAGAAGAAGAATTTGGATTTGATATCCCGCTTTATCACTACCCAAAGGAGTCTCAAAGCGGCTAACGATCTCCTTTCCCTTCCTTCCCCACAACAAACACTCTGTGAGGTGAGTGGGTATGCTGGACCCGGGGGGGGGGGTACCGAGAAGCGTGGCCAGAGTCCGGTCCTGGGTCGAGGGTCTGGAGACTGTCCACCAGGGGCGAAGCGGGGTCCAAAGCAAGAAGCCGAGCGTGGTCGGGAACTCTGGAAGAACAGGTCTGGGTGCTGGCAGAAACAGGTTTCCAACGACGTTGCTCCCGCAACCTGGGACTGGGCTGACTGGCCTTTATCTCCTCTAAGGCCAGGGGTGGTCCCGGCCCACAGGTGACCCGCCTCTCCTGGCCTTAAGGCGAGCACTCCTCCTGAAAGAACTTAGTTCCCTCCGCCTCTCTGCCCTGAGCCTCTGCAGCTCAGGAGAGGCTGGAGGGTTACTGGACCCAGGGGCAGCTTCACCTTCCCCTGACAGGGCTGGGAGAGGCGCACCTGCAGGCAATGGGTCCTCAATCACCTCTGGAGCCAGAGTGGATACATCTGGTGTCTGCTCCTGAGGATCCAGCACAGGTGCAGGCCCTTCAGATTCAAGCCCCTGTCCCGGCTCAGCCGGCCCTGGAGGCGGGGACTCCTGTGCAGGCTGGGACTCCTCAGGTTCAGCTTCTGAATCAGATTCCCAGGCCATCACAGTGGGGCTGAGAGACTTCAGAGAAGTGTGACTAGCCCAAGGTCACCCAGCAGCTGCATGTGGAGGAGCGGGAAAGCGAACCTGGTTCACCAGATTACGAGTCTACCGCTCTTAACCACTACACCACACTGGCTCTCAATGAAGCAAAGCAGGGCACAGGGAAGGTCTCTGATGAGGGCGGGATCTCTAATGAAGATGAGGCTCAGGCGGCCTCCCCCCCCCCAGGGGGATAACCTTCAGGACCTTTGAGGGGATCCTTCTGCCCCCAGCCCGCCCCCCAGCCCCATCTCCATGTCAGGGACCATGCTAAGGGGGCTGCACTGAAGAGGAATGGTGGGAGCCTCTCCCTGCTCCTGATCAGGATCCTGAATCTTCACAGAAGCAGGAGGACAGAATAGATTTGGAACGGTGGTTTGTAGAAGAACATAGTTCAGAAGGCAGAAGCTGGGAAGTACTGGATGGGGAACAGCTAGGCGGAGGAGAACTGGGAGAGAGAGAGAGAGCCAACAGACTCACTGTCACTGGAAAGTGTTCATCCACTCAGCTCAAGGTCAAGAAGAGCAGATAAGGTGGCAGCACAGAAAGCACAGTGGTTGCGAGATCAGGTTAGAAGACGTGGGTGACTAGGGAGGAAGTGGGTGGAAACCTTAATTGGGAGCACCTTCATTCCGAGGAAATGGATTGTTTGTTCTCTCACTGTGATCATTAAAGTTTCTAACTGGTAAGAGACTCCTTTCTCTTTGTTCTGCTTATATACAGTACTGCCGGGGGGGGGCGGGGAGCCGAGTCCCTGAAGCCTGACACTCCAACAGGATGCTAATTTCCTCAGACGTCAAAGACTGCCTAGTACAGCAAAGACTTTTTAACCAGCCAGTCAGCTCCTTCAGGGACTGGTCCCCACTAACACACTCTAAATCTGACACCCCCCCCCCATGAATTCTCAGGTGGTTCTTACTCCCTACAATGGGGATAGCCAGCCGAGCACCCATAGGTGCCACAACACCTGCAAAGGCCTTCCCTGGCACCCCCAGGCCCCATGGTGCCCATGAGCACCAGGTTGGTGATCCTCAATAGTTTAACTCCCCCCCCCAAAAAAAGGCGGAAGGTTGCAGAGCAGCTGATAGAACTCTAGGAGCATGGCTTCCTCACATTCTGGTTGCTTTGGAATCTTTTTTTGTGGGGGGAGAACCAGGTTGCCACCCGTCCCTAGAAAAATGGAATTGCCCTCTTTTTGGGCAAGTGTGTCCCTTGTCCCATTTGGACTACAAACGGGATGCCTTTCCCCTTTATAGTCGAACTCATCCAGCACAAAATGGGGCTTTGCTCCCTCTGTTAAGTTGTGGGTGAACATATCAGACGACACAGCGATTCTTCAAACAGCTCTTGTTTATTCACAGGCCAGAAGTGAACTGAACTGAAGGATTTGCCAGCCGGCTTATATAGAGCTCCACTACAACGCAACTGTAACCACTTCCTGTAACTATCCAATCACTGAACATCACTTTCAATCCCTTATTTGCATATGTGGACCTGAGTGAAAACTATCTACAGTATCCCCCTGCTGGCCCAGGGTGAGAACCTCAGTACATAACACCCTCCTTCCTCCCCTCTTGCTGGGTAACACCCCTCCAAAAAGGAGGGAGGATTTGGTGTCATGAGAGTGTGCGTGCCCCCCAATTGCCACCCCTGACCTGTCCTTTATTTTGCCTGACTCAGTGTAGCAACCCTAAAAGAGAAGCAGCACAAACGGCTTTCCTGCTCTCCTGTTTGTTTCTTGTCCACTGGCCATGTGCAGCTGATGATGGGCACTTGTTTCTCCTCTTGAAGGGTGTTTGGGTGTGGTGGAGAAAGATGCACTTGGGCTAAGAGAGAGAGGTCTGTGTGTATCTCCGTTCAGTTCAGACGTGCAACTCTTCTCTTGCCTTCGTGCCTCCGCAGTGGCGTGCGGTAAAACCTTTTCATAGGGGAACAGTTAGGGCCAGAGGCGCCAGCTTGTGAGGGCGATTGGAGAGGCTGGTGTCGCGTGCGGGACCTCACAACGTCCCAGCATCACACTCGTGAGCATTGGGCCTCCCTCCCTGAGCTGGGCAGAAGCTTCCTGGGCTTTGGGAAGGAGGCACCAGGCTATAATATTGTACTTTACTGGGAGCATTTAGGGGACTAGCTAAGCCTAGTCCCCCTAGTCCACTGACCACATGCCACTGATTCTGGATCCTGCACTTCCTGAAGAACATGTACAGTGGAACCTCAGGTTAAGTACTTAATTCGTTCCGGAGGTCTGTTCTTAACCTGAAACTGTTCTTAACCTGAAGCACCACTTTAGTTAATGGGACCTCCCTCTGCTGCTGCGCCGCCGGAGCACAATTTCTGTTCTCATCCTGAAGCAAAGTTCTTAAGCCGAGGTACTATTTCTGGGTTAGCGGAGTCTGTAACTTGAAGAGTATGTAACCTGAAGTGTATGTAACCCAAGGAACCACTGTACCATTATCAGCCTAAACAAAGAGCTTTCCCTTACTCTCAACTAAGAGATGCTTTCATCACGTTTCAAGACAGGAGCACGGCACAGCCGCACAATTTCTGTTTGCACGCAAAAGTGCAAACCCAGTGTCAAGCACTGTGAAATGGGAACTAGATGGACCACTGGCCTCATCCTGCACCCTATTCTTACGTTCTTATGCTCAACGAAGGCCAGGCATATCTGCTTTTTATTGGGGTGGGGGAACCTCCAAAAGCACTTGCAAGTCACAAATTCTCTCCTGCCCACTCTGCTAAGAATGCCGAGTGCTAAATTTTTGTGAAGTCATGATTTGGTCATATCTGCTGGTCATAGAAGTCCGCGGAGATGATGTCTCTTCCCACATAAAAGATACTATTGATTTCCTGTTACGGTTATGCGGAGCAAAGACAATCTTCCATCACTGGCTTTATGGGGGAAAAATGGTTATTGAATCCTTTCCCATAAAATATAATCTCTTTTTCTCTTCCAAAATTTGCTAAGCCTCTCAGGAATCTCCCACAATAAATCGGTCTGAACAAATGGACCTTCCTACCTCATGCTCATGGATTTATTTTCTTCTTTGCATTCCCCCACCCCAATGTTATTTTTAATTGTGTGTCATCTATACTGAGCAATGGAATCTTTTCTCACATTTAAGCCTGGCTTTCAGAGTTATTCTTAGAGCTCCTGCCTCGGTTAAAAATAAAGCGGTGATTTTCACATATTAAGGCCTTTCTTTTCTTTTTCTTTTTTTAAAAAGACATGTGTATGACTCCTGATGTCATTTAATGGCATAGTGTCACAAGGCCTGATGGGTCCCAGAATGATCTCATAGGATTTTCATCACGCTTTTCTAGCTGCTGGTAAAATACAGGCGAATATGGGAAAATCTGCCCAGTGGAGGGTTATCAGAAAGCACTGCTGAACTCTCAGGTGAGGGGCTACACTAGGAGTGGAGATTCTAAGGTGTTTGGGGCAAATTTGGCCTGCCAGACCTCTGTATCAGGACCTCAGGACTCTCCCCAAGCCACACACCCTCTTCCTAGGCCACACCTCACACCAGTCCTACTCCAACCTGCCCTCAAGTGCCTGGCTGAAACATGTCCTTGCACTTGCTTGCCTGGGTGTCACGGGCTGCTTGGGCACAGAGGAATGGTGGGAGGAACCAGCTTGGGCAACCCCAAGGGTAGAAGGCTCAGAGCCTGGGGACTGGTGATGGGACAACGATGAGTGGTCAGAGAGAGAAAGGGGAGAAAACTGTGAAGAAGAGGTGCCGGAAGTTATGAGTTGAAAGAGGTAACAGGGTTTAGTGAGCGGGGAGAGTCTGTGCGAGAGAGAAGTCCAGAATCAGAGGCAGAAGCGGAGGCTGGAAATGAGGGGGACCAAGAGGCAGAGACGAGGCAGGCTGGTGAAGAAGCACAGGTGTCTCCCCCTCCTGCTGCAACAAGCTCCCCTCCCTGTGGTCCCCCAGGACCAGCAGAGGCATGAAGTGGGAAGAGCAAGAAAAAGGAACGCTGGCATAGTCTCAGATTGCTTGGGAAAGACCTGGCAGAGAAGGAGACTTAAGCAGCTGTGGGAAGGCTGGGACCTTCAATCTCTCTCATAGGGGCAGGACCTACCAGAGAAGAGTTGCTGTGCTCATGAGGCCTGGAGCTCCTGTGCAGATCTTGTTTCTTCACCTAGTCTGTGTGATTTATTTCTGGCTCGCTCCTGACACTAAGGTCTGGAATGCAGCCCACTGTACAAAAGTCAGAGTTCCAGCCCCTCCCAATTTGGCCTCTGGTCTTGCCCATTGCTTTGCCATTTACCTCCGGCCCTAACACGCGTGCACATTCCTGGCATGTGGCCCCTGGAAGGTTCCCCCCGAGGAAATGTGGCTCTCCTGGACGATGCAATAGCCAAAGCAGGGCCAGGAGAATGAGGCGGAATGGGAGAGAGACAAAGCGTTTGTGTTTGAAAATTCCCTTTCTGAAGATCTGCGGGTTGTTGGTTTTTTTCCCTGCCGATAGAAAATGAGGAGGCCTTCGGACTCCAGCAATAAAGCAGCAGCCTCATTTCCTATGCAATGAGCAAGGTTATAAAATCAGCAGCAGCATGCAGGGAAAACATTAAAAAGGAAGAGCAAAAATGTTTTTCCTTTGGAGCCCTGGAGTATTCCAGCCCAAGCCCCTCCGCTCCAGAAGAGGAAGGGGCATCTTTCTGTATGGACTTAATACAGGAGGGGCTGTAACGGCTGTGTGCAACCCCCTTGCTTAAAAGGAAAGGAAGGAAGGAAGGAAGGAAGGAAGGGAGGAAGGAAAAAATATCTGCACCCACAAAAGCTGGACTCCGAAATCAGTGTGCGCATTTGCGGTGCATAAAGTAAATCACCAAAATACACCCTCAGCACAATATTCCCTATGCTATGAGATTGGCCAGAGGAGCCCTATTAATTGCCCACTCAGTGTTACAGATGCCTGACCGGTGTCAACTGGCCTCAGCTGCTCTGATTAAATTGGGACATCTTGTTTTGGAGTGCCACAGCCCCAAAAGATGTTCAGGGTGCGATTTCATGAGAGATCGTGGCACCCAAGAAAGTGAGGTTTGGGGCACTGCGATCTCACGCAAGTCACACAACTCATACGGGAGTGTGTCCAGGAAGACACATACCCTGTTTTTCTGTGGCAACATGTTGGAGGGTACGCTGGAAGCCGGGCATTGATGGTCACTCATCCCATGCCATGGGAAACTCTTCTGGCAGAGATCCCGTGGTCCTCCTCCCTCATAGACTTCCAGGCATCTTTTGAAGACTTGTCTATACAGACAGACCTCTCCTGTTCTTTCAAGCCTTTTGACTGGTCAGTCGTTGTAATGATTACTTTGTTCTGTTTTTAGTGGTTTCTATGTTTTATAAAAGCATATCAGTAGGTCTAAAATAGAAGCCTGCTCTTTTGCACAACAGCCC
The DNA here is from genome assembly GCF_964106645.2 of Podarcis pityusensis. Lineage (NCBI taxonomy): Eukaryota > Metazoa > Chordata > Lepidosauria > Squamata > Lacertidae > Podarcis > Podarcis pityusensis. The sequence continues at coordinate 64,499,819 of NC_138033.1, read as the reverse complement.
AGACTATGTCAAGCGCTCAAAGCAATAAGCCGCATGATGTCAAAGTTTCGCAAAAAAATTAAAAGCCTGACCTTTTTGCCATCCTTTTCTCTCACTGCCACCAGTCAGTCGCCAAAGGCATCTGGGAACTGTGTCACCATTTCATTGCTCCCAGAGGAAGCTCACAAAGATTCCCTGCATTTCAGGGAGGTTTAGCTAGATGCCCTTTGGAGATCCCTTCCAACTCTACAATTCTGTGATTCTATGAGAAGATCTCTCAGTCTTCCCCTTTGCAACCCTATGGTGCTCTTCACCAAATAAATAAATGAACAAACAAACCCAGGCTATGAGTAGGGATGGAAGGACCTTTCCATTTTGGTTTTCTCTGTTTCTCGTTGCTTTACCATCTAAAATTTTTTTCTCCACACTTCTGCACCAGTTTGCAATTTTTTCTTTTAAAAAATCCTCCTGAAAATTCAGTAGCGTTTCACTGCAGATTCCTCCTTGTAAATATATATTTTGCAGGCCATTTTGACTAATGTACGCATTTTTGGAAGCAGTATCTCCTAACAGAATCCATTTATTGTTTGTTGATTTTTGTATATTGTGTGATGTAATAGCCTGCTACTGCGCTTTTGGGTTATTAATAATGTTAATGAAGTTTGTTTTTTTAAAAAAAAAAGGGGGGGTGAAATTAAACAATTTAAAGAGGGGGAAGCCCAGCCAGATGGGCGGGGTATAAATAATAAGTTGTTGTTGTTGTTGTTGTTGTTGTTGTTGTTGTTGTTGTTGTTATAAAAAGCAAAAAATACCCCATTGCTGATGTAGGCTTCAGCTGCCAGCTTGTTGGACTTCTGTACACAGACCTGGAGGGGCATCCTCTCGACCTTTGCTCAGGGCACCCAAAGATCTTCAGCCAGCTACCATGCTGCTACCTGGGCTGATGTTTACAACCATATCCCTTTATCCCATTTTGTCCCCTGTTTCAGGAAATAGCATCCCAGAGAAATAACCAGCTAACTCTCACAGGCTGCTATCCCCCTTTTGGTTCCTGGAGGTAGAAGGATTAGATTTCAAGGAGATAAGTAACTATACAACCTTTAGAAGACACCTACATAGGGAATCTTTTTAATGTTTAATGATTTATTACGTTTTTATATATGTTGGAAGCCGTGCAGAGAGGCTGGGGCAACCCAGTCAGATGGGGGGGGGGGCTTACAAATAATAAAATTATTATTATATCCTTATTATAGCACCTGATTCTCTGTTAGATTGCAACCTGAGCGTTAGAACAGGCTGGCTTGCAAGCTTTTATGTTCAAGACTCCACTTCTCTCTCTCTCTCTCTCTCTCTCTCTCTCTCTACCTCCCTCCTTCCCTCCCTCTTTCTCTTTAACATTTTGCATAAACACTTTATATCCACCCAAGGGACTCGTTTCTTATTGGCAGTTTCATTCACAGAAATTATATTTATAACGAAGGCAAGATTGTCCATTTGGGGACGGCAGGAAGTATGAGGCAGGAGGTACCATCCTGTTTACAGTCAGCCTTGACAGGGAAAGTCAAGGAATCCCAAAGGTATTCTGCAAAAGAACGAACGGGAAACCCTACTTGTGTGGATCACCAGGGCCAGGTGTGGAGAACTATATCCAGCTCGCATCGCCTCCCAGGCCACCTCCTGAGGGCCATGTGGCAGTGATGGGCGGGGCCAGAAGCAAAAGTGGGCGGAGCAATGGATGGTAAAGTTTACTGTACAGAGGGAACGTCTGTCCTGTCCCTCTGTCCATCTTCCATCCAGGCAAGCAAGAGGCCAATGTCAGCCACACTGAAAGGCTCCTTGGGCATCAGAATGTAAGAAGAGCCTGCTGGATCAGGCCAAAGGGACCCCATCTAGCCCAGCATCCTGTTCTCACAGTGGCCAATCAGATGCCCCAATGGGAAGCAAGGCCAGAGTGCAAGAGCAATACACTCTGCTTGTGGTTTCCAGCAGAAGCACTGCTGCCTCCGCCTGTGGTAAATCATGCATTTCTTGCCCATGGCTGCAAATATTCCAAGAACCAGTCTTTGCAAGCATCTCTCTGTCTCCTAGAGCAACCAAGCAGTTGTGCGTTTGTGGGTCTGCTTCGCCGTCGCTTAATTGCAACACATGTGTGTGTGTGTGTGTGTGTGTGTGTGTGCGCGTGTGTTGAGGGGTGTCTGGAGGGCGAGGGGACGTGCTGTGATTTTTTTTGCTACCTCTTGGCAGGGGACGACGCAGCCCCCACTCCCTTCCGCCCCACCGCAGAAGGGATGGTTCGTCCTTTCACACTGCAGGCTTCTTGGGAAATCTAGGACACATTGCCATGGCAATTCCAGACCTCTGAACTCTCATCCCTGTCTCTTTCTTCAGTTATCTTGCAAAGGGTCGAGTATCACACTGCAGTGGTGGGTGGAAAAGAAGAGTCTGGGCACGGCGGAGCAGCTGGCACGGAGACAGGGGTGGGTGAGAAACATCTGGAAGGCATCTGGGCAGCCCTCCAGATGTTGCCGGACAGAGGCAGAGGAAGGCTGGGTTAGAATGAGGAGTGGGTCTGCAAACCGTGTTGCAAACGTCTGCTCTGCAAGGAAAGAGGCATTAGCATCATAGATGCCCAGAACTTAGGGACCCCTAAGGGTCATCTGGTCCAACCCCCTGCAATGCAGCTTCTCCTCACCCCCCCCCCCCCACTACAAACAACCACCCCCTGAGTTTCTGCCCAGGTCAAGATTTGTGCAGCCCCTTCAAGAAGGCTGCTGCCCCATTGCTCCCTTGTTTCAGAGGGGTGCAGCGAGGAGGATCGAGTCCTTCTGTGTCCCATAACCGACCACGTGATCAAGATTTGAGCACCGTTTAAAGGGCTGCACATCTGCTGCTGAATGTACGAAGCCTCCTCCTGTTGAGTTTGGCCCACCTAGCCCAGAGCCTTCCTCAGCCGGGCGGCTTCCAGGCTCTGCTGAACTTCAGGTCCCTTCACTATCCCTGAATACTAGAGTCCAGAGCACTGGGAGAGCACTAAGGGAGAGGCTGCTGTGACTGACTGCCAGCAGCTCTTCAAGGATTCAGAGAGAGAGCCAGTGTGGTGTAGTGCTTAAGAGCGACAGACTCATTATCTGGGGAACCGGGTTCGCGTCTCCGCTCCTCCACATGCAGCTGCTGGGTGACCTTGGGCCAGTCACACTTCTTTGAAGTCTCTCAGCCCCGCTCACCTCACAGAGTGTTTGTTGTGGGGGAGGAAGGGAAAGGAGAATGTTAGCCACTTTGAGTCTCCTTCGGGTAGTGATAAAGCGGGATATCAAATCCAAACTCTTCTTCTTCTCTTCTTCTTTCCTGGTCTAGCTACATGAGATCTCTCAAGGGGCAATAGATGGAATCTGAGACTCTCTACATGCAAAGCAGGTACACAACAATTGATCTATGGCTGCTCTTGGATCAGGGCTGCTGAGACACCACCACCATCATCTCCATGACAGGAAAAAAAAAGAATATAATAACTAGCTTCCTATAGGAAAATGGTTTGAGATGGGAGTGCAGAGCTTCTCCACCAGCTGTGCTAAAATCCAGCAATGTTCTCACTGAAACCTTCCCAAGTACAAGAAGTGGCTAAACACTACTGCCAGAGCTTGCCTTTTTCCTTCTCCCTCCCAGTCCCTTTTCCTTCTGTGCTACGCCTTTCAGATTTTAAGCCTGAAGGTGGGGGCTGTCTCAAGCTAACATTTCTAAGCAGCTCTGGGAGCCTTTGGGGGACTGAAGGGCAAGGAAAAAATGTTTTCGGTAAATGCAAACCAGGAGGCAGAACCAACACACGCACAGAAGCTGGGAAGGCAGAAATCCCAACAGGAAGCTCTTGACAGCTTTTCCTGTCCAGGAGGGCCCAATGATCAGCTTGAGTGGGCGGAGCCAGGGCTGTGGACACGTTGGCGGTCAGAGAGATGCTCCAAACTGTGGTTCAGGAAAAGCAGCTGCTCCCAGAGCTGGTTGAAAGCTGCCAGTCCTATCCTGATTGGACCCTGCTGAGCATGCATTGGGCAGCAAAGCATGCCCATCTACTTGCATAAAACAAAGCGGCTATTAGGCCCGCATTGCTAATGTTGATAGCTTGTTATTTAGAGGCATAAAGCAGCAGTGGCAGAAGATTCAGGGGCAGCTAAAAGAAAGCCCTTCTTCACGCAGAACACAGTTAAACTGCGGAACTCACTCCCTCAGGAGGCAGGGATGGCCACCAATTCGGATTGCTTTAAAAGAGGATGGGACAAATTCGTGGAAGAGGAGGCTACCAATGGCTGCTAGCCAGGAGGGCTACATTGTGCCTCCACAGTCAGAAAGGGTAATGCTTCTGAATAATAATAATAAATTTTATTTATACCCCGCCCTCCCCGGCCAGAGCCGGGCTCAGGGCAGCTAACACCAGTAAAATTACAGTAAAAACATAACAGGGAAAGAAAGAAAAAACCAATTTAAAATACAGGTTAAAATGCAATTTAAAATGCAGCCTCATTTTAAAAGTAGCCCATAGATCAAAACCATAAGGGGAGGGAAACATAAGGGTCAGACTGAGTCCAAACCAAAGGCCAGGCGGAACAGCTCCGTCTTGCAGGCCCTGCGGAAAGATGTCAAGTCCCGCAGGGCCCTAGTCTCTTGTGACAGTGTTCCACCAAGTCGAGGCCAGTACTGAAAAGGTCCTGGCCCTAGTTGAGACCAATCTAACCACCTTGCGACCTGGGACCTCCAAAATGTCATTTGTGGACCTTAAGGTCCTCCACGGGGCATACCGGGAGAGGCGGTCCCATAGGTACCAGATGTTGGACAGGAGAGGGTGCTTGTGCTCGAACCCTGCTTGCAGATTTCCCAGCGAGACATCTGGTTGGTTGCTGCGCTGAACTAAATGGGCCGCTGGCCTGATCCAGTGGGTTCTGCTTCTGTTCTTGTGTTTATTCCTAGCTCAGCCACCTCGGGGGTGTCACGGAGACGGGTGTCGCTTCAGCCTGGTTGTGTGTTTCCCACTGAATCTTGAATAAACCCAAGAGCCAGCCTTTGATGAACAGCTGCTGAGGACCTTGGGTGCCCTTTGCTCAAATATATTTCTGGAGAGTTTGCTTCTTCTTTTTTCCCTCCCTCCGCATCCTAAACCGGGACCCCTGCTTCACCCCTCCATGGTTAATATCCTACAAGCTGCATGATTATCCAGGACACCCCTGAGGTGGCTGAACTGGAAATATCCCTGTTCAGCAGTTTCCAGCTTGCAGGGAGCGGGGTGGGGAGCTCCTCTGTGCATCTCAACCATCCTCGACTCCCTCCTAACTCAGCCTGTTTTCCAAGTGTGTGGAGGCAAAGGAGTGGAGAAAACGACAAAAATAGCCTTAAATCCCCATCCCAGCTCAATGACAAGAGAATAATAAAAAGATTATAGGTAATTTCTCCTTATGAATTATAGAGGGCGGCTTAGATTCGGCAGTGGCACTCTGCAATGTTCCTCTCCCGGCTAGCGCAGCCCTCGTTCAAATGGAGACGGGTGGTGACCTTTGTTTGGGGCCAACATCTATCCCCTGGGAAAGCACAGGGGGTGGGGGGAAGGTCCCACGCAAAACGCAAAAGCACCCACAGCTTCTCCTGCCCTAGATGAGCATGCAGCCCAGATCTATTGCAGAGGAGGGGGTGGGGGAACAGCTGGGATAAATTGACTTCTGTTTTGAAGATAAGCGCCGGCAATAATGGATTTCAGACTTCACTGCTGCAGTATAAATTGTTTTGCCACTTCACTTTGGGTGGGGAGGAAAGTGCGCAGGCAACACGGAAAGTCGGGCAAGGCAAGGGCCCTCCCCCGCTGAAATATGCGGCTGGCCGTCCCCACGAAGGTGCATGACAAAATTGTATATGGCTAGCCCTTTCCTCCCTCATTTAATGATACGGTTGGCTTTTTCTCTTTCTGCAGGAGATAAAGGAAGCGAAGAAACATGTCTCGGGCCTGAGCTGTGCTCAGGAAGGGATGCAGTTCCCGGATCGCAGAAAGTTTCGCAATCCCCTTACCCTGCCTGTAAGGGGGAAATCAGAATCACAAAGTCGGATCGTACCACAAGGGTCATCTAGTCCAGCCCCCTGCAATGCAGGCATCTCAACTAAAGCATCCATGACAGATGGCCATCCAACCTCTGCTTGAAAACCTCCAAGGAAGGAGAGTCCACAACCTCCTGAAGGAGACTGTTCCACCATCAAACAGCTTTTCCTGTCAGAAAGTTCTTCCTGATGTTTCCACAGAATTTCCTTTCTTGTAATTTGAATCCATTGGTTGGGGTCCTCCCCTCTGGAGCAGGAGAAAGCAAGCTTGGCCCATCTTCCTTGTGACAGCCCTGTAGATATTTGAAGATGGCTATCATATCTCCTCTCAGTCTCCTCTATTCCAGGCTAAACATATGCAGCTCCTTCAACTGTTCCTCATAAGGCTTGGTTTCCAGACCCTCGATCGTCCTCCTTTGTACATGTTCCAGCTTGTCAATATCCTTCTTAAATTGTGGTGCCTGCCCAGAACTTGACACAGTATTCCAGGTGTGGTCTGAGCAAGCAAAAGATCGATTTCTTACGAATGCGGAACGTACGACGCCTTTAAAACAAAACAAAACAAAACAAAACATAAACCTGTTTTGTATACCTCGGGTTACAGACACTTCAGGTTACAGATGCTTCAGGTTACAGACTCCGCTAACCCTGAAATAGTACCTCGGGTTAAGAACTTTGCTTCAGGATAAGAACAGAAATCGCGTGGCGGTGGCGCGGGAAGCCCCATTAGCTAAAGTGGTGCTTCAGGTTAAGAACAGTTTCAGGTTAAGAACGGACCTCCAGAACGAATTAAGTTCTTAACCTGAGGTACCACTGTAAATGGAAAGATAGGGATCTTTGGAAGGAAATATCTCAGAGACTGAATTGGGATCCAGTGTCACGAAACCAGGGAACAGGGATAACTCCAAGTACCTGTCAGGAGGGGGGGGGGAATACTTTGCAGGCCTCATTACGTGATGTCCTATGCCTCAAAAAGTGCAGAAGCAAGGATGCACTGGAGACACAGGTAGGGGCCCAGTCTGCAGGTGGAAGAGAAGGAAGAGACTTTTTCTTCTGGAATCCCTTTATGAGGATTTGCGCATGGAAAACAGATGTGGAAGGGGGCAGGAACGGTGCCGATCTCCTTTCAAAAACGCCAGGTTTTGGAACGTGCAATCTTATCTCCGCCTACCTGGGCGTAAGTCCCCCTGAAACTTACTACTATGCTTCTGTAGGGTCAGACTGTTGGCCAGCCCTGCCAAAACCCCACCCCCCTCTTCAGAACTCTGCAATTTCCCCGAACGTTTAAATTATAGAACAGACAGATTTTTAAGTAATCTTCCCGAGGAAGGGCACCCAATCTAATTAATTAGATCTCGCAATGCAATATATACCAGAGGCAGAAATTTACATGAAAATTACCTTTCCAAATATAGGACTGTAGGTACGTCGACGTACGCCAAGCAATTAAGGAAGGGAGACAAAACGGGTGCTGCCTCAGCATGCACAACTAACGAGAAAGGTGCTTGTAAAAGGCACAGTGGTAATGAGGAGGACCTTTCACCATTGGCAGAGAAAGGAGGGGGGGGGGACATGAGGAATGGTAGGGTCAAGCCTGAAGGGGAGCGGAGGATGTTATGAGCTACATAACTGCGGTGGCTGCAAGCAGTTGTTTACACAGCCACCTTCCTTTCAATGCTCGCTCGCTCAGGGTTTCTGTTGCTGGGAGGTAACAACTCTTCTCTACTCAACCTTTGTTCTGTGAACGGCCCTGAGACCTCCAGGTATAGGGCGGTATATAAAATCAATAAATAATAATAATGATAACCCCATCACCCCAAAAAAGGGCAGTGAAAGGTTTGCGAGTACACATGATACCTTAAAAGCACATTCAAAACACATTCCCTCCCCGCTCAAAGAATTCTGGGCTCTGTAGTTTACCTCTAACAGCTTGCTGTATCAGGCCAATATATATTTTTTGCAAAATCTCAAAAATAAATGAAATTTTTGAGCCATTTTTAAGGAAATTGCCAAAATCTAGACTTCCAACATCGATTGCCATATGTCCAGGTTTTCCCAGATGTTTCAAAGCGATTTCTGCCCAGACACTGCTTCCGGCTGCAGTACACTGGTACCTCGGGTTAAGAACTTAATTTGTTCTGGAGGTCCATTCTTAACCTGAAACTGCTCTTAACCTGAGGTACCACTTTAGCTAATGGGGCCTCCTGCTGCCGCCACACCGCCGGAGCATGATTTCTGTTCTCATCCTGAAGCAAAGTTCTTAACCCAAGGTACTATTTCTGGGTTAGCGGAGTCTGTAACCTGAAGCGTCTGTAACCCGAAGTGTCTGTAACACGAGGTACCACTGTATTCCGACGGCAACCTCCCCTTCCTGTGGCTTCCAGTGACTGATACTCAGAAGCATTGCTGCCTCCAGCCCAGGCTGGAAACAAAGCACAGCCATCTCGGCCACTGACCGCTTTCTCTTTGTCTAATCCTCTTTCAAAGCCACCACTGCCTCCTGTGGCAGTGAGTTCCATAGTTTAACTATACACTGTGTGAAGAAGTACTTTATTTCTTCCGTTTTGAATCTTCCAGTTTTCAGCTTCGTTGGAAGTCCACGTCGAGTTCTGGTGTTATGAGAGAAAGAGGAAAAAAACAATAATTCTCCAGTCATTTTTTTCCAAGCCCTGAATAATTTCATAAACTTCTCTCATGTCTTCTTTTACTCGCCTTTTCTCTAAGCTAAAAAGTCCCAAACTGATGCAAGCTTTCCATGCAGATGAGTCTCTCTATCCCATAATTCTTTGAGGGGGAAAATGTGCTTCAAAGGTGCAATGTGTACACAGGTATAGAGGCAGCAATGGGGAAACTGTGGCCCTCCAGATGTTGCTGGACTCCAGCTCCCATCAGCCCCAGCCAATGTGGGCAATGGTCAGAGATGATGGGAGTTCCAGACCAGCAACAATCGGAGGATTGCTACGTTCTGTTCCCTTGCTATAGGAATCTAGGCATATGTAACATGCTATCAATTTGCATTGGCTTCCTAGCAGCTCCATCTCTCCTGGGAATTCTGGGAACTGTAGACATTTGAAACTGATTGGCAGGAAATTCAGGAAATACGGGGAGGAGGAAGGGCCTATTTCCACAATGCGTGCTTAATGTATGGAGGTCTTTTCCGCCAGGTGATGGCGGCGGGAAGGAGCTTAGCTGGTTTTAAAAGGAGATTAGACTGTTGCCAGATTGGTGCTCTCTTGCAATTGAGATTCAAGCATGAGGCAATAAATGCAGGTTTTGCAATTAGAGCAGATTTGCTGCTCTTGCCCAACAAACCTGCTTCCAAAATAATAATAATAATAATAATAATAATAATACCGCGAGGACAAAAAAAAACACCCTTGGGCTTTTTGCAGTAAGGAAAGTAATGGAGAAATGAAGTGAAAAATACGGGATAGCAAGTGCTTGAAGCAAAGTTAAGAACGTAAGACAAGCCTGCTGGATCAGGCCAATGGTCCATTGAGTCCAGCATCCTGTTCCTACCATGGCCCCTCCTGTGGTTTTCAGCAACTGATATTCAGAAACATTGCTGCCTCCAACCCTGGAAGCAAAGCACAGCCATCCTGGCTAGTAGCTGCTGATCGCCTTTTCCTCCATGAATTTCTCTAATCCTCTTTTAAAGCCATCACAATGGCCTCTTCTGGGAAGTCAGCAAGCAGGGCATGTGTGCAACACGGCACTCTCTTCTGTTGTGATTTCCAGCCAGCGGTATTCAGAGGATGCCTCTGACCTATGGAGGCAGAAGATAGCAATTGTTGCTAAGAGGCTGGTAGTTCTTTTATTCTTTTTCAGCTTCTCTGTAGTCCCCTTTTCCTACTTTAGCACACCTTTGAATGCCTTGTTATCCAAAGCTCCAACTGCCTCCCGAGCTACTTTCCTGCTAGTAATGTATTTAAATAATTTTGGGTGGCATGGAGCTAAGGAGTTCATTATCAGAAGCCCTGCACAAGGACTTCTGCTTGTGTAACAGGGTTTCTCCCTCCCTCTCCTCCTCCCTGCAACGCAAACCCTTGTTGTATAACCTTTGCGCAAACCAATCAGAATAAAAGTTGCCTGAAAGTGTCCAGCAGTGGGGATGGCAAGCCGAAAGACTTCTCTGAGCCAGAACACTTTACAATGCCCATCACTGAGGGACAGCAGCCAGACTGGCTTGCGGGCATCCCGGACTGCACCCACTCCTGGTAACAGGATAGATGCTTGGTAGATGGGCTCCCTTTAGTCTGATCCTGGTCCATCACATATCTTCTTCCGACGGGATCTTCAAAAGATCTATATCACGGATCTCAACAAACTTCAGGGCTCTTTACAGCAAGCCATAACAGTGAAATTGATATAAACCTGGTCAGTTTGCAGTGTAGATATACCCTAAAACACTTTAACCACCTTTTGAAATGTATACGATATTCAGCGTTTAAAAGGATGGCAAAGAGACGGATTTATGCCGATGCCACCAACACCCCCCCCCCCTTTCTAGACAGTTGAAGTGGCAATTGTAGATGGTATAAATTATTAGTGATGTGTATAGAACAGGAACGGGTAGTTTCAAGGGATTTATCAATACGGAACAAAGTGTGTGGGTTTCTTGAGTATGTTACAACATTGTGCACACCAGACTATCCTCTCCCCAACACAGGGCTGCATCCTACCACCAAAGTGGAAAGGATCCTGGTTATAATTATTATTAAAGGTAAAGGAACCCCTGACCATTAGGTCCAGTCGTGGCCGACTCTGGGGTTGTGGCGCTCATCTCGCTTTATTGGCCGAGGGAGCTGGCATACAGCTTCCGGGTCATGTGGCCAGCATGACTAAGCCGCTTCTGGCGAATCAGAGCAGCGCACAGAAACGCCATTTACCTTCCCGCTGGAGCGGTACCTGTTTATCTACTTGCACTTTGACGTGCTTTTGAACTGCTAGGTGGGCAGGAGCAGGGACCAAGCAACCCCGTTGTGGGGATTTGAACCGCCGACCTTCTGATCGGCAAGTCCTAGGCTCTGTGGTTTAACCCACAGCGCCACCCACATCCCCTATAATTATTATTAGTATATTTTAAATCTTTTAAATCATGAATATTATTATTCACATTAATTAACTGCTACAGAAGAGATCCCCGGTTACTGCCTGGGCTGCATCACTGATGCTTCATTTGCCCAAACCGATTAATGTATTTTGCTAGAATGTTTTCCCAAACTGCTCAGTACTGTACTTAACACCCTCCTTGCAGTTTGAGTCTCAGGGAGGCGGGGCTACAACTATCCCCGCCCACCAGAGGGCGGTGCGTCGCTTTCCACTAGAAGCTAGAGAGAGCAATAGGGGCGATGCGCATGCGCGCCGAGATCCACGCGGTGGCCTTTTCAAAAGCTCTCTCAGGAGCCGCTCATCCCCCCCACCCTCCGCGTTTCCCGCTTCTGCGCATGCGGTCCTCCTCGCCCGACCTTGTGCCCTCCCGCCGCTGTCTTACGTTTCACCCTTTCCATTCCCTGCCACTTTTTTCTAAAGGCGTGTCTGCAGGGGGCGCTGCAGCCAAGAGGCCTCCTTAAGTTTTCCTCTTTCCTAGAGCGGCCAGGACGGCGGCCGGCCGGCCTGCTGCCGCCGCCCGCCGGCGCATGCGCGAGTGCGGGTGAGAGGTCGGCAAGATGGCGGCGGCCTCGTCAGTGGATGAGGCGCCGGACAACGAGGACTATTACTCGCTGCTGAACGTGCGGCGGGAGGTGAGGCACCGGCGGTGGGGGCGGTGGCGGAGGCGGCCGGCCTTCACAAGCCGCTGGGGGGGAAGGAGAGGCCTGGGTAGGAGAGGTGGAGCGGGCGAGTCCCTGAGGGGGGAAGCGGGGGAGGGGCGGGTCACAGAATGGGCACCTGCGAAGGACGCAGGAGAGGTCCAGCAGCAGGAGCGCCAGGCCAGGGCGGCGTAGGGCCGGCCATGTAGCCCATCGTCCTGTTCCCGCAGTGGACAACCAGATGCCCCGGTGGGAAAGCTGCCAGCAGGACCTGAATGCAACAGGAGCAACTCTCCCCGCTCCTGTGGCTTCCAGCAACTGGTATTCAGAAGCATTTCAGCTTCACAAAGGCAGAGCATAGCCATCGTGGCTAGTAGCCAGTGACAGCCCTCTCCTCCATGCATTTGTCGGATCCTCTGTGAAAGCCATCCAAGCTGGCCATTATCCCATCCTACGAGAGGCAGCTCCATAGTAAAACTGCACTGCGTAAAGAAGTCATTTATTGTATCTGTCGCGCATCTTCGTCCCACATTCAGCTTCATTGGAAGTCCTCGTGTTCTAGCGTCATGAGAGAGGAGAAAAACTTTTATCTGCTTTCTCCAAAATTTTATGTCTCCTCCTGCTTGCCTTTTATCTAAGCTGAAGAGTCCCAGACACGGCAAGCTTTCCTCATAGGAGAGACACAAATGCAATTTCTACCTTTGTTTGCTATTAAAATTTATTTTTAAAAACAACAAGGAGAGGTTGTAAATATGAGTTAAGAATTTAAACAGTGTGTGTTATGTTAAGATTGTTATTCAAAGCAGTTTCAGCAGCATTCTCGGCACCTGTGATTCCCATAAAGTGGTGGTAAGAAGTATTACTGCTTCTGACCATGGAGGCTGAGCATAGTCATTGTGCCTAGTAGCCATTGATAGCCTTAGCCTTCATCAGTTTCTCAGCCATGAAGTCACTACATGACCCAAGACAAGCCATGCTTGTCCACAGTCAACTCACTGCAACATGGAGATAATCACACCAGCCTATTTTACAAAGCTGCTGTGTGCATTTATAGGGGGAAATGTATGCCAAGGACTCTGAATGCTCCAAAATCACACAATGGCCCATGTAGTCTAGCATCCTGTTCTTACCAATGCTAACCAGATGAATGTGAGAAGCCCATAAGCAGAACCCGAGCACAAGAAAACTCCTTCTGCCTGTGGTTTCCAGCAATTGGTACTCAGAAGCATTACTGCCTCCAACAGTGGAGGTAGAACATAACCATCAGGGTTAGTAACTCATACCATACCATGCCTATAGCAAGGTCACAAGCAAGACCTGAGTACAATGAGAGCACTCTCTTTTGTAATTCCCAGCATGCTACGTCCAACCATAGAGGCAGAGTAGAACCATCCTGTCTAGTAGCCAATTTCCACCCCTTGGTTCTAGTCCTGGCCTCTAAAGGTAACAGTAAGCAAGCCTGCTCCATCTGCTGTATGACAGATATGTGAAGCACTGTCATGTCTCATCTTCTGTTCTCCAGTCTTTAAACTATTCCTCATAGGATTTGTTTCCCTGACATCCTTCCACCTGACAATCACCTCCTCCACTTTGTTAAAGTCCTTCTTAAAATGAATCAGGCCAATGGCCCATTGAGTCCAGCATCCTGTTCTCGCAGTGGCCAACCAGATTCCCCAATGGGAAGCCATCAAGCAGGACTCAAGCACAAGAGCATTCTCACCTCCTGTGGCATTCAGCCTTCCAACTGAGAAGGGAGAGCATAGACATCATGGCTAGTAGCCATTGATAGTCTTCTCCTCCATGCCAATAATCTTCTCCTAAATGAATTTGCCCAATCCTCTTTTAAAGCCATCTAAATTGGTGTCCATCACTTTCTCCTCTGAAAGCCAATTGCATAGTTTAACTATGTGCTGCATGAAGAAGTACTTTATTTTATCTTTCCCGAATCTTTCAGCATTCAGCTTCATTGGATATTCATGAGTCCTAGTGTTATGAGAGAGGAATAGTTTATTTTTCTCTCTGTTCTTTTACACCTCTATCATGCTCCCTCTTAACTCACATTTTTTCACCAGACCAAATGTCCCAAATGTTGTAACCTTTGCAATGGAGTTACTGCAGCTCCTTCATCTTTATGGTTACCCTATTTGCCATTTTCATTGTGTTCCCCGCTATGACCTCAGATCTGTTAATTATCACATGTGCTTGCTGGTGTTAAGATTTGTATTTATTTAAATAGAAATGATCCAATAGCAAGGGATTTCCCATTTCTAACTCACCCAATAGAGAATATGAGGGTGAGGTGGAGATCAGCCAGGCAGGAAATTACAAGGCAAACAGCCCGAGATAACAAGAAAAATAGGAGCAATGGGGTAACGGGAACTGCTACCACCGCAGGCATCCCAGGTAACATTAGGCGTCTTCTTCCCACTGGGGAATGGGACTTCATTTGGGCAATTCAGAAATACTTTTCAAGTTGAAATGTGTGAACATGTCTAGGATTTCTTGCTAATTTTAAGCATTCCCCACCTTAGCACAAACATTCATTATATCGCTGGGGAGGCTTCAACATCTTTAGTTTTTCATCAACAGCACTGAGGGATGGTTCATATTCTGGGGGTTTAAATTAAGGGCTTATTGTATCTGAGCCATAAACAGCTGAAAAGCTTCATAGAGGTTTGTAAAACTAGTAAAAATCTTACAGAGGATTTCTTTCAAAGAGAAGGAAATATCCCTGTCCATCCCCTCCCTCTTCTCCCTACACAGTGGGGAGGCAACTTCATGTCATTTGCATTTTCACCACAATAAAGTTGATAATGGCAGCGATCTTGACTTTGATAAATATTCCCCAAAGGCCACTGCAGTCTTTTGGAAAGAAGAAAGAAGTGATGAAAAGCCCAAGCTTGCGGCTCCCTTTCATCATTGCCCCTTTGTTTTTGAGAATTGCATAAATGAGAACCTCACATCTCAGAACCCAGTCTATGTGTCAGCTTGCTTCTCCGGGAAAGCTATAAGGGTCAGCTTCTACAGAGCTCTGGAAAGTTTACATTGCCATGAATGTATTACCTTGGAAAGAGGGTAGAATGTAGAAATGCATGGGCCAGACAGAAATGGCCTGAGGTTGGGTTCGCTGGATGCAATAAAACCATGGTCTTTCAGCCATCCGGATATTATCACAGGCAGTGTTCCAGAAAACCATAGGAGAAGGTAATAAACATTTATGAACTGAGCAGCTCAAGCAAACTGTCTAAACAGCCACTTTCAGTGAATTTCCTTTGACCATCTGCTGCATGCTCAAGCCCCAACACAGCCTCTACAGCAACCGTTTCCTAGACTGGCTCTTGTTCAAAGGGATGCTTTTGTTTCCTTCATATTTTATGGTAGCTCCTCACAATTTTGAAGAGTATCAGAAGTACAGTGCTGGTGTGACCTTGGGCTGCTAGTTCGTACGACCATA
This sequence comes from Podarcis pityusensis, assembly GCF_964106645.2. Taxonomy (NCBI): domain Eukaryota; kingdom Metazoa; phylum Chordata; class Lepidosauria; order Squamata; family Lacertidae; genus Podarcis; species Podarcis pityusensis. Next base: position 64,484,567 of record NC_138033.1, on the reverse strand, counting down.
CGTGTTCAGTGCCACCACCTCTATTCAGTCTCACTAGGAAAACTGGAGGAATACTTCAACACCCACACACTGGTTTATAGCATACCTTGCCTTTGGGTTTGGCATGAGCCTAGATATCTCTTGGATTTCTGTTGTTGTGCAGAACTTACATTATTTTATTTTTAGTACTCTGTGTGATTCCATATTCTCTGCCATGAGACTGCTACCAGAGTAAAAGGTTTACAGGATTTACTTAGAATGGTGACAAGAGAGTGATGGATGTTGGCATCTCCCTCCTAAGCTATCAGCATTTCCTTGTGGACGGGGCCTTTAACGCTGTAGAGGGACAGCGCTGGTAGGGCAATGTACCATGCCAGTGTGGTGTCCTTTAGTAGCTGCTTGTATCCATCCCTCAATATCATTTATGAGATTTTGCCAGGTGAGGAAATGGCCAAGAAACAACGGGTGATTATGCTGAGCACATGGAAGTTGGAGTGGGGAAAGTGGTGGGTTGGAGAATCCAGTGCCACGGACCAGAGTGACTCCCTGGTGCTATGGAAGCAAAAATGAAATGAAAACAATCATAGAGTTGAGTGTGTAAGACGGCTGTTGGTCTGCTTTCCATAATTAATATTTTGTAAGATTGCTCTCTTCTCTCTCAAGCTATTTTGATTGTTTAGCCATCTAATATGGGTTGATTCCAAAGTTGTACCAAGATTGCAAGAGAAATAGCAGCCATAACACTTTAAAGACTGACACAATGTGATGCTGTGGTTCATAGGTCAGATCCAACATAATCATGTTGTTCATAAAGATGCACTAGAAGCTTGTTTTAAAGGAAAACTTAATGTTGTTGCCAAATCTGACTTAATGGTTTTGTTCTTGTGCCATTATTATTCCATGGAGCCTATTAGCCACCAATTCTTTTCTTGGGTGTATATTGATAGGTTTCAGTGGCAGTAGGAAAAACTCCCTCCTCCCTGCCTAAACTTTGGCAATTGGTTTTTTTATGCTTAACTTGCATTGAGACTAAAACAGTGCTTGGCAAGGGTGCTGCCTATTATATACAATACTTAAACTGTTTTCTACTTTGCTTTCACAACAGCAGTCATTGTTGGGGCTGTCATGCAAGTTACGTGAGGCCATAAGACTCTGTCCTAGGAGTTGTTCTGTTGAACATTTTTTATAAACTTGGCTGAAGGAGCAGAGAATGCTTATCATATTTGCAAGTGATACAAAAACAGGAGGAATAGATAACACTGCAGAAGACAAAATCAAGATTCAAAATGATCTTGGCAGGCTGGAACACTTGTGCAGAAACCAGCAAGATGAAACTCAGCAGAGGTAGATGTCAAGTCCTGCAACTAGGTGCAGAGTATCAAAGGCAAAGGTACAGAATAGGGGGACCTGGCTTTGCAGTGGTATACGTGAAAAGCATCTTGATGTCTTTAGTTGATCACAAGCTGAACATGAATCAGCAGTGAAGCATGGCTGCTGAAATAGCTAATGCATCCTTAAGCTGTGATAACAGAAGCAGAGTGTCCAGATCATGAGAAATAATAGTTCAGCTCTGTTCTGCACTTGACAAAGTAGAGGATGTCAGAGGGATGGTGAACTGGATGCTGACGGGTTTGGATGAAAGAGCTTTGGGAAGAGAAGATGAAGGGCAGGGAGAGGTGATAGTGGTCTTCACGACGTTCTCCATTGCTTCGGGCGACAGGGCTAGCGCTTCCTTGAACTTTACTTGTGTCTGCTCATTAACTGGTGAATATCTTGGTATACAAACAAAAAATGATTTTTATGAACAAATCTTTCTGATTCACTTTAGAAGGACTGTACCCTTCTTTGGAGGTCTTTAAGCAGAGGCTGGGCAACCATATGTCAGGAGTGCTCTGATGGTGTTTCCTGCTTGGCAGGGGGTTGGACTCGATGGCCCTTGTGGTCTCTTCCAACTCTATGATTCTATGATTCTATACCCTAAAAGGCCAGTTAAAAAACCTTTTTATAAATACCCAAAAAAAAGCCAGTTCCCAGAATGCTATCTGTATTCATGATGATTTATAGGCAAAACATTTTGTCAATGTTATGTTTCATATAGTTGTTAATTTTGTTTCCATTTAGAACACAAGAAACACAAACCACATTTATTAAATGGAAAAGGCAGTGGTGGTGGTAGTGAAGCGGGGAGCACTCATTTCCATGATTCCCAGGTGATTTGCCAACAGAGATGAAAACGTGAAATATATGTGAACTGAGAAATGGGACTTGTCATTGTCCTTTCAAAATGTAAGAGTGTTATGACAGATCATTTAATTGGGTAGCTCATAAATCAAGGCCGAACCAAGGTACAACTTCCAGGCGATTCCAGCTCAGAAGGATGACTTTGGGGAAGGGATTTAAGAAGGTAATTGCTTCTCTTTCCCTGAAAGCCTTAAAAAGAAAACAGTCCACATTCCAATTTGTCAATTTGTAGCGTTTTTGCAAACCAGTTATTCAACATCAGCCTCTGAAGTAACTTCTGGGGTCTTAATAGGCCTCAGTTTAGGAGCCATCATGCTCTTTTGTAGTCTAAGGAGTGTGGTGGGCGCAGGTGTTGTTTTCATCAGTGGGAGAAATTATCGTGTCTCACTGGTCAGCTACTGCCCATCCAGCATTCGAAACTCCCATTGTTCTAGGCGCATTTTGCGATGGAATTTCATTAGCATGAGCAGTTTCTGAGCTCTGGGTGCAATACTGCGCCTAAGATTTCAGATTAAAACTGCAGAGTGGAAGGAAAGGAGGCACTTTTTCTCTCTCCCCATTTCCAGCTACTCTCTGAAGACTGGAGAAGAGACCCTCTTAAGACCATTAGGGGGTGGGCAGGGGAAGAACTAGATAGACCGCGTGAAAAATGAGCATAATATTTTAGCTGCAGTTCATTCATTTTCTGCTTTGTATTCTAGTTATAAAAAAGTGCGCCTAGACATTCCATTGTTACGCCCATAACCTAGGATTAAGGTACCATTTAGCTCCTAGCTTTCATATCTCAGTTTCTAACACTTTGCCCACCTTAAGCTGGGCAGCCTCCAGTCAATAAGGTACTGACCGACCACTGTCTGCCTGCTTCAATGGGTGCTCAGAGCTCATAGTATCACTCAGTGAGGGATCAAACCACTGCACCAGACAACAAAGAAAAGAAACAACCCCCCTTGTGCCTAGCAAGCTGGAACGTCATGGCCATGTGTCCTGGCTTGCCCACCGATCTGCTGCAAGTCAGTGACTCATGGAAGATGACCATCATTGACTGTGAGCTGAAAACACTCAACATTGACATTGCCACTTTACAGGAGACCAGACTTATGTTTAATGGCAGAGAAGAAACACACCTTCTGGCAAGGAGGCCTCAGAAGAACCACAAATTCAAGCTATAAGCATTGCTGTAAGAAACTCACTTTTGTCTATGATAGAATTACCGACTGAGGGCTTCCTCTCTGTCTCTCAACTACCCTGGTCCAGTTAACTTCTCGAGCATTTACGCTTCCACTATATACTCTGATATACATATCAAGGACCAGTTCTATGAGGCACTAGACCAAGCTGCCAGGCAGGTCCCAGCCTAAGAGATTTTAGGGAGATTGCTGGGAGATTTTAATGCCAGAATTGGAAACGAAGGTCACACACGGGACAACTGCATAGGCCACTTTGGTATTGGCAGCATGAATGTGAATTGAGAAAGGCTGCTTGAGCCGTGCTCGTATCATAGCCTCTGCTTCACGAACACATTCTTCTCTACCAAGGCAAAACAGTGAGCATCCTGGAAGAAGAAGAAGAGGAGGGGTTTGGATTTGATATCCCGCTTTATCACTACCCGAAGGAGTCTCAAAGTAGCTAATATTCTCCTTTCCCTTCCTCCCCCACAACAAACACTCTGTGAGGTGAGTGGGGCTGAGAGACTTCAGAGAAGTGTGACTAGCCCAAGGTCACCCAGCAGCTGCATGTGGAGGAGCGGAGACGCGAACCCGGTTCACCAGATTACAAGTCTATCGCTCTTAACCGCTACACCACACTGGCTCTCTGGAGACCTCCAAGGTCAGGCCACTGCCACCAGCTGGACTTGATTGTCACCAGGCAATTGACACTAAGCTTTTTTGGTGTCACATGGAGCTACCAGAGTGTCAACAGTGACACGGATTCACTCCCTGGTGGCAAGAAGATTCTTATTCAGCCAAAGAGGACCTATACTGCATTGCCAGAACAGTCATACCCGAACTTTGTGAGTGAGTGCCGCTCTGCTTCTGTTGAACAAGCACTACTGAACTACTCTAGAGATAGCATTGATGTAAGGTGGAAACACATCAAAGAGGCAACCTACAGCACAGCTGTGTCCTCTTGGCAAAAGAGAGCAGCAGATCCCTGACTGGTTTGAGGCTGGCATTAAGGACATGGAGCCTGTTATTGCTGCAAAGCACGAGGCTCTTGTGAGCTACAAGCATGCGCCCTGCAAGAAGATGCTTGCTGCACTGAGAAAGGCAAGAAGCAATGCCCAGTGATTTGCCAGATAGTTTGCCAGTGACTGTTGGCTAAAGCTGTGTCAGAGCATTCAACTTGCTGCTGACAGCGGCAATACTCACAAAATGTACAAAGGTATGAAGAAAGCCTTTGGACCAACATTCAGAAAAAAACTGTACCATTGAAAACCTTGTTGGGAGAGATCATCACAGACCGCAGCAAGCAGATGAAGTGATGGGCAGAGCACTACCAAGAGCTGGAAAAACATGGTCTCTGACATCGTAATAGACAGTATCCAATCTCTGCCTGTCTTAGAAGAGCTGGGTGCCCCTCCTTCAATGAGCTGAAGAATGCCATCAACTCTCTGGCATGTGGGAAAGTCCTAGGACAGGACGGAATCCCAGCAGAACTGCTGAAAGCCATCTTCTCTCATGATACACCTCTACGGTCTTCTCTTGCAATGTTAGGAATTAGGCTCCGTGCCACAAAACATGCACGACTCCAGCATTGTGACCTTCTACAAGAACAAAGGTGACTACCATGACTGCAACAACTATTATGGAATCTCCCTGCTGAGTACTGTGAAGACGGCCTTCTTCACAGTACTCAGCAGTACCATGTAGTACTCAACAGATTACAGCCACTTGCTGACAAGGTCTATCTTGAGTCACAATGTGGCTTTAGATCTCAGAGGTCGAGTCAACTTGATTCTGCAGGAGAAATTCCGAGTGCAGAGGAGTACTGGGTGTAAGGCAGCCCCTCCAGCAATGTGGTGAGGCACCAAGATGGATTATTGCCAGCTTCCTAGAGGTTAGGTACTAGCTGTATACTGGTTTTATGGGTAATTCTCTATTGCTCACTGAAATAGAGTTAAAGAGTTTTTTGTTCCCCTCCAGAATTGAGCAGAACATGTGCTAGCAAAATGACCTTCAGAGGTGCTTGTGATGTATGACTCCCTCTACAGTGGAGTGCCTGTGATTTGATTCCCCTCCTGTCCTGTAACAGTGTCTCTAAGTAGTATAGCACTTTATTTCCCTTCTTATGATTGCATGATGTGAATGTGCTTGAGATAAGCCAACCAGATGCTTTGGACTACAACTCCCATCAGCCCTAGGTAGCAAGGCCATGCTGATTGAAGTTGTTTTCCAAAAGGTATCAGGTTGGAAAGGCTGGTTTTGAGATGAATTTTCAGATATCTTGCAGTAAGTCTACAACTTACACAGAGGTTACGTTCCCAGGATCATGGCTGAAGCAAAAATCACATATAGTCAAAACGTATTAGGTTCAGTGGTGGGTGGGATTGCCAAAGTCTTTTTACTTGCCTCGTTTCCACCGTTTTTACTATTTTTTTTGCCAAGTCTGTAGAGCTGAATGTGCACAAGTTAAGTGCATGTAAGTTGCAGGGTTATTGTAGTTGCAGCAAGCCGTGCCCAGGTGTCCTTTTCCTGTCCCCTTAAGGGCTTGAGGGACTCTCAGCAGAGCTCTCTGGAGGCTTTCAAAAGCCAGTTCTGCTAGATAACTAAATTTACGGTACTTTGGGGCTGAAATTGAGAAATTCTCCATTGCCTTTGTAGGCCTTTGTTTCCATATTTTGTACCCAGCTTCTTATAGGGCAAATTCAGCTCTTCAGAGCACTGGCTAATCTGAGAATAATAGGTCACTAAACTTTATGGGCCTGGGGAAGAGGAAGAGAAGGACGTCTAAAACCTGTCTCTGGCAATTTGCTAGTATATGGCCATTTAATCTGTAATAGATTTACATGCTGCGAAGATGTAACTGGATGATTGAGATGTGAAATGAATGAGTTTAATCCCCCGAATAGCATGATGGCGTGCCTCTTAATTTTGCCCCAAGTTTAAGTAATAAGAATGTAACTTAAAATATCATTATTAGTGACTTATGTATCTCATTAGAATTTGAAATGTTGTCAGTATTTTCTGCAGTGGCTGGAGAGAGGTTATCACTCTTGAAATATTGAACCAATGACCTTAGTGATTCACTTATGATGAAAGGCCCAATCTAACATTTTATTGAACATGATATTTGTGAAAAATGGAACTGCTCATTTCTATTACTTAATCAATAGCACATTAAGCCATTTATCACTAATTTGATTAAAGAAGGTCATTGCCGAGCTCGAAATTCCACTCCCTCCTCATCTACTTTAATTCTAATAACCAAGAGAGTGGAAAGAGACAGCAGTTGCTCAGGAAGGATGACTCCTTCACCGGGCAATGTGTTCTCAGGAGCCAGGCAGGTCTGTCCAATTCCTTTGTCATTGAACCAAGACGTATGAATAAGAAACAGAAGAAATCTCTCAATTCCTGTTTGTCACCAGAAATGGCTCAAATCCCACTTTATGTATTAAAAACTGTAGTTTTTTGCTGATACGCTGTGTTGTTCATGAGCGAGAGGATTAGCCTTATATGTGAAGCACCCTGACCTTCTGTTTCCGAGCTAAACAGCTCTGCATTGATCAAAAGGAGCAGGCAGAAGGCCTTTGGAAGTATATTGTTAGAATGCATTTGTGTGTGGAAAAAAGATCTGCGCCCATCTTTGGAAGTTAATCATTCAACCTCGTAAGCCTCTCTTTTGCTCCTGTACCTCCATGTGGGTAATCATGGTGAATTTCAAGGAATTTGGCTTGTTTGTTTGTAACAAATAGGCATTCTTTTTAGTTCTAGAGTTTGCACCCTTGCCTTCACCTTGAAGGCTAGCAAATGTGCTTCTGCTGAGTTTCTCCCATTCCCATAGCGCCTTAGATGTTACTGTTGTTGCAACTCCAGTTGAAGTGTCCAATGCAGTGCCTTCACCAAGGAATCAGTGTCACTTTACTTGGCCTGATAATGTATGCAGCATTCTTGCAATGACTGGCTTCCTGCTCTCTTGTTCCCTGCCCATCCTGGCTAGTAAAAGCCTGTCAGGAAGGGTTGACCAGATGGGCCCAGGGTATGGTGAAGGCTTATTGACATGAGGGTGTGGTGCCACTCCCCTTAAGCAGGCGGTGGGTGGTGCGCCCGCTTCTGAAGAAACCCACCCTGGATCCTGTGGTTTATAACAATTACTACCCATAAAAAATACCCCTTTCTTGGGTAAGGTGCTGGCCAAGCAGTGAGTTCCTGCAGGAATTACCATATTTTTCCATGTATAAGACGACCCCTATTTTTTTAAACTCAAAATTAAGAAATTAAGTTGTTTAGCTCTTTTGGGGAGTGGGGGAGGTCACTTCCGCCAATCACTCACCCGCCTGCCTGCCACTGCTGATCGCTAGCCACAGCCACACTGCTGATCACACACCTCACCACAGCTGCCAATTGCCCGCTTGCTGCCACCAACAGCCCACTTGCCGCAGCCGCCAATCACCTGCCCACCTCGCCACAGCCTCCAATCCCCTGCCCAGTTGCCACAGCCGATCACCTTGCCGCAGTCACCAGTTAGCCGCCCAATCGCCGCTGCCAATCTCCTGCTTGCTGCTGACATTAATTGCACATCTTCTCTCTGCATTCACTATCCGTGTATAAGACGACACCCAATTTTTGTGTAATTTATTTATAGCAAATACCATCGTCTTACACACGGAAAAAAACGGTATCTGAATCCACTTCATTCTGCATTCAGGTGCTGTTTTGGAATTGAACCAGCCTTGGTCACCAGGATGGATAACCTGTATAGAGAGTGGGACAGGGGGAATGCATTTTTGCTTCTGCTTCTTTGTCTCTCTCCACGGGTTTTGATACTAGACCAAGGCATCCTGCTGGACTGGCTCTGTGGGATGAGTATCAGGGGACACTGTTTTACACTGGTTCCACTCCTACCTAGAGGGTCTTTTCCAGAGAGTAGCACTGAGAGACCGTGTTTCAGCTCCACAGTCTTCATGCTGTGATGCACTACAAGGCACAATCTTGTCCCCGTGTCCCCAATGCTGTTTTACATTTATATATTTTTTAAAAATAATATTTATTACTTTTCCAAAAATTTAAACACTAAAAAAACAATACAATGCAATACATTACATTAAAACAAAAACAATAAATCAAACAATTTCATTATCCCATCTTTCATTCACTTATTTCCACGACCTCCTCACACCTCCCTTTTTGTATTCCACTTCTGTTAATTATTTCAGCAATTCCTTTCCATCTTCCTCTGTTTTCTATCCTATAATTATCTTAACTCATTCTAACCTTGTTTTTTTCTGTTTTACATTTATATGAAGCCTCTTGGGTGCAGCCATTGGGAGTTTTGGAGCTGACTCTTAGTTGCCACAGGCAAAAGACTGTTCACAAGCATGTCTCAAGCAGGGCCCTTACCCCTCCAGTGTCCCCTTCTGTGGCACAAGGGCCATAAAGGTTATGAGGCCCCTGAACCAGCACAACTTCTGAATCTTCATTGCCACTTGGAACAAAATCTTTGTTAATTATAGCCTGCTTTTTTAGAACAAGGTGCATGCAAAATGGCTTGCAAAGATATAAAACCAGTTTTAAATTATAAACTAGAATAAAACAAAAGAACAGCATTATAGTAGCACAATTATTTTAGATTTTATGTTTCCTGGGACAGAGTCCTGTTGTCTTGTGCTTTGTAAAGCCCCGTACATGCTGATGGCACTTTTATCCAGAGTACTGGCTGGCTGAGCTTCCAGGAGGCTGTTGTAAGGAATACTGAGATAATTGTGAGTGCTTTGAATGCTCGAACTGTGCTACATAAATTATGATTATTAATGCCCCAGACTGGTGGTTTCTTGCACCATGCCAAGAGAAGCGGTCCTAGCAAATCACAGCTTCATTATGCTTCCCGATCTGCAGAACAGAACGCGCCGGAGTGCGTCTGATGGGTTCCCGTTTCTGGGCAGATTTTTGAGATGATAGCGGCTTAACTGCATTGATTGTTCTATAATTGGATTTCTTTTCTTCTCACAGGCCTCTCAGGAAGAGCTGAAAGCCGCCTACCGTAGGCTGTGTATGCTGTACCATCCTGACAAGCACAGGGACCCAGAGCTCAAGAGGCAGGCCGAGCAGCTCTTCAACCTTCTCCATCAGGCTTATGAAGGTCAGTGGATGCCAGAGATTCACAGCCATCCTCAGCTCAGCAGCTGCCAATGGATTTTCTAGCTTGGAATCCAGACAGCAAGTCTTTTTGCTGTTAAAGGCAGTAGCTGGTTTTTGCCGTTTTCATATGAGAGAATCAATACCTGGACGATCAGTTTTTGACAAATGAGTCATTGGAAGGGCTGTAGCTCAGTGGTAGAGCATCTACTACATGTGGAGGGTCTCAGGTTCGGTTCCTGGCATCTCCAGGTTGGGCTGGGAGAGAAACCTGCCTGAAACCCCAGAGAGCTGCTGCCAGTCAGTGTAGCCCATACTGAGCTAGATGAAGCATTGGCCTGATTCAGTATGTTCCTATGAGTGAACATATATGTGGTTTTGGGGGGTCCCAAGATATACAGTAACAAGCCAATAAAGATTCTGACCACGGAGTCTCATTCTATGAGTATGACATGGAAGGGTTTTGAAGTGACCACCTCTTAATGCCAGCAAGCCAATCCTCTTTTCTAGTAGCAAACTAGACTAGAAAGCTAGGAGTAAGACTGATGAATCATGCTTCTCTAGGCAACTTCCAGTCTAACCTCTCTGTGCAGCAGCCGACACCAGATTTTCGCTTTCAGCTTGGTAGGGCCATGCAGTGCTTGAACAGAGATGCTGCTAACTTCCACAGTCAGTTGCCTTCCTCATACCACTCATCAATTCAGCAGCTCTGAGGCTTCCATATGTAGGATCAGAGATCCTCTGCAGCACATGAGCCAGCATTTGGTCATTATGGGACAGAATCTCAACTCACATGGTTGGTAGGAGGCAGGCTGTGTCAGAATGCCTGCATCAAGTTGGTGGAGGACTTTTTGTTCTGTGGGCCAAGGAGCAGCATCTCCCATGAGATCTTCAGCTGAATCTCAAGAGCGTGGAGTAAGCAGGGTGAGGAAACACCAACTTTCCCCACAGGTCTTTCATCCTTGTTCCCTTGCTATATGGGCAACTCCCCATTTGCACAGGGGTTTTATTCCGGGTCTTTGCGCATGTTGGTGGAGTGTGCATAAGCCCTCCCCCTTCAAGGGCCAGAAAAAGCATGTACATTGGTTGTCACGTGCCAGTCGAACACACACAAAATGGTTGCTGCCTGTACTAATCCCTCTGTTGCTTGACAGATTCCTAGGGACACCACCCTTCAAATCATGTGGTTTTCTCTTGACCACCCCAGAACTGTGTGTTTATGCACCAAAAGTATATCTCCCTGGTCCAAGGGAGGCTTCATGTTCCAAGCCCCCTTCTGAGGTCCTGGGATAGTTTTTATAAAGCCGAAAGCACTGTTTAAAGATTATAACCCTGGACGAGTATAGTCCAAAGACAGTTACAGTGGTACCTCGGGTTAAGTACTTAATTCATTCCGGAGGTCTGTTCTTAACCTGAAACTGTTCTTAACCTGAAGCACCACTTTAGCTAATGGGGCCTCCTGCTACTGCCATGCCGCCGGAGCACGATTTCTGTTCTCATCCTGAAGTAAAGTTATTAACCTGAGGTACTATTTCTGGCTTAGTGGTGTCTGTAACCTGAAGCATATGTAACCTGAAGCGTATGTAACCCAAGGTACCACTGTATATTTATGTATTCTTCGGCACCCCACCTTCCTTCCAGCAGCTTGGTGCAGAGAACATAAATGTCATACTATAGAGCTATTGCAAGGTTAAAGTCCAGTGCTTTTGTCAGCTGCACCACACTGGTTTTCTTGTTACACCCTTACATGTCTTGGCACCAATTGGAGATCAGTGCAATAGGTGCTGATGGCAGCCTTGCGTGGGCAAGCAGACTCTAGTCCACAAAAGCTGGTGCCTCAGTGGATCTCTTTAAGTCTTTAAGGTGCTGCAGAATTCATGTTTGTGTTAACTGTAACAGGACTAGCTCATCTGCTCTTCTGGGATTTCCTGCAAGCCACGGGCAGGGAGGCTCTGGTCCGTAAATCGAACATGGTCCATGAGGTTGTTCTGGCTGAATGACCGCCACCTGCCCTAAACTTGGCAACCTATGTGATTTCTGACAGGTGGACCAGAAAGGGGATTGCAGGCACTTCCTGTTAGCAGCACCCACTATCACACACAGTGCTTTGCAGGCTCTGGCGATCTGCTCATGGTCGGGTCTTGCAGAGTGCAGTGGTTTGATTTCAAACCACATGAGCTAAAATGGGCCACCTGATGTCATGCCAGTGGTTGCCAACTGGGTGACCACACCCTCCTGCTGAAGTGTGGTCTGGAAGGGGATAGGGGAGATAATGCTCTGGTCCCCTGTTCAGATCCAATTCCACACCCCTGTTGTAAGCAGTCAGCCGAGCATGCCCAGCAAGGATCTTGGAACCCTTTGCAAGGTGAGATCTTTCTGTTAGACAGGCAGCAGAACGGAGGTTGGGGGAGGCCTCCGAGGTTACCCAGATTTCCACTTAGTGTTAGAACATAGTCTGCCCACCCCACTGACTCCCAGTTGTGTGCAACTGCAGCCACATCCTTCTTTCCTTATCTAGAGCTGCCTTGTGAGTACCAGATTCCTTGGTGAGCTTTTTTGGTGGCAGATGCAGGGATGATGTGTAATTGCAGAATAGGGGCATTGGGGTTTTTTTATTTAGTTTTTGTTTCTTATTTTGCTCGGCACAAAAAATAGACAGAAGTTCATGATGTGGAAAGGAAATGTAAAAAAAATCCAACTGTGTCAGCACTGAAATAGTCATCTGAAGCAGTCGTAACTGTAAGTGCTTCTCATCAGGCTGGTTTTGCTTCCCATGAAGGATTACAGGGGAGATGAGAATTTCTTCCACCAGCGAAAGTATGGGCTATAATTCACTCGAGATGCTGTTTGCTATGCTTGGCATGCAATTCCCCTATAATTAGACTTAACTAAGTATAGAAGAAGATGTTCCTCTCCGAAATAAAGACTTTCCCCAATCTGCTGTAAAAGCTTATCTCTTATCTCAGTTTGCCGGGGGTGGGGGTTGTTGCCAAAAAAATTAGATGTTAATAGCCATCAGGAAACTCTGGAGTGTGTTGGGTGATAAATCTGCATAGTCAAGATAATGCAATCTCTCCAGATTCTCAGCTCTGCAGTCACAGGCAGATGGGCTGTGTGTGTTTCCGCTCCGTCTTTCATCGAAACTGTTGCCCTTTTGATTATATTCTGTTATCTGGGTTTGGTTGAATGAATCTTGCATGCGTCTGAATTATTGATAGTTTGTTTGCAGCATTTTTTGAAATTTGGGGAGAAGTAACTGAAACTTAAGTGAATTAGGAGCTTGCAGGATTCTACCCCCACCCCAGTAGAAAAACTGCAGCACCAGCAGTCCTCGTCGCCCAGCGGTTTGGCCCAAAGGGGAGCTAAAGTGAAATGGTGAATAAATGATTTCTTATTAAATCCCAGAGATTAGCTAAAGAAATTTGGTTCTGGTGTTTTCTGAATGGTCAGCATTCCTTTCCTCCCATTAGGCTTGGACGTGGGCGGAATCGTTTACAGCGTTCTTAATTAGGCCTTGTGACGCATGGGAACACGCTTGAAGAGCGGGAGGGAAATCCAGCAGAGACCTTGAAATGGGTGATGTTTTTGTAGGGGGAAATCCTCAACCCTTAGCATTCCAAGAATTATGCTTTGAAAAATCTGTTCTAGAAATGCGCTTGGCATTCTCCTGCGAAGAGGTCCTGCCTCCCAGCTTGTTTTCTAGGTACATGCATTTAAAAATGTAAATCTAGGTTTGCAAAGAGGTGTGTCACGTAGGCATATTTGGCAGCGAGCTAGAGATGGCCATGTTGTCTTTGTGGAATGTATGCTTGGTGGCTTGGTTTTAGGTTTCCTGAAAATGTATTTGGAAGGTGCTGGAGAGTATGTATATGTGTGCGCGTGTGCGCGTGCATGTACTTCTGTCTGAACTCTGCTTTGACTGCTGCATGCTCTGAACATGTTTTGGTTTTGATTTTCAGTGCTCAGTGACCCACAGACGAGAGCCATCTATGACATATATGGAAAGAGAGGCCTCGAAATGGAAGGATGGGAGGTAAGACCATTGCAGCCAGATAGGACCTGCAAGTTGTTCAGTCTCGGAATCCTCCCAGCCACTTTCATTGGTGTTGTCTGGGCTATACATGACAAACTGCAGGTGTATGCAAAGACTCCTGTGCCCATATTACTCGGGACAAGCTCAGGCTTTCACCTCTGACAGTTGATGACCCTCTCTATCCAGTGGATAATCCTTTCCTGCTCTCCAGCTTGGACATCAAGCTGATCCAACATTAACTGAGAAGTGACTTTTGAGTTTCTTCAATGTGGCAGTGCTGTGGTGTTTAAACAACAGAAGAAATCAAAACCCGCCACTGCTTAATTGATCATTCTTTCCCTCTGCCCCATTGAGTGTGTTGAAGCAATGTTTGCTTTACCCTTGGTTTCGGGGTACAGTCACTCTAAGCCTGGTAATACGGTGCTGTTGATAGAGAGGCTCCCAACTCCCTCAAGAGGAGCTTGGCCACAGAGAGTGCATCAACCCTACCACACCCTCATTTATCCTAGGAAGTTGGCCATTGGTTAGGAGTACAAAGAGGCAACTTTACACACCTACGTGCAAACGCATCCTAAACAGCCCATATTCCCTCAGCTGTGTGATGGAAAATGGATACAAAACCAAGCATTTTAAGAAACTGGAAGCGTGGTTAAAGGCAGAGTTGGATGCTTGGGTTCTCATTCATCAGGGTCGTAGCCTAAGATCTAATGGTGATAAGAACATCTGTTGACTTCACTACCTTCATTGTTAGGTACACAAAGTGCACCCCCTCTCCATATTCACTCAGAGATGTTATACTGTACAGGAATAGTTCTCCATAGATAAAAACAAGCTTCATCGCATGACTCATACTCTGATGCCAAACCTAACCAGCAGAGCTGGTTTTATGGAGCCACCATCAAGGCTGGTTCTGTGTTCCTGCAGCTGCAGGATGAATTGTTTAATATAGATCCTGCCCTACTTCAGTAATAGCTTTCACTCTGGGGAGTCAGTTGGTGTTACTTTTTAAAACATCTACCAATATTCTCCATGGGGAAGGAACGGAGCTCAGGGGTAGAGAATCTGCCTTGCATGCAGAAGGGCCCAGGTTCAATCCTTGGCATCTCCAGATAGGGTTGGGAGAGACTGCTGCCTGAAACTTTGGAGAACCGCTGCCAATTGGTGTAGACAATACTGTGCTAGGTGGACCAGTGATCTGATTCAGTATAAGGCAGCTTCCTGTACTCCTGTGCTCAGAGCCCTCAAGCTTTCTTGCCTTTTGCTTCTTTCCTGTCAATGTTGGTATAGTTGCTGGTGAAAGGGAAGTAGTGAGGAAGGGGTCTGCGTGGAGCAGCACCAGGGCTGTGTGTGAGGGGCCTGGGGTGGTAATCTTCTCTATTATGGCTTATTTGTTATGCAGTGCAAATTCTTAGCCACTCACTCTTGATCCCCCTGCCTTCAAGAGCATTTGGGCTGGTACCTTCAAGAGCATTTGGGCTGGTTATTATGGACTAGGTTCCTGAAATTGCTAAGTGTTGTACAGAATTTGAAAGTTAACTATTTAAAATTAGCAGCTTTGGGGGAGGAAAGGGAGGGAGCATCAATCAGGGAGAGAGAAAAGGGCACAGGGGGAGTTGAGAGTGCTGTTTTAGTCTGGACAAGAGGTTTGGGCCCTGTATAGCAAAGGCCCCAGAGAGGAACCAACAGAGAGAGAAGGTTGCTCTAGATGAGCATTGGATGTGGAGACACTGGAAAGTACATACAGTACAAGGAGCTTAAAGTGGAGGTGTGAAGAGAGGGGAATGTAGTTGCTGGAACAAAACTTGGGTGGCGATACCATCTAAACAATGAGCAGGAAATGTCATGAGAACCTAAGAAGAGCCTTGCTGCTGAATAAGGCCAAGGGCCCATCTAGTCCTTATCCTCCACAGATTTGTCTAACCCCCTTTTAAGAGCATCCATGTTTGCGGCTATCACTGCATCTTGTGGGAGCAAATTCTGGATCTTATTATTTCCATAGAATTCTATTTATCCTTCCATTTTATTTGAAGCATTTGCAATCTACCCTTCACCTCGAGTTCCCAGAATAGAGAATACGTATGCATGGGGGGGAAATTGCAACAATAATACACCAAAAAGAATGCTACACTGATAATATGATTTATCATAAAATGACAGAACAGTAGCAGCAGCAAAAATAGTCACACTCAGAATACTGGAAGTGTTTCTTAAATATTGCGTGTAACAGTTTCAAAGCTTTGTTAAGTTGTCTTTACATTTCCTCACCCTTTAAAAACTTGCAATTATAATCTGGCATTTTTCCCTCGCTAGTTCTCAGTAGCATACTAACAGCCCCCGCTCCCAGTCTGCTGCCGTTTAGATTGTAAGCTAGTGGACAGACTTGAATCTATGCCTAGCTGCTGAGGCAGTAAACAATGGTGATGAAAGACAAAGGATGTGGCCCCGGGTTTGTGTGCAGATAACCCAGGTTGTGTCTGTTCGGCTTACAGCAAACCTCCCTCCCAGGCTTGCTTAGCTCACATAGTGTCTGAGAGGTGAAAAAACCACTTTTGGAGAACGGACCCAGATACAACATGTAACAAATAAGAACAAATCGAAAGCCTGTTTTTAAAAAGTATCCAGTAAAACCACTGCATTGAACACGGAAGACGGATCAAGCTCTTGCTGGCCTCATTGGGATGCCAAGGGGCAGGTGTTCTTGACCTTGCAGTTAGCCCTGTCAGATGTGTTTGGAATGCGCAACTTGCTCTATAATCTGATGTCTAGAAATTGAGTGAATGGAGACCCTTGGAGCCATTTTTTTGCTTCCTCCTGCCACAAGGAATGTCAGAGATAAAGTAATTTAAAGTCATTAATTCAGGTTTGCAGAGGTTAAGCGGTTCGGATTCTCCACAACAAATCTCACCCCTTCTGGCCTTGCCAGACTCAGCTGATTTAATCCCCTCGTTTCCATCAAATAGTTTTAGAACCTGGTATTGGGGGGGTAGGGAGAATGGATGTGATTTTTCCCCCAAACTCAGGCCTCTTAAAGTTTCTGCTACAACCTGTCTTCAGAGTTGGTGGCCTCTGCAGCCAAGGAAATGTTTCTGTTCCGGGGGAAATTACATTTCCATGGCACTCAGAATGCAGCTCCTTCCTTAGGAAAGGCAAATCTCCACCTGTCAAATAAAACTGTTGTGGCCTTGGTTGCTGTCTTAAGAAACAGCTAGGCTAGGCAGTCTTATAGGTACATGTTTGGAGAGTTACTCTTGTGTAGTGACTAAGGGTTGTATCCAACCAAATTCTACTCAGAGTAGGGCATTGAAATTAATGGACCTAAGCTTAGTTGTATGCAATGGGCCTTCTCTGTGTAGGGCTAGCCTTGGATACAACCCAAAGACTGAGCCCAGAAGTCACGGCTTCAAATGTAACCTTTGCCATGAACTCACTTGGTCCTTTTAGGCAAGCGCCGCCACCACCAGCAGACGCAGGCATGCCACATCTGCAATATGGGGGAAGATAGTATTGATGTCACTTGTGGGGTTGCACAGATTTCTGAGAAAATGTAGATGAAGCACTTTGAACATTGGAAACTGCCTTAGACAGTATGCATATGTAGCTCAGTATTGTCTACACCAACTGGCAGCAGCTCTCCAGAGTTTCAGGCAGGGTTTTTTCCCCAGCCCTACCTGGAGATCCCAAGGGTTAAACCTGGTACATTCTGCATGCAAAGCAGATGCTCTGCCACTGAGTTATGATACTTTCCTCTTTAAAATACTCTAAAAAGTGAGGCTTGTTATCACAAGGGCAAAAACCCCAGTGCCTGTGAATTGGCCTTGTGCTGCTGGCCTTAGATTCACTTACATTTATACCCTACCTTCCTTCCATGCTAGAACATAGGGTGGTGCATTTGGGGACATGTGGCGGTTTCCCATACAGGAACTGACTGGATCCAGACTGATTGAGCTTCAGCAAAGCAACCTCATGTTTGAATGCACTCGTGTGCTCCCATTATTGTAATTTGTGCCTGCTTTGCCATTTATGGCCTGAAAGACAAAAAAAAAGTTGCTGGTGTAAGATGGATTCTCAGGAAACTAAAGAACCTCAACTTACTGCTTGCAATTCATTTATCTGGGTGCCGGCATATCCTGCACTGAGCAGTTGTCTCTCTTTGGAATGGTGCTCCTTGTTTTGTTATATTATCCTGGTACACTGTCAGTTCAATGGACGTCATGTTTTGTGTGGGCTCCCTACTAGGGTTGCCAGGGTCTCATATTGCGTGCATTTGTTTTTACGAAGCTGGGCGCCAGGAGTGTAACTGGTAACTCTAAATAAAACAATAAAAGCTCTGTGCTTTTGTCTAGGAGGGAACGACACAGAAAGAGAGAGAATGTTGCAGCGTGAAGAAAGGAAACAGAAAGCCCTTCCGAGCCTGCCTGTCTATAGAGAATTAAAAGCCCTCGAGCGTTTCCAGTTGCATCTCTGATTAAACACCCCACAGTTGTTTGTTTGTTTGCTGGCTGTCCTGCTGCCAAATAACCTCTAAATGCTTGATTCCTTCTCCCGCAGGTGGTGGAAAGGAGGAGGACGCCTGCTGAGATCAGGGAGGAATTTGAGCGTTTGCAGAGAGAGAGGGAAGAGAGGAGGCTTCAGCAGCGGACTAACCCCAAGGTAAAAGGCTAGAGTGCCCTCTTGGCCTGGAGGAAGTGTTCCTGAGATAGCAGGTGCTGGGACTGTGTGTGTGTGTGTCTAGGTTGATGTTGTGGTCATAGTTATGGTACTTCCTTAATGGAGAAATGCATGAAAGGTGAGATGAGGCTTCCAGAAGGGCACACACTTGGTCCTGGAGAAGCTCAACCATCATGATGTGAATGCTGCCTCCTGACTCTGCAACGCGGTCTTCATATTCCTCCCCAAGTAGCACCACATGCCTGCTCTCTAGTAAGTGTCCAGAAGCAAATGAAAACAACAGAAGGGAGGCTTGGGTGCACCAAGGTTTAAATGTGAGTAAGCCAATGCATTTTTGGTTGGGAATAAGGATGAAGCAGTTAGGCCAAAAGAAAAAAGGTTAAGTTGCAGACAACGTCTCAAGACTGTGAGATGGGGATCACACCATGCAGTTAGGTGTTGAGGGGCGGAGTTCCAGGCATAGGAGCCAGAACTGTATGAAGAGGGGCAGATCTGGAAGCATAGAGGCCACAGTCAGGAATGGTTGGGCATTAAGGTTGGAGTACAGAATTATGCACGTGCATTGAGAGCTTTTGAGTGAAACCTCACGGTTCTTGGATCAGCATTCTCCACTGCCTGCTGCTCTGCCGCAGCGTTGCAGCCCAGGATGCCCCCCAAGTCGAGCTGGGAGGCGTCAAAGCAGGAGAAGTACCCAGCCTTGCCAGGTCACAGGAACCTTCCAGCAGCAACTCAAAATTTCAAAACAAGTGCAGAAACTTTGGAATCTCTCCAGAGGCACAGTGAGGGCCCGTTTTCGAAATAACTTAATCATGCTCTCAGGCAAACAGCCGTCATTGATGAAGCTGCTCCCAGCTCAAGAACCAATAAACCCAGGCACTTTCGTGTTTCAGGCTTGTGTATTTTAAAGCTGTCAAAATGTCAGCCAGAAGCAGCAATGCAGGGAGACCCTTTCCCAGGTGTGTCATGGATTTGTGTAGGTGCAGTGTTGGTTTGTAAAACTCCTACTTACAGCCATCTGCCAATCTTCTCGCTCTTCCCTCTGCCCCGGGCCAAATGCAGCCCCTAGTCACATGCTGCAGAGCTGCGGTTGCATCCCTTGGGCCAGTGCACCCAGTCTCTTGGCATACTGGCTTAACTGGGTCTTGGATGGCACCTAGCTTGGTGACGGAGGACCTGCTTTCTATGCCAAAGACCCCAAATTCATTCCCTAGCATCTTCAGCAGAACACACCAGACCTCTGGAGGTCTGCTGCGAATTAGAATAGACAGTAGTGGAGTGTGTGTGGTACAGAGCTGAGGCTTGCATCCCCATCACCCCAGTCCTTCTTGTGGTATGTAGGGTCATGGTTGGAACTACTGAGACAGCGGGAGGCATGCAGCTTTTAGTTCAGGACTTCAAAGTTCAGTAGCATGAGCTGGATCGTGGCACGCAGTAGGCATGAAGAAACTCCTATGTTGGCCAAGGAAGAGCAGAGAGTCAGGCTTCCAGGCCCACAATGGTTCACTGAGCCGGATCTATGTCCTTGTTTCAAGGCCCAGATTCCTTGATCTAGTCTCCCAGCTGTCTTCACAATTAGTTGCAGCATCTAGGTGCACTAATGTGTCTTGAAGTGCTCCAGCATTAAGACTCAAATCGGTGCCAAACATCTCTAACCTTCTAAAGCCCCTGGGCTGAGCTTTACCTTGAGCCTCCTTGGATCAAGATGGCTACAGATCAGTAACTGCCTGGCTTTTTAAACGATTGTCACATGTTTTGGACAGTGGCCTGGTGCAAAGATTCCTGAGCTTTCTCAGGCGGGTGAAGTCAGTCTGGGCTGATGAACACAGCAGCATTTCCTCTCTTCAAAGTCTTCTCTCAAACTATGGAATGTATTTTTATATTCATATTTGGTCGTATCTTCAAGTCGGAGCATTGTACAGCATCCTAAAAGATAGCAGTTGTATAAAATGCCAAATATATTGCAGATATAAACACGCAGCTGAAATAACACAACACCAATGCGGATTCCCTGCGGCTAAAAGCTTGCCCAAATAAAAAGTGTCTTTCAGATGTGGCTTTCCTTTCCTTTTCATTATCTGCCCCCCTCTTCCCCCCTGAACAGCTGGTGCTTTATATCCATCATTGTCGTAAGCATTCTGCTCTTTTATTTTTATTTTTTTTAACTCCAGTTGTGGTGTGGTGAATTGGTTATGAACTTCGTACATCGTTTTTGTGTACACTAAAATGATGTGTCGGGTTGTTTTCCCTATTAGGTATTTAAAAGCACTTCCAAACCTGCTCCATTGTTGCTGTCCAATAGAAGTTTCTATGCCTTATCTTAGCACCCAGAACTTGCAGAGCAAAGAGGCTGTCTGGATTCTAGGGCAGCCTAAAGGCCATTTCCTTTTGGGCCTAAGGAATCCGACGTCAAGACTGACAGTAGGGTGGTCAGATCTACCCTGGGTGTGGCTGATGGAGGTGGGACCTTTGCAGAGGAATTCTTGCCCTACTGCTTTTGACAACTTTTCTTCATCCTTGGCTAAGCTGGATATGCTTGTTCTTTTATCTCTAGCCCCACCCCTCTTGAGTGGTACAAATCACATGCAGGGAGCATTTGTTTCTGGCTGATATGAATGAGCACACCTTCTCCTCTGTAAATAGAGTAAGACAGCACTCCTTGGTTGGGAGTTGGCATCCTTGGAAAGGTACCCTGTCCTGGGGGAGCGGTCATAGTTCAGTGGAAGGACACATGCTTTGGATGCAGAAGGGCTTGGGTTAGATGGCTCTGGGTAGCAAGTCTGGTAAAGACTCCCACTGCCTGTGCCCTGTAGCAAAGCAACCAGTGAGAGGACCATTGTATTTGGGTAAACTGCAAGGCAACTGCTAGTATTGGGATCCGCACATGGTTTCCCTTTTCCTGGATGATCCCTGCCCCAAAGAACCTGAAGTGCATTTTTGCCAGTGTCACACATGTGCCCTTTCCCCCCTGGCATTCTGAACCATGGAGCAGGAAGCTGCTGGCAGTGACTCTGTGATTTTAGACACTGCAACATATCCTTGTTTTTTCTTTTCCTCCTTGTGCTCTCTCTCCCTTGGGTGTTGAAGATGGGTTAAACATTATTTGAACAAACAAAAAGTAACCTGTGTACTGTTGACCCCAAATTTTGGATTCTGTGACCCACATAAATCACTCCACTTAATTTTGCATATTGGTTTCTGCTAGTTTGTGTGCAGAAGCAATGAAGTCTCGGCTGGAGTCCCTGGGGACCACCTTTGGCCTCTGCCCCACTGGCTTTTGAGGTTTTAGCAGGCAGTTCTCCCTTATTTCCCAAGCTGTCTTTGCAATTTCCTTTTCTTACGATACAAGCTAAGATTCCCAGGTAGCTGAAAACTCCTTACTTTCCCACATTTATCATATTCTTAAACACTTACATAGAATTGTAGAAGGGTGAAATGCCCAAGGGCATCTAATTCACCAGGTGGTGTGCTCTGCAAGTGTCTGGTTTTAACTCTGCAACTAAATAGAAGGCACCTTTGATGGGCTGCACTAGTGTATGAGTCCCAAACCATGTTTTGGGGTCCAGGGTTTGTAGAGAGCAAACTTACTTGTCTCAGGTTCCAAGCAGTTCCAACAAAGAAACAGCTGAGCATTTTATTTCCCCACCCCACCCCGCTTCCTGACTCCAAAAATAAAACATATCTCAAAATACCTTTTGTCACCTAGCCCAGCATGGGGTAGCTGCCCTTTCATCTTCCTGTCTGACTCGTTGCACAGTTAAGAGGTGGATATGATGGTGAGTTTTCTAGGTGCTGTTCCAACTAAGAACTTGCCAGGCTCTGCTTGTGTCATGCTGGAGGTAGACAAGGAGAGCCCAAGGAGCCAGTACACCTCTGACCCAAAGACACTGCCCACCTCTGACTCAGAGCAGTCCATCTCAGAAGGCTCCATGCAACTAAAGTCTCCCCTCTCTACTGGAGTAAATGACCACTGGAAGAGAGAGGCTGGTGCCCTTAGAGTACCTCTAAGTCAGGCATCCCCAAACTCAGCCCTCCAGATGTTTTGGGACTACAACTCCCATCATCACTAGCTAACAGGACCAGTGGTCAGGGATGATGGGAATTATAGCCCCAAAACATCTGGAGGGCCGAATTTGGGGGTGCCTGCTCTAAGTGAAGGAGGAACAAAGCTGCAAGTTGAGAATTAGCTGCACCTGAAGCTCTGCTCTCATGCAGAACTCAAGGAGCTGTCCAGGGTACCTTTTGTCTTGCGTCTGCTGAGGTCAGCATCAGAAGGCAAGCAAACATTTAACCAAAGCAACGGTTCAATTCAGCCAAACCATGGTGCTTTGGGGGCAAGCCCCATGAACATGCCCTTCCCCTCCCCTCCCCTCCTCCTCTTGAGTGTTCAGCTTCTGCTGCTTTCTGGTATGATCAGACTAGCTGCACATTCCACCTTCACCAGCGAGCAAGATTTGTGCTTGCTTCCTGAGCAAGGTGGCCCAGCCAGCTTCAAACCATGGTTTGCATTCTGGTTTGGAGGACAGTTTCAAAAAATTGTTTCAGATGTAGCAAGAAACTGTGGTTTGATCAAACCAGGACGTAGTTAGTAGAAGTAGATGAAGTCTCTGTGAACCAGAGGCTTGTCCTCTTAAGACCAAGCTATAGTTTAGCTGATGTGGGCAAAGCTGATATTGTCCATCATCAGCCTGGTTTTGGACTGGGAATCCCATCAGTTGCCACCAGCATGATCGTGCTTCCATCAGCCCCAATGGCCTACTTCAGGGCCTCCAGACCTTCCTCAAGGCCCAGGTTTAAATATTTTTTTCCCTTCCTGTGTCCACAGCACAGCAATGGTAATGAGAGGCTACTCGTTCTAAGAACACAAAGGTTTATCTATCGACATCTCTCTTTCTTCCAAACAACTCTTTGTTCCCTGCTCGCTCCCCGGGGATGCAAACCGTTTTACAGTATATAATTTAATTCTTTTCTTTTATGGCAGCCTTTCTCTCTTCTGCTCCAACAGTGTTATCGCTGGAAAATTAAATTAAAACTGTTAAGGGAGCAATCCACTAGGCTCTGCCGAGGCGCGAGAACAATTGAAAGGAACGCAGCCGCGGAACTGCCAAGCTGGGTGGATTCCTCCCTTTTTCTTGCATACAGGCTCTTTTGTGAAGTTGGGGTCAGGGGTCAGGAACCAACCATGTACAGGTCACATGTGTGGCTTAATACTGTGGTTTTATTATTGATGTGGGTGCTGCTGATATTTCACTGTTATCTTAACTGTATAATGTGATTTGTAATATTTATTTATTTATTTATTTTTATTTTGTAAACTGCTTTGAGGCCACTTCTGACAAAAAAGCGGCATATAAGCATGTTAAACAGTAATCCTCATAATATATGGGTGTGACGTGTGTGTGTTTTTGCCTTTAGTACTACGCCTGGTTATAAATGCTCCAAAATGGCATAGTACCTTACCAACTGTTTAATGGAGACTAACCACTTGTTGTTGTTGTTGGTGGTGGTGGTGGTTGTTTTGAGGGGGAAGTGGTCCCAGTGCACTCTGCCAAATACACCTCCTCTTGGGATATGGGAGTTGGCCACCTGAGGCCATGGAGATGAGTGGAAGCTGAAAGACAAGAGTTTGTGTGAAGGAGAGAGGGCAGGATGAAGCAGACAGGCAGGTGCAGAGAAGTCCCAGCTTCCTTACCTCAACCAAACTTTCTACTCGCTTTCCATGTTTCTAAATTACATATTAAAATGGACATGAGAGGTTGGGGGGGGGTCTCTTGGAAGCAACTCCTTGTGTATTATCCTGCTTTGCCCGAGGTCAGTTGCCTCTCCTTCACACCTACTTTGAACCCATTTCATGGAGATTTGCGGGTAGGGTGGGGTGGATAGTAGGGCATGCATCCTAAGCTTGAGGTTTGATGTTGGAAAGCTCTCACGGCCCTGGTGTTCTGTGCACAAAGGCAGAGATGTTATCCTGTCCCTGCATCTCCATGGTGTAAGCCCTGTATGTCTGCAATGGCAACAAAGAGTTCAGTGCATTGTCAAAAGGGACCCACCTTGGCCTGTTTTGTTTTTCTTTACAGCTCTGTGCACTCTTACCTGCTCCTGCTGTCTCTTGCATGTGTCCATAGAATCACATAATTGTAAAGTTGAAAGGATCCCATAAGGATCATCTCGTTCACCCCATGCAGCAGTTTACACATACATAGGGTCATGGCACATGAAAACCTAGATGTAATTTCCATTATCCCTGGGACTGGGTCATGGGACTTTGTGGGGAGAGGACAGTCCAGGGAAGGGGGTAGGTGAGCAAGTGAGGGGCAGCACTTGTCACCCTGGACTCCTTCCCCTTGACTTCAGGAGCCTGACATTTCCAGTGAGGAGGCGGCTGCATTTTGCCGCGGCTGTTGAGCGATAAAGAGGAGAGCCGCATTGTGAGCCGAAGCCTCTGCATCCGGTGATAAAAATCAGCCATCTGGGTGTTTACAGCAATTGCTTATTGGCATTCTATGGAAATGTCTCTCCAGGCAGCGTCCTGTGGAATTAGGTAGCACAGCTGTGATCGTTTCATACAAGAACGCGAGTTATTTTAAAATTTCTGACGGTTTATTAGTTCTATAAAATGGGCTTCAAATAAGTAAGCATTTCTAACCAGAAATAGGGAGCAATAAGCAGATGCGGGCAGCTTGGCAGGCTGCAAGTTGTCTGGTCGTGTGTTTTTCCTTTCTTTTTCTGCTGGCTTTTTCTTTCTCTGTTTCAAGACACTGCACTGGAGGGTTGGAGGATGTCAGTGACCTGCTGTGAGTAGAATGGTAATTCCAGCATATGAGAGGAAGGGTACTTCTGCCTCCCTTTGCAGGAGCAGGAGCATCACAGCCAACATCTGAGAAGGCGGGGGGCTTGCAGGCTTTCCTGTGGTTTGTGCCTGTTCTCCTTTTGGCTTGATGACTGTAGATGGGGGTTTCCTACAGCAGTTTTCGTGGGCCACAGGTAGTAGCCATGTGCAGAAGTGGCACAGCTTTGCCAAGGGATGAGCTGAGGTGCCTTTGGAGGGTCAGGCTATGGTGGAGGAAACTAGTCGTTTTTGCACTTATTACTTTTACCAGGCATAGGGCAGCTCCATTTCAGCTGGTGAAATACCTTGATGCCACAGGATCATGCACCCCTCCCCACCCCAGTACATGGAAATAAGAGTGTGCCAGACGTAAACCTGGAGTCCTCCTGTTGCTGTTTGGACTACACTTCCCATCAACCCCAGCAAGTGGTAAGGGATTATAGTAGCTGGACTCCAGCAACATCTGGAGAACACCAAAGACTGCTCTGGTGGGAATCATAGAATTAGAGAGTTGGAAGAGACCCAAAGGGCCGTCTAGTCCAACCTCTTGCAATTCATGAATGGGTTGGAGCCGAAAGTGGGTCAGAGCCAAAGCTGCAGGTCTCTTGTCCCTTATCTCAGTTCAAAATATGGTGCTTGTGAAGCACTGGCCTGGCAGCTCTTTTTATTAGAACATGGCCTGAAGATCTTTGATGATGCAGCAGAAGCAGTGTGGAAGCCCAGCCGTTCTGAGTTTCGTCAGCATCTAAATGGGGAGGCACCTGGGGACCTCCTGAGGCGTTCTCAGGTGGGAGGGGGAGCACAGCATAAATGAAGTGCATGAGCAAAAGAAAAGAAAAGCAAAACACTGTAATTGTTAAATATCTGGGATGGGTTGCAGATCGCCTGCCATGCCCTCATGATCAAGGGATCGTGTGGCCACTTGTTTGAGTTTGTAGTTCATTTGGCCTTCTTCAGTACAGATGCTTCCATGCCTGGCATTTAAAATGAGAAGAGGAGAGCAGCAACAGAGTACATGAATTCAGTTTCACGCTCTCTGGCCCCATTTGCATCAGTAGCTCAAATGGTTTCTTCTTGAAATGCCACAAAGTGGCTGAGGGTGTCATCTGAGCATTGGACTGTGTCCTCCTCCTTTTCCCTAGAGCGGCCGTTGCCGAAAATCCCATGAGGTTCTGAAAGCCTCTAACACTTGCACACAGCTCATTGTGGTTGCACAGCTGTGAGCATCTCCACTTGGCAAAAAGGCGCCTATTGCAACCTTGTTTATTTCCACTCCATGCTTCTGTGAGCAGAGTTATGCTCAGTGGTGTGCCGTCGGCAGCCCGTGTTATATTCTGGATGCAAGCGCAGCCTCTCCTCCTCGTGTGCCAGGACCCATCTTGGGTAACACTGCATATTCTCAGTTTCAGGCTGGTGCAAATGAAAGGGGAGTTGTGACGAGCAGAGCTATATTTCCCGAAAGAGAGAATTCTAAAATAAGATTGCAGGGTGCACTCAGAAAGGTTGGCCTGGGGATTCTGAAAGCACGTCTTCGACTGTCACCTCGAAGCGGCAGAAGATTGCACAGTGACCTTGTTCTATATCGGTGTGAAAAATATGCCTTGACCTGCCTTTCTCATATCACCTTTGCCATGAATGGTGGATTTAGTTTAGCAGAAAGATGTTCTTCTCCTGAATTAAGTTTCCCAGAGGCGCCTCTCTGGTGTTGCTTGCTGGCTGCGCTCCATCAGGCTCTGTCCTGCAGAAATTAATTGCGTGTGCCTTTGCATGCTTTTCAGCCTCTCTCTGGGTTGCAGCCGTGGGTTCTGTTCTGCTAGTTGAGGCAGGCTCCTTTTGTTGCTGGATGACTCTCAACTGGATGTGTGAACTGACTCTTGAAAAGCAGTGCTTTTGAAATGGTAGGAGGCAATGCAGGGCAGCTCATTCTCTCAGGCAAGCCATCAGTCCGTGTCTCCCCCCCCCCCCCAATAATTTGGCAGTCATCAAATGATCAACATGCATGTGTGAAATTGCCTTTAGCCATGTGTATTTTGGGCAATAAAGAGGGGCGTGATCCTTGGGGACCAGTTGTGATCCAAGGGCCATGGCTCAGGAGCAGAGCACAAGGTTTTGCATACAGAAGGTCCCAAATTCAATCCCTGGCTTCTCCAGGAAGGGCTGGGAGGGACTCCTGCCTGAACCCCTGGAGAACAGCTACCAGTCAGTATAGATCAGGGGTGGCCAGAAGATGGATCAGGATCTGCAGGTGGATATCTGGGTGCTGTGAAGTAAATCAGCAAGGATTTCTGATTCTCAGTTGTTCAGCAATACCAACAAAACTGACTTCAGGAAACTCTAACAAAATAAAATAAAAAAGGGGGGCAGTTTCCAGGAGAGGAAAACCTGTGAGCTCTGTTCAGTTTTGGAGCCCAAAATAAATTCTTGGGCTCTGAAAGATGTTTATCTTTTGTACCAGGTGAAACACACTAGATCTCGCAAGCCTGGTGTCTACAATATACAATGCTGATCCATAGAATCATAGAGTTGGAAGGAACTCGAGGATTATCTAGCCCAACCCCTGTAATGCAGGAATATGCAGTCATCCCATACAGGGATTGAACCTGAAACCTTGGTGTTTTCAGCAGCATGCTCTAACCAACTGAGCTATCCAGGTGGGCCAGTGGTCTGACTCAGTGTAAGGCAACATCCTAAGTTCCTATGCATTGTATTGTCCCAAGACCTGTTGACTGGTCATTCTGAAGGGTGACAGAATGTGACAGCATCCTATGTTCCAAACTGGTTCCTCCTTGTATAAGTAGATATTGGGCTGGAACACAGGTTAAGTCCCCATTGGAATCAGTGGTACAAGTTAGTCATTGGGATATGACTCTGCTTCCTGGGTTTAGCTTATTCCAGGAGTCCCCCAAGCTCCCCCCTGCTCTTGCCTCCCACAAACCTCCTCCTGAACATCGCCAGGCATCTTGGCAGTCCACTTAATGTCTCTTCTGCATGCTGCATTGATTGCAATGTGCTGTGCTAGATGCTGTACAGTATTTAAGTGTATTTTTATTTCTCCTTTTGTTTATTACACGTTGCATTTTATTGTATTCCATAGAATTCACATGGTAGCACAATAAAATGCATTGT
Organism: Podarcis pityusensis; assembly: GCF_964106645.2. NCBI lineage: Eukaryota > Metazoa > Chordata > Lepidosauria > Squamata > Lacertidae > Podarcis > Podarcis pityusensis. The sequence continues at coordinate 64,456,402 of NC_138033.1, read as the reverse complement.
AAGAAATAAAAGAAGCAATGAAAATACAGTTAAAAATCAATATGGATATTTAATGTGATGAATGTGGCACCACCTGTCTTCACCCCACACATCCACAGACATGCCACAGGCCACTTGAATGGACCCCATGGTGATTCACGAACCACAAACCCTTGCCTGTTCTGACAATATTTCACCTGTGAAAATACCTAATTTTGCTTTTAATTTAGACCATATGGCTAAACCTGGTGTGGAGTTGCTGTAGCCTAAGCTTAGGGTCCTCCAATTTCATCACTCTGCTCATAATTACCCTGCTCTTGGCCCTTGAGGAATAATGTGTTTAATTTAGGGCTGCTTTCTTTCTGCTTTGATTTTTCCTCCACCAACCCAGCCACTGCTGCCGCTGCCGCCTCTCTCCAGCATGTCTCCGCTGTATGTCTGTGACCTTGGAGCAAGGACTGTCCCCCTCTCTGCCTGTGTTTCAGCCCTAGCTGTCGGGTTCTTTCTCGACTTTCCTCCACGATTAGCCTGGTCTGTGGCCTTCCACTTTATCCCCAACCAGGGCTTGTCTGGGTTGCTTGACTGTCATCTTGTATTCTACAGAGGGAGAGAAAACACATAGAAACCAGTTGTTTCATGTTTGAAATCTGTGTTCTTTGTAAAAAGGTTTGTTTTTTAAAGAAATTGTCATTAGAACAAAACTTCTGAAAACTATAGCAAGCAGTCTTATTTGAAAATATTTACTGTTCGGTTTTTTGATGGGTGGGACGCTGATCACAGTAAAGACCTTATCTTTGGGTTATGATCTCAAAGCCTGTGTCTCTTGAAAATGCCTTTGATGGCCATGGGGTGTGCTTTCTGGCTTTCTTGAGGCTGGGGAAGTGTAGAGCCCATGGCTGCCAGCACACCTGAAGAGAGATCATTCACCAAGCCAAATGGCAAGATGCCCACCTTTCTCCCGACTACCCCAGACCTGCTGCGCTGGACAACTTTATACTTTGGAAGTCAGTATTTCTAATGTGCTAAAGGCAGCCTCTTTGCTGTAGTGCATGTATTCCAATCGAACTGTTGTTTAGCTTGAGGGATTGTCCCGGGCATGAGAAGCCCATTTACTGCATACATTACATTGCTTGAAAGTATCTGGGCGTCTTCCCCCTTCAGCACAGAAAGGACGCCTCGCCATTTGCCACCCTGGAACGATCTCCTTCCTTTGGTGTAATAAATTGCTTTACTTGCTTACGAAGGTTGTAGTTCTTGTGCTGGCATTTTTCAGTCTCCAGCAACCCGTAAAACGAGACGCCGGTTCCAAGTCTTTCTGGAGTCCTTTAGATTCTGAACCAGAGGGATTCTGAATCCTGTGTGCATGTACTCATGGTGCAAGAGATAGGTTAAAGGAAATGCATCTCAAAACAGCGGTGTGAGCCTCTTATTTGGCACTCTGGTTACCTGGGGGTTTTTTTTATATAGCTCCAGGTAACTATACCTGCACTTGTCTTGCTTCAGGTTGGCACTTCAGTGTTCCATAGAGAGTTAATGTATTCTGCAGGAGCTATGCCAGGCTAGTTATATTTCATGGTTTGTTTTCCCATTGCTGGTCCATAATCACCTCACCGCTACTCCCTGTCTCATCCCCCCTCGTTTATTCCCCAACCCCCAGTTTGGGATTTAAGTTTGCTCTATTTGGAGTGGCTAGCAAGAGCCAGCCCCCCCCCCCAAGCATCTCATACAGTGACAGGAGGTGTGTTCTCATCTTCCGGGTGCTATATTTAACCACCTACCATCTGCTATTCTGACCCCCACCCACCAATTCCTTCCATTTAAGCCAGATTCCCTCGCCAGTGCGGCCTGGGCTCTGACACGTGACCTCACTATCTGCACCTCCCTTAGACGGGCTTGCCCGGCCTATAGCTGGCAAAAGGCATCCTTGTGGAGAAAGGCAAGCAAATAAAGCAGGGCTTAAAAAACAGCCTGCCACCTACTTGTCCCAGAGGAGCTGGTAGAATAAGATCGGCGGGACTTTTTATGCTTTCGTTCAGATTTGTCGGTGAAGGTTGTTCAGTCCTAGAGGATTTGTGCTGTTTCTCTGAGGAGCAACAAGCAGCCATCTATTGCACCCACAAATGCTGGGCAAAAAGCAGCCGCCCTCCTTGGTGGTCTTTGAACATAGTCAAACAGTGTGAGGTCGAGCTTGGGTTAAAACAAATAATAATCTGTGTTAACTCTGCAAAGTCAAAGCCATGTTGGACAATTTTTTGGCCAATGAGAGATTAATGAGATATCTAATATACCCATACAGATTATCTGGGTGTGCAGGGAAACAGTAGTGTGTTGTTTATTATTATTATTATTATTATTATTATTATTATTATTAGCCTTCAAATCAAAGAAACACAACTGGAGAGAAATACTCAATTAAAAACACGCTTGGTTTGAACCCTGGCTTCTGTGGATTGAAATTAGCACTGCCTCGCTACTGACTCCACTGCTGGAGGTATTGCGGAATATCTATGAACATTCCTGCTGCTCAGACACTTAAACTGTGCCAGCACCCAAGGCCATGGGAAGGCTTGATAATAGCCATTTCCCAGGAAGCCTGCAGTGAGAGAGAATTGGTTCCAGAAGACCAAGCATGGAGATTTTTTAATCATTTGGGGAGGGAGCTGGTTCTTTTTTTCATTTCAGACCAACTTGTGGACGTATCTGTGGGTCTTTTCTCTCGTCTGGGTTGGAAAAAGAGCTGTGGGAATGGGTGGGTGAAGCAGGTCTTCCTCCGAGAAAAAAAGCCCAACCCTTCTGGTTGGTTTGTTTTTAAGAAAAAAAAGAAAAGGGATTTTAATGTAATTGTGTGTTTGTGAGGGAGAGAGAGAGAGAGAAAGAGGCCTTTCCTGCATAAACAGGGCTTGCAGCTGATCTTATTTATTATGCTTATATCTTAGGTTTCCTCCAAGGACAGTACCTGCTTTTTATCCTCACAATAGTCCTTTGTGGTAGGTTAGGCTGAGAGATGGCCCAAGGTCGCCCAGAGAGCTTCATGCCTGAATGGGGATTTTGAACCTGGGACTCCACACTAGTCACTATACCACACTGATTTGTGATATTATTATTATTATTATTACTACATTTATATCCCATCTTTCCTCCAAGGAAGTTCAAGGTGGCGTACCCAATTCCCCCTCTCCTCATTTCATCCTCAACACAGCCCCATGAGGTAGGTTAGGCTGAGAGAGTTAGCCCAGGGTCAATGAGCAAGCTTCGTGGCAGAATGGGGATTTGAACCCCAGTCTCCCAAGTCCTAGTCCAGCACTCTAGCCACTACACCACACTGGTTCTCTTTTTAAAAAATAACCTGTGTCTCTTATTTGGAATAATTTGCACCACAGGCACCAGGTGTGAATGGAAGGTCCAGCCTAGCTGGATAAGGACAAGGTGAGAGAGGAATTTCTGCTGAAGATCACAAAGAAATGTAGTTTGGGGTTTGTTTGGTTTTTTTGCAAGTTGTAAGGTTGACTCAACCTTGCGGAGGTGTCTATAGCCCACTAAGACTCATTAAAATCAGAGAGAAGGGGGAGCATGTAGATTGCAAATTTTAAAGCAATTTGCTTCCATCCATGCAAATGAGTGTGGAGTGAAGTTACTTATTTATTTGAAGCATTTTTTGCCTTGCTCTTCGGCCCCTGTTCCTGCAAGAAAAGGGCTTCCAGAGGAGCGTGAAAGTATCAACAACAAGATGGTCTCAGTCCTGCGACTTTTCAAAGTGATGAATTTGCTCGACCACAGAAGAGATTTCTGAGTTCTCCTTTTATCCCTTTCCTCCCTTTGTGGCAAGAAATAAAGCGTTTATAGTGAATTACTTTCTGAAGGCTCAGGTTTACACACACACAAACACACCCCACTCCATAGGGGAGCTTTCTTGAGCAAGCGGGCTGGGGGTGGGGGGAAGCAAATCAGGATCTGAGCTCCGCCAGCCGTCTGAGTATATAGTGGCCTGAATAGCGGACAGGACTGACTGAGGCAGCGAAAAACATGTCTCGTTTGGCAAGCGCCAGGGCTTAATTTATGGCATCTCACTTTGTGTTCTCCCTCTGCAGGGACTGCAGCTTTCAGCCTTCATTCCCAATCAGCAGCCAAGAGCGTTTCTGCTTGCTCATTACTGGAGTTTGGGGTGGGGTGCTTCCTGGTTTGGTTCTCCCTCCCCCATTTAAATATCACCAGAGCATCTTCAGCTGAAGGGGAAAGTGGCTCACATACCCCTCGCAAAGTCACTCTGGGTAGAATTGGCCAGTTTTGCTGGGGGCTGGTGCCAAGGAGAGCTGAATTCCGTTCAATTCAATTATTTTTGCATAAGCATCTCTTATCTCATATCATTTATTCTGGCTTGCCACTTGTGGGGAGGGGGCAGGGAGCAGTCCACACAAGGCAGAAAAGCACCATTGCCTCCAACTATTTGACCATCACAATCTATTCCTTCTGGTGTTTCTTTACAGCTTTGTTTAACTTGGATACTTGCTTAGTTTAAAAAAGAACAGCAAGTGAAACCCAGGCTGAGACTCTCGGGGAGCTGGATGCGGCTGTGAGATTATGTGCTCCCATAGGATTATGATGTGCGATCAAGAGATGGCTGGCATCTTTCTCCTCCACAGAGGAGCACAGTGGGAAAGCCACTAGACCTGCTAAAAAAGAGTGATCTCTCTTATCCCTAGATCAGTTGCTCTCCAACAAACATCTGTTTAACTCCCATCAAGTGTCTTTGGCACCCAAGAGGAGGTTTCGGGCTCAGTGGTCTCCTAGCTCCTCCTTTCCTCTTCAGTTGCTTCTCAGAGGCATGGATTTGGGAGCGCCACTCTGGCACACTTCCAAGGAGCAACGTAGTGAATAAAATGTTGGCACATCTTAGGTTTTTTTCCAGCACAAAACAGCACCCTGTTAGAGGTGGACATTCCTAAGCAGTGGGGGAAAGTTATTATTTATTCAATTGATATACCGCCTTTTGTCAAAAGATCCCAGGGTGGTGAACAACATTTAAGAACACATTTTACAGAGCACAATAATGAAAACATAATAAATAGCATAATAATAGACAGCATGATAATAAAATAACTGTAGTAGCAGCACCCCCACCTTTAACAGGCCATAGAATATTTAATGGCCAAAGGCCAGGGTAAAGAAGAATGTTTTTGCCTGGCACCTGAAGACATTTAATGATGGTGCCAAGTGAGCCTCTCTGGGGACATTCCACAGATGGGGAGCCACCACAGAAAAGGCCAGTTCTCTTGTTGCAGCCTTCCGAACCTTTCTGGGAGGGAGGACATAGAGAAGGGCCTTGGGCACCAAGCGCAGGGTCTGGGTCGGTTTGTATGGGAGAGGCAGACCTTAAGGTGTTAAGGTTCTGAGACAGATGTCCCTGATGTCTTTAGATAGCTTTGGTCAGGTCTGGACTTGAAACTGCAAAAATGCTTTGATAGGGTCCTACTACCCTTTCTGTACAGTGGCTGGTTGGATTGGAGGTGCCATTAACACAGGCTCCCCTTCTGTCCCAGAACAATTTGGTACCACCAGTAAAACTCGGTTGCCTCATTGCTCCCCCCTAGCCTTGTCTTCCTTCTCCTGCCCCTCTTTCAGTTTTGCACTGTGTCTCTTAGATTGTAGGCCAGGCTTCCTCAACCTCGGCCCTCCAGATGTTTTGAGACTACCATTCCCATTATACCTGACCACTGGTCCTGCTAGCTAGGGATCATGGGAGTTGTAGGCCAAAAACATCTGGAGGGCCGAGGTTGAGGAAGCCTGTTGTAGGCCTGCTAGTGGAGACTGTTATGTCTTCATTTTTTGCACAGCGCTTACTAAGAGCTGTAAAAATGCATCACTTCATAAAATGATTTTCAGGGCTGAAAAGCCAAATGGACTCCCAAGCTCATGCGAACAGACCCACCCATCATAAAGATCAGCCCTTCCTGTTCCAAGTGGTTCTGTTTGCCTCTTGTTGACATCTTCCATTTTGTACTGCAGTATTTCTGCAGGTGGTGGTTGGCATGGTAGGGGGGAAGAGCCTTAAGGCGGATTTTGTTTTATTTTTGGTCTCTCGAGGGTCAGATGCAAATCAGTCTTCCCTTGCGCGCATTCTGACAGTGGTGCCATGTGCAGGGTTTAATTTTATACAGGCCTTGCCTACATCCTGAGGTCCTAATTGACGCTTTGATTGCCCGCCAGCATTAGGGGTGCAGCTGCACAAATCAGCCATCTCTGAGCTTTTCTGGATTCCCCCTAGATATCTAAGTGAGCAGGTCTTTCTGAGATGTTTAAAAATGGGATGGAGGAACAGGGTTTGTCTCTTAATCTGCACAGGCCACTCTCTGAAATAGATGGTGGTACAAGAACATGCAGCTTGTGCATTCATAATAGTGAACAACATTTGCACTTTCCTATGCAGTATAGAGCCATCAGTTCTAGAGCAAGGAGGCAAGACTTTCTTGCTTGGAGTTTACAGGCTGAATTTGGCAGAGAAGATAGGGGTGGGCACATAGTTAGACTACGGAACTCACTGCCACAGGAGTCAATAACAGCCACTAGCTGGGATGCCTTGGAAAGAGGGTTGGACGAATACTTAAGGCTATCAGTGGCAACTGGCTGTGGCGGCTATGCCGTACCTCCACATCTGGAAGCAGTAATGTTTCTGAATGCCAGTTGCTGGAAGCCACAGGAGGAGACAGGGTTTCTCATAGGGGCATCTGATTGGCCACTGTGACAACAGGATGCTGGACTTGGTTGGGCCACCAGCCTGATCAAGCAGGCTTCCCTTACATGGGGTGAACAAATGCAGGGATGACCATTTGAAGGTGCTTAAAACTGGCCCATGTCTTTCAGCGTTAAAGTCTCTGGTAACGAACTAAGGTTTTCCCCAACAAGGGATAGGGATGAATGTAAGGCACTGCAGCTGTGAGTGAGCATTGGGAGGTTAAGCCAAAGATAGGAGCAATGGACTTGTAATCTGGTGAACCGGGTTTGATTCCCCGCTCCTCCACATGCAGCTGCTGGGTGACCTTCGGCTAGTTACACTTCTCTGAAGTCTCTCAGCCTCACTCACCTCACAGAGTGTTTGTTGTGGGGGAGGAAGGGAAAGGAGATTGTTAGCCGCTTTGAGACTTCTTAGGGTAGTGATAAAGCGGGATATCAAATCCAAACCCTTCTTCCTCTTCTAGGGGAGTGGGTTTTCAGAAGGGCTTGCGAAGGAAATGGCAGAGCAAAGGTTTTTCTTGCTGTTCCAGGCAGAAGAAGACTGGGCGCCGAAGAGAGCAAGGCACTGAAACAGCTGAGCACAATGCCATTTAACACCAAGGGCTTGTTTCTTTGTTTCTCCAGGGGACAATTAGCGTTGGAATAGACGCCACTGACCTCTTTGATCGGTACGATGAGGAGTACGAAGAAGTGCCAGGGAGCAGCTTTCCCCATGTTGAAATTAACAAAATGCACATATCGCAGTCCATTGAGGTAAAGTACGTGTGTGTGTGTGTGTGTGTGTGTGTGAGTGAGAGAGAGAGAGAGAGAGAGAGAGAGAGAAATTAAAAAGGGTTTCTCTGTTAATGAGGCACCTCAGCACAGAGCAACGGGAAATGAAATCTGGCTCAGGGATGCAATTATCTGTTTCGAAATGGCACTGGAGGAAGTGGGGAAGGGAAGGTTCACTTGCGGCTGAGCCCATGTGCTGTCAGAGTCTCTCATGCGCTCAAGTGCTGTGCTCGGGCACCCCATTTGTATGCCACACACCTCCCATCTCTGGAAGCAGAGAGACTTCACAGGCTCTGCGTGTGTTGCTCAAAAGCTGTTTCCCAGGCAGAGGGTGTTAGTAGTAGTAAAAAAAAGGTATGGTAAAGGACCCCTGGATGGTTAAGTCCAGTCAAAGGTGACTATGGGGTGTGGCGCTTATCTCACATTTCAGGCTGAGGGAGCCAATGTTTGTCCACAGACAGCTTTCGTGGCCAGCTGACTAAACTGCTTCGGGCGCAACAGAACACCGTGACGGAAACCAAAGCGCACAGAAACGCTGTTTACCTTTCCGCCGCAGCAGTACCTATTTATCTACTTGCACTGGTATTGCTTTTGAACAGCTAGGTTGACAGAAGCTGGGACAGAGCAACGGGAGCTCACCCCATCGCACGGTTTCGAATCGCCGACCTTCTGAACGGCAAGCCCAAGAGGCTCAGTGGTTTAGACCACAGCGCCACCTGTGTCCCGCTGTTAGTAGTAGTGGGGAAGCCCAAAGACTCTTCTCTGCTTCTTCTGCACACTTGGTCAGCATCCCCTGCCCACTGTTAGTTGAGCTGCAATATGATGGAGCATTCCGGGACACGCCAAGGACAGCAAGCGGCGGAGGGGCATTCATAAAACTAGTCAACAGTGCAGCTTCTGAGAGGGGTCAAATGCCAGGAGGCTGAGTGTAAAGAAAGCATACAGTGGACTTACTCAGTGGTTTGGTTGAATCATCACACCTCGAGTCTTGTCTAAGTGTGTATCTGCAGCAGATGATTGCCCTCAAATTCACCGGTTAATCTGATTCCACGTCTTGGGCATGTATGTCCACCCCTCCTACATGCAGAGAGCATCCGTGCAGCACACATTCTACCCACGTAGATGAGGCCACACAGTGTTGGGGCATAGAGTGTATTTCTCACTGTGGCCAACCAAATGCCTGCAGGGAACCTGCAAGCAGGAACCAAGGGCAAGAACATTCTCCTGTCCTGTGGTTTCCAACAACTGGTATTCAGAAGCATTGCTGCCTCTTAAGTGTGGAGGCGGAGCACAGCTGTCATGGCTTGCCATCAGTAGCTTTCCCCTCCATGAACTTGTCTCCTGTGTGCAGAGAGCATCAGTGCACACAGAGTTATGTTACTCTCTCCCTGTACCCACTCAGGTGAGGCCACCTGATGTTGAGACAGCATCTTAAGTATTCATTTATATGGGAGACTGTAAAGGGGTGCCATCCAGGTGGGTCTGCTTTTGGTGACACCTGCCACTGAGAGTCAGGCTTGCTGTAGATTGTGCAGGACTCCTATGAGCTGCAACAAGACAGCTGCCCAGTGGCGTAGCGTGGGGGGTGCAGGGGGGGCCGGCCGCACCGGGCGCAACATCTGGGGGTTAGGTTAGGGGGCGCAAATCCACGGGTTAGGGGGTGCAAATTACTTGCCTTGCCCCGGGTGCTGACAACCCACGCTACGCCACTGCAGCTGCCTTTCTCTTGCAGGCTCCACTGACGGCCACAGACACTGCGATATTGTCGGGAAACCTCTCAACGCAGAACGGGAATGGAGGCGGCTCTGTGAACTTGGCTCTGAGGCGTGTGACGTCTGCCAAAGGCTGGGGAGAGGTAAGAGGACTCGTTTCTCCCAGTTTTCACCCTGTTTCTTGCTGTGTTTTGAGCCTTCCGGGCGGCTGCTGCTGCACCTCTTTCTTTGCCTTCCTTGTTGGTGGGAGGTCAGTGATTTTCCTGTTTTAGGGCACCCAGAGCTTCCTTTTTTTCCCACTTTCTCGAAGTTGAGTGATGTCACTGTGCTGGACTAGGCTACCATGTAGACTTGCACAGTTAATTTCCTGCTGGGAGCACTGCCGTGTTCCAGGAGAGGAAGCACCACCTGCCTCCTCTCCCTGGCCATGCACTCCAGTGCCTATCCATGCATCCGAGTAGCTGCCATAGAGGAATAGTTAAAGGCAGCTTGTACCAGTGAAGGGCTGTGGGCAGCTCACGACATTGAGCTCTCTGACCAACCTCAGAGCTTAACTGAGTCACGCTGATCTCACCTCTGTAGCTCTTGCTTCCTAACACTTGTCCGTCTTCTTTTTGTGCAGATAGAGTTCGGAGCTGGAGACCTCCAGGGGCCTTTGTTTGGCCTGAAGGTGTTTCGGAATCTTACACAAAGATGGTAAGACTTAGAAAGGGGTGGAGGACAACCTCCCACTCCTAGAAGGAACAGGACTGATTTGTGATGTTATTGTTTTTATCTTATTTATATCCCACCCATCTGGCTGTGTTTTCCCAGCCACTTGGGGCAGCTTACAGCATATATAAAAATACAACAGAACATCAAACCTTAAAAAACAGAATATGCAACCAGTTCTTCATCACTATCTCTATGTGTCTCTTGCATCTATAGGCAACCAGCCAACATACACAGTGGCACTGATATTAACCACCCACAGTGCCATTCAGAGTCTGAAACCAGTAGGAAGCCAGTTTTCCATCTTATGGTTACCTTTTCTTTCAGGGCCCTGGTGTCTCTCAGAAAATACATGGCAGGCTGAAATGTAAATAATGTCACCATGCCAAACCTATGGATTCAGAGATGTAGAATCGTTTGCTGTACAGTGGTACCTCGGGTTAAGAACTTAATTCTTTCTGGAGGTCCATTCTTAACCTGAAACTGTTCTTAACCTGAAGCACCGCTTTAGCTAATGGGGCCTCCCACTGCCGCTGCTCCGCTGCTGCGCGATTTCTGTTCTCATCCTGAAGCAAAGTTCTTAACCCGAGGTACTATTTCTGGGTTAGCAGAGTCTGTAACCCGAGGTACCACTGTATTAAGTTCTTTCTTATGAAAGAGGCCCATGGTGGATCCAAGGTCCATCTAGCATCTCCATATGAAAGTGCTTTTCAGCCGATGTGGCAAAGTATAGTCTTGAAACAGGAGCAGGTGCCTGCAAAGTGTCCCTGGCCTTCCAGTGAGACAGACAGCTGCCTCTCGTAGGCCCTACAGTTTGGAAAGGGCAGGAAAGAGGATCAAGTGTCTCTCCCTCTTCTTTCATTCTCTCTTTCTCAAAAGGACAAGTCGATATTAGTAGGGAAACCTCCCCCACCCCCCAGCTGCATGGACTCTCCCCAAGCACAAATTGAACTTGGGAGAGACAGCAGGGGTCACCCAGCCCCAGCCCCATTTCCTCTGCCAGGTGTAAGGGTTCTACTCTGGCAGCCCCAGGGAGTTAGCACCATCTACCAAAGAGAGGGATCCCTGAATTTCTTGCCCACATGTATTCCTCTGTATTTCTGTTCCGGCTGGATTTTCCTTGACCCTCCAGTTGTCATTTTGTTTGTTAGAGGTGAGAGAGGGGGAAATGCAAAAAGTGTAGTATGGGAAAGAGAAAAGCTTACACAGGAAGTTTAAAATACTCAAAGTGGGTTGCAGGTTAGGACTAAACTTGGTTCGATGGCTCTGCTCTGCCTCCACGGTTGGAGACAATAAATGCTTCTGAATGCCAGTTGCTGGAAACGGCGGGAGGGGAGAGTGTGCTTGCCCTTGAATCCTGCTTGTCCATTGTCAAGAGCCTCTTCTTTACTGGGGTGCAATATCCCTCTGTGGCCAGAAGATGGCCTTTGCTTCTACCTTAGCTCAAATCTTTCCAAAAGGAAATATTGGAAAAGTTGCCGCTTTTGACAGCTTCCAGTTCAGTTCCTAGTGGGCAGCAAGGGCAGGCCCAGCTATCGCACTGATCCAAAGCTGCCCAGTGCTGTCATCATTGATGGGCAGCAGCTGTCTGGGGTCTTTGGCCTGGAGCTGCCCCTGTTATAAGAAAATACCTCTTAATTCCCTTATGGGGCATCTAGAGCCCATAGAGAGTCCCTCAGGAGATCTCTATTGGTCAGAGAGAAAGCAGAGGCCAACCAGAGTATATTGAAAGCAAAGTCGGCTAGTAAGCCTGATCTTTATTAAAGGAAATAAACTGTTACAACAAGGTCCCCACTCACCACATGCAGGAGGGAGGAGAACCCTAAACAATGGTGTACAAGCCCCTGTAAAGACTTCTCAAAGCCTCTTGAAAGCCCAAGACCACCCTCCTAAACATCATACATACATCACAGAAGGAGGCAGTCTCCAGCAGAAATTTGAGTGTGTTGCTTCACTCCTGTCTGCCAGGATACCTGATAATGCCTTACTTGATTGCATTTTCTGAGTAGCCTGGCCATTCCTTTGAGATGGTAAATACTTTAGTTCCTTTATCTCTTACAAATATTGAATCCTGAATTTCTTACAAATATAGTTTGCTCAGCCTAACAGATACTTGCCAGACTGTATTTTCAGGGAGGTGTAAGCCCCTACAGTCCAAAGACAATTGGAAAGCTTTTCCCATTTCCTTCCTTCTTGCAGAGAAATATTTGAGGTCAATTGGGAGAGTCAAAATGGCTTCAGGATTGCTCTTCTGTACTATTTCAGACACACGGTTTATATACTTAAGTATGCGTGTTTGCCTTGTACATTTATGAACATTTATTCTATATCTGAGACCTTAGAATTCTTATAACACCAGGGACTGGCCTGCAACACCTGTGCTCTGCCACAAACCAGTGGCCAGCTAATAACTGACTCCACGCATTTCCTAGATCTACAAGTGTCAGCAGAGATGACGGTACATGCCTGGGCTAGCAGAAGTAAGGCCAGTGCAATAGTGAACTGCAACACGGGGGCCAGTAACTGCTGCTCGTTCCTGTTTCATTCCTGGCATCTGTTGTGTGGGCATGCAGCAGTTGGAATGGATAGGGCCCAGTCGCCCTGTGGGTTGACTCTGGCAGAGCCAACCGAGACCCTTGAGCTGGCCCCTGTGTCAATTTGTCATTGGCATAGCATGCAGCTGACTCCATTCTTCAGGCCCAGCACATTTCCTAGAGAGCAGAGGCAGAGAGTGTGCTGTAGGCTGGCGTTTTGCCCCTGAAGAGAACAGGGCAGCTTGGTTTGGTGTGTGGGGATCTATGTACACATCAGAGCATGACGGAGCTTTGAGCAGCTTCCAGAATCCCAAGCTGATAATCCTCCTCTTCTCCTTTTCCAACTCCCAAGAGATGTTGCTGGAGGAGGAGGAGGCGTGCATGTCCATCTGTAAGTCGGAGGCTCTAATTGAAGCTGGGAGAACTTGTCTGCTGCACACCTCAAGCTCTCCTGGCCTTAAAAAGGGAATGGATGTGGCTGTAGCTAGGGAGCAGGGTGTAGCTGGGGAGAGAAGCTCCTCGTGAGCAGCAGTTGCCTAAACAGGAGAGGGAAAACCTTTCAGTTTCACTGAGAGGATTTTCCTTCTAAGCCTCTTCCTGCCATCCCCTTGTTTGCAGCTTTGTCACGACAAACTGTGCACTGCAGTTCTCCTCCCGAGGGATCCGCCCGGGCCTTACGACCGTTCTGGCAAGGAACCTGGACAAGAACACCATGGGCTACTTGCAGTGGCGCTGGGGCATTCAGTCGGCAATGAATACGAGCATCGTCCGGGACACCAAAACCAGCCACTTCACGATGGCGTTTCAGGTTGGGCGGCCCTCCTTCCTTTGGCTCCAACTGTTCTTTGCAATGACTGTCTGCTCTTTGAGGGTGGGGGAGACCTGTGCTGGCAACTCAGGGAGTCTTTTGAGTTGAAGTGGAGCGACTTGAATTGATAAGTCACCTCTTGGGATCTGCTGGCTGGCCTGTGACTCTGGGGGTTAAGAGGAGGATGAGGCTTCATCCACTCCCGAGGAATCTGTGTGGGCCACCCAACTGTTTATACCTGAGCCTTGCTTCACAGCGTGGTCTCTGAACATGGCCATGTATAGCTATTGTGAACAACCCTACCCTACTGCATGAAATGGACCAGTCTGCCTATAAAGTTACCTAAACCACGACTGCGTCTCTTGACAGTGAGTTGCATGAATGAATTAGGCATAGTATGGAGAAGTGACTCCCTTTCGTCCGCCTGGGATCTACTGCCAGTAGGCAAGGGACAGGAAGTGTGTTGGCATATGTGGGTGAAAGCAAGGGAGACGGAAGCGAAGGAAGGAAGAGGGTTGGCTGACCTTCCCGTTTCTCTCATGCCACAGCTGGGCATCCCTCACTCCTTCATGATGGTCAGTTACCAGCACAAGTTTCAGGACGAGGATCAGACGCGAGTGAAAGGATCTCTCAAGTAAGTCCCAGCGCAGAGGGTTGCCCCTGGCAGGTATAACTAGCAGGCAGGAGGCAGCTTTCGGCATAGGGGTTTGTGAAAGGGAGTCAACCTCTTGCAGTGGTTGCTTTAAGGATTCATGGGCAAGAGGTTGGCATCTTTCTGCAGCTGCAGTGCTCACCATCTGGAAACCAGATGTAGCAGGCATGCCAGGTGCTGCCTCAGTGCCTCTTCCTTTCTGGAGGGGAAGGGAGACGCATCAGGCAAGGGGGTGAGTTGGCGAGGTATGCAGAAGATGAGACATGGTAATCCTGAGAGGCAGAGCCTGTCCCTCTGCTTACTGTTCCCAAATGCTTTTGTTTCAGAGCTGGTTTCTTTGGGACCATCGTGGAATATGGGGCGGAGCGGAAAATCTCCCGGCACAGTGTCCTTGGAGCCACCGTCAGTGTTGGCGTACCCCAGGGAGTCTCTCTGAAAATCAAGTGAGTTGGCAGCCTGAGTTCTGGGGCTGCTTTCCACAGACTGGTGCGCTCTGGCTGCCCTGGACAGCAGCAGTCATCAGACCAGGTTGGGGAAGGTTGCTCTAGGGAGCGGCTCCTCCTGCCTCTGGTCTTGCATTTTGCTGCTGGTGCTTGCCGATAGACTTCATGGAAAGCCACTGGACTGAGCCGCATGTAAGGGTTGGTATGCCTGGGCCCCCTTGCCTAGTCCCACTTCTCAGCACGATGCCCACTGTGAGCTCCTCAAGCCCCTGGGCCTTGCCCCTCCAAGGGACTAGTAGTTCAGAATGATCACACTATGTTTGTTTGTTGACCTGCACCCAGGCCGTAGAGCCAGAGGAGGGCTCTAGGAGTTCAAGATTTGCGGAAGTGCCAGGGAAGATCAGTTCTAATGCCTTATTAAAGAAGAGAAATAGACCTACAGCGAGAAGCAGCCTGTCATTTCCCCTTGCCCTTGCAGATGTAGGATGGACGCTATAGCAAGTAGCCTCCACAGCAAGGAGGTGGCTTGTCCTACGATGGACTGTCTGCACCCAGCCTAAAGCGCATACATTGTTTATACACTAAGGCAGTTTATGTCAGCCAACTGATCAGTGGTGCAGGTGGTAGGCACCCAGAACATTACAGGTTCCTCTTCTAGGCTCTGAGCCCAAATCCCAGTTCCCACAAATAGGGGTACCATGAAAGCTAGGCCAATTAGGATATCAAAGCAGGGATTTGTAAACATATATGGGCTATAGCTACTTCCAATGGAGACACTGATCACAACATGTGCCGCTATCATTCTGGTTGACATGTTTCGGTTTTGCCAGCAGAGGGCTCCAGAACACAGCAGAACGGCCTGGGAAAAGCGGAAGATCAGTGATCGGACTTCAGAGCCTGTCTCTCGCTCTCTTCCCTCCCACTGCTAAAAAAGCTCAGCAGCCTTGAGTAATGAAACATGGAGGAGGGACTTCCTTAAATTTGTGTGCCTGGGCAGACGTGTGTCATCTAGGTGGGCCCCAGCAGGTTTGGGGCCCTCCTCTTCCTGCTCTAGAGTTCTGGCTGTGGGCCTCCCGCCGCTCAAGGCACCCCTTGCCACACCAGGGTCACCACAGTCCCATCGCCATTGGCAGCAAATGATTGAGCAGGACAAGGAACCAGAGAGTTGGGCATGCTCTCTCCCTCCCCTGGCCCCTAGTGTTTTTGAAGCTGGCTCCTGCAGGTTCTCTGTGCCTGCCTTGCCAGCTAACTGCTCTGCTTTCCCCTGCATCTCAGGCTGAACCGAGCCAGCCAGACCTACTTCTTCCCCATCCACTTGACGGACCAGCTGCTGCCCAGCGCGGTCTTCTACGCCACGGCGGGGCCCCTCGTCATCTACTTCGCCATGCACAGGCTCATCATCAGGCCCTACCTGAGGGCGCAGAAGGAGAAGTGAGTGCCCCGAAAGCATTCCCAGCATGCACTGGGGGAGGATAGAGGTGGAACTGACCTGCAGGGCACAGCACAGCAAAGGCAGCTGGTGATGGAGGAGAGGGCTGCCCAGTGTGTACATCAGAGGCAGCACATCTCTGGAAACAAGCTGCCGGGGGGTGGGGCAGCAAGCGAGGTTTGTAGCATTCCAGGCCTGCTTGTGGTCCTTCCAGAAGTTTCTGGCCGGCCACTGTGGGGGAAGCAGGGGTGGTGGTTTGGCAGAGGGTGGGGGGGGACACCCTCCTGCTCTTTTCCACAGAGCTCTACTGTGAGGGTGGAGGGATTTTTGGAGCGAAAAGAAGGAGCCAGACTCTGGGCTGCAAAGGGGGTATTTCTGTGACTTGCATAGAAAACCGTCCAAAGGATACCTTCCTGCTCTCGCCAATTAACATGAGATGCAATCCATCATCATTGGGAAGCCCTCCTGCTTTGGGGGCCCTTGATACTTGCAAGAGCAGCAGAGAAGTAAGCAGCGTTCCTGCTCGTTTCACTGGGCTTGGCTTGCATGAGTCAGGTTGTTCTGTCTCTCTGCCATCCTTAATGCACTAGCTGGCCCAGCCTTCGTGCGGCATGGCTGCTTTTCTCAGGGAACTGGTTGGGGGAAAGTGGGAAGGGAGGCAGGTGCCCAGACGACAATGAAACCCTCTTCCTTCCTCTCCCCTGTCCGAACGTTAGAGAATTGGAGAAGCAGCGGGAGAGCACGGCCAGCGACACTTTCCAGAAGAAACAGGAAGCAGAAGCCGCAGTGAGTCTCAAGTCTTGCTTCCTTCCCCGTTCCTGGATAATTTAGGGTTCCTCCTTGGAATAATTGATCTGGGCTTCATCTCAAGGGCTTTTCTTCCCTTCAAAAATCACTTTGACAACTGAAAATACAGTGTGGGTGGGTGTTTGAGGAGGTCTGGTGAGTTGCTGCTTCCTAACTCACCCTTGTGAGTTTTGCATAGCCCTCTCACAAATTTTCACTGTCACTCTTGGCTGTCTTCATTTTTGAAAGCGTTGGGTTTATTTTGTTTTTAATCAGGTTTTAATCAGGAAGTCCTAGGTTTTTGTGTAACTGAGTCTATTTTAATTGCCTCATCGCCTGCCTTTACTGGCGAGAGAAAGAATGTGTGTGTTTTCAAAAACAGAACACGTGCAAGAGTGTGACTGTAGCCAGTTTTGGGGGCCAGGGCCATGTCTCTTATGGATCCAGTGGCGTAGCGTGGGGGGTGCAGGGGGGGCCGGCCGCATCGGGCGCAACATCTGGGGGTTAGGGTTAGGGGGCGCACATCCACGGGTTAGGGGGCGCAAATTACTTGCCTTGCCCCAGGTGCTGACAACCCACGCTACGCCACTGTATAGATCATATGCTTTACATGTCCTAGGTTTAGTCCCTGACTTCTTTTTATTTGTCATTTGTCTGCTTCACACCTGGTATGTGCACTTCCAAGTGATGTCTTATGAGATGCACAGTACTGGGCTAGATGTTTCCACCTTGGTCTCATTCAATGTCTAAGGTTCTCACTTATTTCATATATTTTGACCCTGCCTCTTGATGACAAGCATCCGCAAGGCCACTAGTAAATCTAGCCCTTGCTAATGCATTTCTTGTTACAACAAATCTCCATTATCGAGGCTGAAAGAGAGAGAGAGAGAGAGAGAGAGAGAGAGAGAGAGAGAGAGAGAGAGAGACTTTGCCTGGTCACCTCTGGGCAGTGCCAGCATCCAGACAGGAGTGCAGGGAGAATTGATCCAATTGCCTCTGGGCAGGCTGCAGAGTGCACATCCCTCCTGGCTGAGTTACAATGACAGGCTCCAATCGCATGTGGTAAGGAGGCCTTCCAGATCAGAGGCAGGTGAGAGAACCTGGCACCACTTTTTGGAGAACGCCTCGTCCTGCAACCCTGGAGAAATTGCGAGTGTGACGCAATTCCACACACAAGTGCAGAAATTCACCTCTCTCTGTGAAACATGTTTCTAGTGCTTGCAAAGTTATGCTTGGGAGCATGTAGGCAGCAAAACCTCTGCAGCTGCTGAGCAAGCCTTGCTCTTGCTCACATCCAGAGAGCCAGTGTGGTGTAGTGGTTAAGAGCGGTAGTCTCGTAATCTGGGGAACCGGGTTTGAGTCTCCGCTCCTCCACATGCAGCTGCTGGGTGACCTTGGGCCAGTCACACTTCTTTGAAGTCTCTCAGCCCCACTCACCTCACAGAGTG
The DNA here is from genome assembly GCF_964106645.2 of Podarcis pityusensis. Classification (NCBI taxonomy): domain Eukaryota; kingdom Metazoa; phylum Chordata; class Lepidosauria; order Squamata; family Lacertidae; genus Podarcis; species Podarcis pityusensis. The sequence continues at coordinate 64,438,400 of NC_138033.1, read as the reverse complement.
TTTGTTGTGGGGGAGGAAGGGAAAGGAGAATGTTAGCCGCTTTGAGACTCCTTAAAGGGAGTGAAAGGCGGGATATTAAATCCAAACTCTTCTTCTTCTTCTTCTTCATCCTATTCCTCCTTGTGCCCCTTGTAGCGTAGTGTGTTGAAGGAGAACACACCCTCAAGCCTTGGCCCTTCCCTCCGGTCTTGTTTTTATGAGGTTCCTAGAGAGGAGTTGGGTCTTGCGCTTGATTGTCCTACTGCTGCAGCTCCCACTTTGCCTCTCTGCCTCTGAGCAACACATTCTAGGGGCTCCCCTTTCAGGTGTTCTCACACACAAAACCAACCCCAAAATGCCCAAAGGTCCGCCATCCCTGTTGCTTTCCACGAGTTGGAGGGCAACCTTCTGCAGCCTCCTGTGATGGAAGAGGCAGAGCTTAGACCATTCCTGGCTCACATGTTGTTTTTACACAAGTGCAGTTCCTATAAAGACCGCCGCCTCCTCCTTTTTCCCTTTAAGAATATTTGCAAACACAATAAATAAGCCTTCTTCTTTTGATGCCGAATCCTGGTCTGTCCCCTCGCTTAGGTGCGGCTGATGCAGGAATCTGTCCGGAGAATTATTGAGGCTGAAGAAGCCAGGATGGGTAAGGAGTGCTGATTTCCCTTTTCTTCCACCCAAGTCTGCCCTTCAGGCATTTGAGGTGTTTGCACACTTCTGTTTGGGTTCGTAAATGCTACTGTGTTGCTTACTGCTCTTATTGGAATAGGAAACACTAAGTGGAAAGAGGTTGTGCCCCAGAACGTTTGCTTTAATGATTCTGGAATGCCCAATTGGTTCTAGTTTATCTGCAAGGGCATATCCATCCCATATGGGTGGCGGGTGAGCCGTAGGTCCGTGGTGGAGCACCTGCTTTGCATGCAGAAGGTCTCAGGTTCATACTTCAACACCTCTGGGGTAGGGCCAGAAAAAAGACCAACGTCTGAATCCCTGGAGAGCCTATTCCCATTGACATGGATGAAGCTGAGCTTGAGCTTGCTCAGTGTAAGGCACCTCCTATTGTACTGTGCTAGCTCAGGGTTTGGTACTAGTTGCAGAAATCAGCAACCCAAGAACCTCAGTAGTTCTTTAAAAAATAAATGAAGGTCCTAGCCTCTAAGGTGGAAGAATATATGGATTCTCAAAAGGGGAGCCTCTATCCCGGTGGAGGGATTTGTGTGCTCATCTGTTTTGATTGTATGTAGTGAGAGGCCTGGGCAGACCTCTCTTTTCTTCTCTCTCTCTACCTGCCTGGAGGGGGGGCGCTCCCCTGTTTCCTGAAAGTGTCCTCTGCGCCAACAGCTTCTTCTCGTTAACAATGCAGGCCTGATTGTGGTGAATGCCTGGTATGGGAAATTCGTCAATGACCAGAGCAGGAGGAACGAGAAGGTGAAGGTTATAGACGTGACTGTGCCCTTGCAGTGCCTGGTGAAAGACTCCAAGCTCATCCTTACAGAAGCATCCAAGGTAAGGAGGAGGCCAGTGTGCAGGGAGGTGGGGAAGCAGATAAGCCCACACAACTCACCTGTTCCATTTCTGAGGGCGCCTTGGGGTGGTTGCCAGCCCAAGCCAGGCAATCATGAGGTGAGATTTGTAAACCTTTGGTTGGACTTCCAGTAGGGTACAGAAGCCAAGCTTCACAATGGTTCTATGGTGTGTATGTGTGCGCGCACACAAGTGCACTAGCCCTTACACACAGTGCGTACTTCTGCACAACCACCATCATCTCTTCCTTTTTTGTAATTACATTTTTATTGGAATTTTTAACATAAAGGGGTTAAAAACAGCACCAAACACAGCAAATACCAAGGAGAGGAAGAACTGCCAACTAAACTGCATCAAAAGAATCAACTGAACTCAAGGAATTAGGTGATTAGGTGATTAGACTGCGTTAAATTGATGTATTGTTAAGGTTTCTAGAAGAGATAAACTGGCACCAGACTGCTGCAAAGTTGCCTTCATGTGTTTCTCCCCTGGCCCTCTTGCATTCCTGAATCAATTTATCATTCAAAGCTGGTGGCCATATCCGAGCGTTAAACTTTTTCATCCAGAGTTTTCCAATGGCAGGAGGTTTCAAGATGGGCCCAACCAGTTACTTAATGATCAGATCTCTATAACCACCCTTCTCCTTGACTCAGCGTGTGATTATTCCTCACTTGCAGGCCGGCCTGCCTGGGTTCTACGACCCTTGTGTCGGGGAAGATAAGAGCCTGAAAGTCCTCTACCAGTTCCGAGGAGTCCTGCATCAAGTGATGTCTGGCGACAACGAGGCCCTTCGGATACCAAAGCAGTGTAAGTAGCAAAGCCCTGGTCTGCTGCTTCCGCTTCCAGCCCCTCTACAGGCCTGGTAAAGGCATCCGTTGCCCTTCCACTGAGGAGCTGCCACGTGGGCAGGGGATGGGAAGATTGCATTTGCAAGGACTCATGGGGTCAGGGGGATGACGACGACACACACCTCTCCAAATTTCACCCCTGCCTCCTTTGCCTTCATGTTCTTTCAGCCCACTGACAGAGGCTGTGAGTTTGAGAGGGTTGTGGCCACAGCACACTGCTGCATGGAGCCAAGGCATGAATCTCAAGACTTTCCTCCAGCAATTTAAGCATGACTATGAGGATGCACAGAGAACCCCTTAAACCTGATTTCATTGTCAAATGACCCACCTCTTGTACCTTGGTCTTTGACACTGGAGATATTCCTGGGACTGATTTAACTCTTTTTAAAAAATGAAATTGTTGTAACTCACTGTGGGGCCTGCTGGTGGAGGACAAGTAATAGCTTGAGCAGCAAATTAAAGTTAATAATAATTTAGAGTTGATAAAATCAACAAAGTAGAGAGGAAGCTTCCAGTCCCCAAGGTGGCAGAAATATTGCACACCTCAGGAGGCCTATCCTGAGTGCCCAGAGATGACTGGCCAGATCCATGCAGTGTGACTTCTGCTGGTTTGGGGAGCAGCTTCCGGCTCCTAAAGGAACGGCAGCCCTGCTCTGCGCCTCTGGAGGCTCCTTCATGCCCCTATGTACACAGCTGCAGCAGGGCAGGGTAAACCCAGATTTTCAGAATCCCCAACTTTGCAGCTATGATAGCTTAGAGCAACGGCCCACAAAATTGATTTCCGTGTCAGGATTTTGGATTGGGGGCCTCCCTGCCAGTTTCCCCCGTGGATGGTGGCATGCTGCATAGGGCTGGAGGCAGGCTGCTTCCTGCTCTCCTTTGCCATTCTTCAGGAGGTGCTTTACAGGGGTGGGAGGAGCACAATGTGGGTCTCCTGGGGGTGAACCCACTGTTGCCCACTTCTTATTTTTAAAAAGTGCCTTTACACCTCCCTCAGTGGTGGCTCTTTTGCAAGTGTGTCTTGACCTCAGCCTCTATAAAACAGTCTCTCCTCTCCCCACCCACCCCTTTTTTTGCTACACCCACAGCTCACCGGATTGATGCGGACAGCTAATCTGGTGGGGAAGAGGGCAGGTGCTGAGTTCTGTGCCCAGGAGCCAGCAGATATGGCACCATCTTTCCTCCCTGGATTTGATGACGTCTTCAGACGGGTGGGGATGCGACTTATTTCCTGATCGGCGGCAGAAGAAGGTGGTTTGACACCCAACGTAACATTGTGGGACAAAATGAGAGGAATCTACTCTAACGAGACAGTGGCACCCAGTCCCTGCAGCTGGGGGCCGTTGCTTGACTGGCACAGCTGACGATGGCCAGCATTTCCAGCCTGCCCCTGTCAACGCAAGGGGGCAGGCTGCAGACTAGGAGCCCCCCTTTCCCCTGCAGCAACCAGTGTCCTCTTCAGCGGGGGGAGCCTTGGGGCAGGTGGGCAATGGGGGGCGGGGCGGGTGAGGTGTCGATTTTATTCTTGCAGGAAGTGGAGGGGGTGCGGGCTACTTCAGGTGAAGGAGCGAGCGGCCACATTCGCGGCCTCCTCCCCGTAGACCCTTGCGGCTGTTCGGCAATGCAAAGAACACGGTGCTCATATCCACGTTCCGAAATCAAAATGCACTTTGGGAAATTTGTAAGCCTTTCTTTTAACACGTTTGAATCTTCCTGTCCATCATCATCTCTCTCTCTCTCTAGCAGCTGATATAATATGATACACTAAGAGGAACTGTTTCCCTGTCAGCTTGTCTTTGTTCTGAGCACAGCAGGAAGCTGGCCCGGAAAAGGAGTAAAAGTCGCCATAAGCGTTTTGATGTACACAAAAGGCGTCGTGCGGATGGAGGCAGGGTGGGGAGATAGGAGTGGGAGGGCCAAGTGAGTGCCAAATCAGAGGCAATAGCATTCCCGATGGAAGATTGCTCCCACCGCAGACCAGGGATGCTCTTGTGCTGCAAGAAAGCAACAGAGAGGTTGCAGGAGTCCCATTTTTGGCCCTCTGTCCCTGGTGGCAGTGTAGAGCTCCTTTTACAGACACGAACAGAGGAGGCTGGAGTTGCCTCTCCGTTGTTCCTTGGAACACCTTCCTTGATGACATTTATGCAGGATCCCTGGGGGTGTTGAATGCCAAAACAAGCTGTTTGTCGTAACTGCCAGTTCCTGAAACACACACAGACAGTGTGGTGCATCCCCTGCGCCACTTTATTCGTTTGTATAACTGGGTTCGCCCCACTCATTTGGATCCAGATCATATCCCCCCCAATCTGTCCCCACCTCAGCTCTTACCCTAAGTAAAACGATAACTGATTCCATGAAGCCTGTTACATCCCTCCTGCCCCCTTTTCCTCTTGAAATTAGGTGTTGCTGCTCCTCAGTTGTTTTGTTGGACAGATATTTTTCTCTCGCATCTTCCATTGAACCAAGTTCTGGTCTAGTAATATCCATCTCCTTGGTTAACCCATGGCACCTTCAAGTAAAGATCCTTATTCATGTTGACACCCCTACCCGACTGCCCCATTCATTTTTCCACATGCCAGTTATCCCAACTTCCTTCAGAGCTGATGAAATGAGAAATACACTGTATGGTCATAGTATTTATTCCTGGATCGCAGTGAGTTCTGGTTTCAGAAATCTGTGACCTGGCCTCTTCAGGAACCAGAATCGGGCTAGAATTAACACTGGTAATTAACACTGACAATAACCACTTGAACCTTCTGCTTTTTGAACCCAGCTCAGCCTGAGCACCCCTCCGCTTCAATCCTTCCCCGCTTTCCAAAGCCCCTGCCTCGTGTGACTGGAAATTTTGCAAAGTGCATGAGCCGCTAATGAGGACAGAGCCTCTGGTTTCTCCTGTAACAAATAAGGACAATAAAAGAGACCCATTTTCTCCAGACTGTTGGCTACTTAAAGCAGGGGCACAGAAGCCTCCCAACGGGCAAGAAGGCAAAAGATACAGCCAGACATGCTTACTCTGATCCTTCAGGGAGGCTAAATGTAGTGCCTTCTGGTGACTTAATCGGTCATTCCTTCTTGCAATAGACTTTGTACAAGGGATCAGTCTTCCCTAACCTGTTACTTTCCAGCTGCTGTTAGGTTCTCAGCTCCCATCAGCCAGCATGGCCAGGGTAAGGGATGATGGGAGTTGGAGTCCAACAGCAGCTAGAGGGCACCATCAGGGTGATGGAGCCATGGTTGGTGTCTGGAAATGTGTGCATTTTTTATTTCCTCTGCTCCTTCCGCTCCCATAGACTAGAGGGGAAGTGGCTGTAGGAGCCACCCAGGTGCTTGCTGCTCTTCTCATTCGTGTTCCAGGTGCTCATAGCTCTTAGCTGGCATACCAGTGCTCTCCCCCTCTTTAATTCAGCTGAATTTGGTGACAAGCTTAACTTAATAGCTATTGGCATTCATGGTCATGCCCATAAATTGAGCCTGTTACCTAAGGGAATCCTTTAGTCATGTGCCCCCATCCCATCAGCCTCAAGAAAGATGGCAGCTGTGGGGGATGTTGCCCTCTGGCTTGGGGATGAACCCTCTCTTACCTAACTGCGATGGGTCTCTGCCCACCCCGCCCCCTTACTGCCAATCCCCCTTTTTGGAGGTTTTCTGAGCCTGCAAGGTGAGTTCTTACCTCAAGAGTGGCTTCGCTACAAATAATGCTTTTAAGAAACTCAAGATTGGGGACTTCCAGCATTCTGCAGATGCAAAGCAGTTTCACTTTGCCCATATTCTCTTAGCTTCTCAACAACCCTCTCTGGTGGGACAATATTATCATACTTTATATGGGTGAGAGGGAGTGTGTATTAGGGAAATACCAAAACAATAGGGACTCGTCTCAGGCCACTAGAAGTTCTGAGGCTGAAGTGTGATCTGAGTGAAGACTACCGTCCTCTTCCCCAACAGCTCTGCCTGTAATCACATTAAAATCAAGCAGAAATATTAACAATGTTTGGAATGAAGTGTTGGGGGTGGGGGTGGGACCTGATTCCTACTGGCTGTTCTTGGCACTGACCAAACATACCTCCCTAAACCTACAAAGCTGCATGCTGTCATCGGACAGTTGGTGCACCTTGATCAGCCATGGCTGTGACTTTGGCTGACTGGTACTTTTGTAACTGGAGATGAAGCCCCAAAGTTGGGGCCTTAAGCACTAAATGAGATCCTGGTTGCAGGATTATACCAAGGGGGGCATCTTGTCCAGGAGCCCATTTGCCAACAAGGTGTTCGTGATCCCCAGACATTCCTGATCCCCTACATTCAAAGCTCTCTGCTGGTTTGAGCATTGTAGTGGAAAACTGGGTGGGCTAAATGAATAGAAATTCAATGGTGTTGACATAGAATTGCTCCTCCAGACTCAGAAAACAAGAAGCAACCATGTGCCCAGTCAGAACCTTGGTCCAGCTTGCTCAGTATTGTCTGCACCCAGCCCTACCTGAGATGCCAGGGATTGAACTGAGGACTTTCTACATGCAAAGCAAGCGCTCTACCACTGAACTACCACCCGTCCTCAGCAAAGGGAAGTGCATTTTTCGCGTTTATTACACAAGTCACGCCCGAAGGATGCTATCTATGTTCAAGCTGCCGTCGCCACCCTATCACCTCCCAGCTCCTTCTCCCAGTGCTTTGCAGTGGTTTTGCCTCCACTCTTACTGAGCACCGAAACAGGTCGCCCATGCACCATTTAAAGATTTTACTTCTTTTCTAGAAAGACAGACAAGGAGCCTCATCCGATAATACAAATAATTTTAATTATAAAAAAAAAATAAAGCTCTCAAACTGAGATTGCACAAAGATGAACTCACAGACATGCAAGATGTTTATTCTTCTGCTGAAAAATCCAATTAACTGGGCTTGCCAGACACCACCTGATTGCAGAATGGTTGAAACTGGGTCCTAGAGCTCAATGCCAAAATACAAGTGAAAGCTTGCTCAACAGGAAACTTCTTCCTAAGTTGTTTCCTCCACCGCAAGATGTCCTACACTGATTTGTCTCACTCTGCAGACATTTTTAAAAAAAACAAAAACCCAAGATGGTAGCTGAAGCTGCCAAGTGATCACAGCATCAGCCTGGGGTATTCTGTGGAAGAACTGTCTTTGGCAAATAGGGGAGCCTGAGGGAAAGCAGACCCTGCTGTGTAGAGGAATCAAGTTCTTCATATTTGCTTCTGATAAACGGACAAAGTTTTGCGGTCATGGCAGAAGAATGCACTATGGGAACCCTACCAAACCAATTGGGTAAATGACTTAAGGGGTATCAATCCCCCATCCATTACCACTTGTAACACAAGTCCACCATATGAGAACCTGGGTCATCGCACATTAGGTGCCCAAAGGAATACTTGTCCACGCTGAGACTCGGGCAAGACGGCTGTCTGTCTTGGTGTGCTGCTCACGCCACCGAGCCTGCTGCTCTTCCCCACAAAAACTACATTTCCTCGCTGTCGACAGCTCGGAGCGATGCAAAGGGAGAATCCACTTGAGGATTCACATCTGTGCAATAAGCCAGTTTGGTCACTGCAAAGGAGGAATCAGCGCTCTGGTGGCAGGAATCCACTGGGCTTGTTAAACCTGAGATCTCTGCACCCATTTCCCAGCTCGCAAGACTCTTCTGTACTGGATGCACAGAAGCATCCCCAGGTGCCAAGACTTACCACCCCCATCAGCTCAGAAGAAGCATTTTACATGCTTCCCACTTTACAAACACAGAGCCAGCCGATGTGAAAGGAAGCCCATTCTGGACCTGAGAGAAGGAGGAGCCCGTCAGAGTAGGAATTGAGCCCATCCTCTGAAGGGAGAGAAATGACTGCCCTTCTCTCTCCCTGCTTGCACAAGCAGATGGCTTCCTTCACTGAAGGTGGCTTTTAAAAAGCAGCCACTGGCTGTCTCACTTTGAGGCGACCTTGGATTGGCTCTCCACTGGATGGGGAAGGCGACCCTTTTTCACACAACCCTTAAGAGAGATCCTGGACCTCCTGCTGCAGCGCTGTGGAAGTGCAACAGCTGCTGGCATCTCCAGCTCTCCAACTACTGCATCCACTTCCCTGATGGTGGAGTCACTCAGCACCTATCAGGCAGTTCATCCTGCCATACTTTCATACCTGGGACAACAGAAAGAAAGGAAAGTGAGGTGCACACCAGAAAGCCCCCCCCCCCCACTTCCTCTTATCATCCTAATGATGCCCTTTTTCCTCGACCTGCTTTGGGGCACGGAATCAGGTCCTTCTCCAGTGGCGATTTAGGCCATTGAGGGTGCCTCGAGACGCTTTCCTTCACCGCAGAGTGGATGTTCCCTGCTTGTGGCTGGGTTTGTCCCCCACCAACCAGAGTCTCATGTTTCACATGACAAGTCTGCTTGTGTCAAACACGCTAGGGGAAAAAATTCCACCCCACTAATCCAGGAAGTGTCGGCGTGACCCCATCCGGGAGCGGCTGGAGCGGCGGATGTCGAACTTGGAGTCCCGACACTTCTGGCAGACGTAGATCTCTGGGACGTTGGACTTGCGGATCTTTGCACAGGAGAGGTGGATCCAGGTGTGGCACTCGTTGCACTCGATCATGGGGCGCCCGGCAAAGGGTTTCATGCAGAAACAGGTCACAAGGTCCCAGGAATCGTCATCTGTGCAGCAGGGAGGAAGAGAGAGAAACAAGTTCCAGGTAAGAGACCCTCATCAGATACACCACCAGTCCTCAAATACAACCGCATTCATCTACCTAGGAAGCCTGTTTGTAGGTGGATGCTCCCTCCAAGGAGCAAGCCTTATTTGTCAGCCCAACACACTTGCCTCTGGTGACACAGAAAAGGGCTTGGCTACTCTTTTGCAGCTCTCCAGCTGTTCTGGACTACAACTCCTATCATCCCTTGCTGCTTCTTTGATGATGGAGGCCAGCAATAACTGCAGGGGCCCCACAGGCTCCCCAAGGAGTTCATCTGTTGTAGCAAGAGAATTCATTGCCTTCAACTGGTCACACCACAATAACGATTTCTAAATACTAGTTTGGCTTTTTTAATAGTGGTGAGAGTTCTGTCAATAATGGACTGTTAATACACTGAGCTTTTAATATATATATTAAAGAATATATATTATAGAATATATATTAAGAATATATATTCTTATTTAAAATTATACCCCTGCTTTCCCCCTCCACCCCCTTGTGGTTTTACAAATATGAAGCTGGAAGTGAGCCAGCCATTAAAAACTCAAATGATTGAAGTAGTTAAAAGGCAGTATTTGCAATCAGGTCATGAAAAAGCAAGAGAATCAAAAAGCTCATTTAAAAAGTTTTCAATTGCTAGTAGAACACAAATCAAAGCGTTCCACGTAAAGGGAGCCACCACCGAGAAAGCTCTCCCATGTGGTGCCACCAGCATTGCAATCACTAGCCTGGTGTCCTTCAGATGTTTTCTGCAAGTTTTGGCTGGAGCTGTCAGCACATGCCATCCAGCCTTCATGGCTCCCCTGCTTTTAACCTTCCGCCTGATGCAGAAAGACAGTGCTTTGTTTGAGAGCCTCTCTGCTCCATACCTGAATCCACCATGATGTCCTCGTCATCTGCACTGCCGTCCTCGTCGCGGAACACCACCTGCTTCCCCTGCCGGATGATGGTGCGCTTGCCTACCGTCTGAACCAGGCGTGGAGCCTCTGGTGGGGCCGCTGGCGGGCACGAGGCACTGGAGAGCGAGTCTGAGTCCCATGCCGAGCAGCGGCCCGTGGAGGAGTGGGCATCGCCTTCTGAAGAGGGGCTCGTGGGCGCCTGCGCATAGGACTCCTCCCCTCCCAGCACCTCCCTCCGCTTCAGCTTCCTCTTCCTCCTGAGCCCCATTTTCTTCCTGCCCAGCAGGAAGCCCTGTGGCTTTGCCCACTGGTAGAGGGAGGTGTAAGCTTTCCGATGTGTCAGCTGGCTGAAGCTCTTCTGTGCTTTCCCAGACAAGGAGAGGGCAGAGGGGAGCCTCGCTTCACCCACATCCCCACTGTCGCTGTCGATGGTGCCCCCGGTGCTGTTGGGGGGGCTGGGGGCGCTCCGCACAGAAGCGTCCTGCAGAAAGAGAAATCAGTTTCACAGAGGCTGCATGCCTTTTAAGTGGAAGGTGCAACTGGGCCCAGCACCCAAACAATTGTTTTAAATTGCACCTGTACCATTTCACAAAACTGCAAAGTTGGAAGGGATCCCCCCAAGGGCCATCTAGTCCAGCCCCTTGCAATGCAGGAATCTCCACTGTTTTGCCTGCATTTTGACACTACAGCTGGTCCGTTTGGACATTCAGGGTGGACAGGACAGAACAGAAGAGCTGTAGATCAGCCTTTCCCACTTCCCTATCAATGCAGGTGTAGCCAACATGGGGCTATCCAGGGGTTTCGGACCACAACTCCCATCAGTATGGCTACATGATGGCCCATGGGGGCTGATGGGAATTGTAGTCCAAAATTTCTGGAGGTTGGTGAAGGTTGGCAGAGGCTGCCAATCTGCACAAGAAAAAAGCACCTCCTGACACTTCATCCCACAAACGCATCCTAATCCCCAGGCAGCATTTGCAAAGGCATTCTCGCACACAAAAAAATTACCTTTCCCTGACTCACTGCTTGCTCCCCCGATCGTTGCCCTCCGGAAACAACCCCCCCCCCCCCTCCAATGAACCGGAGTCTGCCAGGGCCCCGAATCCCAGAAAGCCTTTGGGGGAAAAGAACACCTACTCTTGCACAGCAGCGTAGCCGCATCTTGGGAAGCAGAGCCCGCCCCTTCCCCTCCAGCCCCGATTATCCAGCTGCACCGAAGGCAGCCTCCACCCCGCACTCCGACGTCCATACCTCTTGCGGGTAGGGGATGTACCCCGCGTAGGCCAAGACGAATGTGCAAAACTTGTTGAAGTCCTCCACCGTGCGGCATCGTTTGGATCCGGGAGAAAAATCCTGCAAGGAGGGAGGAAGAGGCGGGCGTAACCACTGGGGGCGTCAGCCACGGACTCGAAGAGGGCAGGGCCAGCGAGGTGCCACTCGGAGAGCGAAAAAGCGGGGGGGGGGGGGCGTTGAGAAAAACTTTGCTAAAGGGAGGGGTGACTGGCGGAGGAGCTGCAGGGGAGGGGACCCCCACTTTTGCAAGCACCCCCTTAAAGCGCCGCGCCACACTGCAGACTTTTGCCCATTCCCCACCCCCTGCCATCACAATAAGTGGGCAATGCCCGGTGGAGGGGGGGCGGGGAGGTTTCTTCTGGAGGGGAGCCTGCTTCTTTGTTGGGATTAGGAGTGAGGGTCAGGCATGGGGAGGGGGCAACCGGCTGCCCAGCAAGCCGGATCGCAACCGGCCCTGGGCGGCAGGGGCAATCACACCCCAGGGTGCTGATGAAGGACCAGAGAAGGATCGCACCCTTAAAAGAAGGGAGGGGAGAACAGTGGCCGAGGAAGGCTTGAAAAGGTGTGCTGGAGGAGAAGGGGGGTGAGATTTAAATGGAGAAAAAAGAAGCTCCGGACACCCCCTCAACTCTGCCACGCCTTCCCCCTCTCCCACCCGCGTACATCCAACCTCAAGCGAGAGACCCAGTTCTGCGCGGAGGGGGGGCAGTGGATGGGGGTGTCCTGAACTGGGGCTGGGGGCGGGTAGAAGGCTTGGAGAAGGATGAAGAGAAAGCGGGGGGGGGGCCGAAACTGAGATTGGGGGAGAGAGAGGAGAAAGTGGGGGTTCTGGGGGGTATATATGCAGTAGGGGGGTTGGGAGGGGGCGGGACTCCTTGTACCCCATCACTGGGGGGGAGGGCAAGGGGGCTCTTCTCACCTCGGGGGGCGGCGGGGAAGCGCAGGAGTCCGAATCCATGGCTGGCAGGCTGGGTGGGATCAGAGGACCGAGCGAGGAGGTGGAGGCGGAGGAGGCGGCGGCAAGCCAACAGCGGCGGCGGCGGCGGCGGCGCCTCCCGGGACCGGCAACGGGGGAGGGAGCCGAAACCCCGCCCCGCCCGCCCGAGTGGGGAGGAGCCTCCTTGTCTGGCGGCAGCACTGCGCCTGCGCTGCTCGCATGGCAAGCCGGGAATCGTAGTCCTTGCGCTCCAGCGAGAGATCACATAGTGGAGAGCAGGGAGGCGGAGAAGAAGGGAGAGGACGGGCAGACGCGCGTCAGTCCCTTGGCTCGCTTCTGCCTTGTGACACTCACCCGGAAGCTTGGCACCTTTTAAGGGATTCTGGTGGGCAATTTCCCAGTCGGGGTTTGGGAGGCACTGGAAGTTCGCAGGAAGTCTTGCAAGGTTTTTGTTTTGTACAATTGAGGTCGCAATTCATTAAGTTTCAGGACACTCCGCAATAATTGGAAGCCCTTTCAGAGGTCCCTGTAATTGTTTGTGTGTGTGTGTCTATAAACTTTTAAATATAAGATTTGCAAATGCAACAAACAAAACGTCAAACTAATAAAAACAGTCATTAAAAACAAAAGGGGTAAAAGTGCAAGGTAAAATTTAAAAAACGTTTTGCAAAGACCGAATAGCATAAAATATGTTCCATGGTAGGATGCACCTTTCATACAATATTTATACCAAAATATATCAGCTGTTCATAGATGTTGCTGGATAAAATCATATTTAGTATGAATATGCCAACCATGAGATTGGTCATAAAAATCACAGAACAGTTCCCAGACTGATGCAAACCTGAGGGGGTTGCATAGCCTCTGGTGGCACACAAGGTGGTTCAGTTTTTCAGAAGTAGCAATAAGCATGCCTTTTAAAAACATGAATAACAAGAATAACAAAGAATAACAAGATGGGCCCTTCCATCCTTGAGAGATCAGTAGAGGAGACCAGCACATATAGAGTTAATTGAACCTTATGCTTTTATGGGTTTTTGATGGTGTCAATGCAGGTCTGATCTGCCAACAAGCCTCCTGATTGTTACATTAATGGGACCTAACAGCAGTGCCAAAGATTGCCTTAAAGGCCCTGGCAGTGTGGCCAAGCACCTTAACCTTTGTTAAGGAGATTCCTTTCAATCCCTGGACCACTGGATTTAATTCCCCCCTCCCCTCTCCCAGTGGGAGACTACAGATCCAGGGTCTGCTATGTTAATACCAGCCACTGGGGAATCTGTAAATAAATGCAGATATTGCAAAAAGCGGCCTCTGCCTATCCATGGGTCTCGTCTGAGTGTGAGTGACATTGGATACTGCCCAATTAAAAAATAAAACAAATATTTTAGAATAAGTTAATTTAGAATATGCTGGAAATAATAAAAATAAATAAATTTAAAATAAATTTAAGGAACCGCAGAAAGAGGAGGAAGTTGAGGTTTGAAATGTTACAACTATTGCTAAACCATTGAAATGTATATAAATGAAAACTATAAATAAAATTATTAAAAAACCAAATATTTCTTTTGGTGTGGGGGGCGGGGAGGGAAATACTGGTAGTACTAACAGCACAGCAAATGGAAACTGCCCAGCTGAGGAAAGCAAACGTCTCGGCTGCAAAGTTTTCCTGGGATGTTTACAGCCATGGGATCTGGCCTGGTGTGCTTTATATAAGCAGCTGACATGGTTATGTGCTGATCAGCAGTTGCAGATCCGAGAGAAGCAGTGTCCTTGCAACAGAGGAGGCCTTTGTGAGAGAAAACACTCAGGCTATGAGTGGAGAGCTTCAGCACAACATTCTTGCAGTGCGCTGCTCGGATGCTGAGGCCCCAACTCGAACCAGGCGTGTTTGGAAGCTCCATGGAAAAGGCGTGCTCTGCTTAGGACCAAGAGGTCACCAAGTTTGTGTAACTGAAATAATAAGTCATGTTTTGCCATGTATCCTACTGCAATCTTCCCACTTGCTGGGGTGAATTTTAGATTGTAACCCCATATTTGGTGCTGGGGGAAAAGGTTCCAGATCTTAATAAAGCAGTGTTGTTGCAGTGGGTGGGGGTAATGGGAAAACCCATTAACAATTTGCATTTGTTTTTAGTTCTGAGGAGAGGGGTTTCGCAGCCTCTGTAAGTGTGCGAGTGTCCTAGTTTGTCAAATAATAATGGATGCATGTGAACAAGAGTTGTTTATCGCCCTTTCTTTTGGCACTATAAAGAAGTACTTGACTGCTTAAGTTGTTGTTTTTTGGAGAGGGCCCACCTGAGTGCACCTAGAATGCACCACCAGACTATGGAGCTGTGAAGTCCTAAGCTTAGGAGCCAGATCCACTAATTCCCCATGATGGGGGATATCCAGCTAAGTCACCCTCTGGGTATGACTTACTCAGCATCACCCACTATATTTAGAACAGGGGTGTTAGTGACTAATTCTTTATTGCATCATAATCTTCTGCATGCATCAGAATGTGAAAGAGTGGTGAAACGGGCCCTTTCCTAGGAAAGTCCACGAGGCTTGCCTCACGTTTATTTGGGAGTCCGCCTCACTGAGTTCAACGGGAGTTACTCCCAAAACAAGATTGGCCCAACCCCTGCTCACTCAGTGGCTTGTTTCTTTAGAACAGGGATAGGCAACCTAAGGCCCGGGGGCTGGATCTGGCCCAATCGCATTCTAAATCTGGCCCGCGGGCAATCCGGGAATCAGCATGTTTTATATGAGCAGAATGTGTCCTTTTATTTTAAATGCATCTCTGGGTTATTTGTAGGGCATAGGAATTAGTTCATATTTTTTTTCAAAAGTATAGCCCGGCCCACCACATGGTCTGAGGGACGGTGAACCGGCACATGGCTGAAAAAGGTTGCTGATCTCTGCTTTAGAACGTTTATAAGCAACTTTGTACTCAGAAAAATCTCAAAGGAGCATACAAAAACTAAATATACTAAAAATCTACAATATATAAAAGAAAATACAGTAAAATAACTTCAACAGAATTAAATGTCAAGAGGGAATTGTAGCTGTTACCACGGAGCCTGACCTTATGCATGTTCACTAGGGAGTGAGTTGTGCAGACAGTGAACATTATATTAAAGAAGCCAGCTGGATGAGACCAGTGGCCCATCTAGTCCAGGATTGTTCTGGCAGGGGCCACCAAGATGCCGCCTTCTTGGAAACCCCAGCACAAAGTCACTCTCTCCTCCTGCGGTTTCCAGCAAGAAGCATTCAGAAACATTACAGCCTTAGGACTATTAGAGCCATCGTGACTAGTAGCCAAGCAGCGGGTAGCTATGATGTCCCGAGCAGCTATGCAAGGAGGGCTGTCGCCAGGCGCATCCCGCTAGCCTTTCCCCTGGGCCTTCTTCCTGCGCACCCACGAGCCCTTCAGAGTTAGCGAAGGTTCGGGTGGAGGCTGAAAGGCGCCGCCACTGCCTTGGAAGGCTCCAAGCAATTTGCCTTTTACGTCCAGCCGAGCGCCTGTGGCCTTTCGCTTGGAGCTCGCGGACGCTTCCTTCTCCAGAGCCCAGGCTTGCCCTTTTCCCGAGGCTAAAGCGAGAGCCCCCCCCCCGGCTCCCCTTGGAGGCAGGAGGGCGGCAGCGAGGAGCCTGGTGTTCTCCGAAGCTGCTTGGCGACTGAGAGCGGCTCCCTTGCAGCCAGCCAGCCAGGCGCGCCGTCGTCGCCCTTCGGAGGAGGCGGAGCGCGCGCGGGACCGGCGCCAGCCCAGGCGAGGGAGGAGCCGGCCGAGGGGTGCGCGGAGGCGTCGGGTAGCAGTCAGACTCAGCGGCGGGCGAGAATGGAGCCGACGACGGGCGAAGAGGCGACGGCGGAGGAGGCGGCGCACGCGTCGGCGCTGCTCCGGGGCCTGTGCGCGCTACGGGCGGAGCGGGCGCTGCTGGACGTGACGCTGCTGGCGGGCGGCGGGGAGTTCGGCGCCCACCGGGCAGTGCTGGCGGCGGCCTCGGGCTACTTCCGCGCCATGTTCGGCGGCGGGCTGCGGGAGGCGCGCGCGGCGCGGGTGCGGCTGCACGGCGTGGAGCCCGAGTGCCTGGCCCTGCTGCTCGACTTCGCCTACACGGGCCGAGTGGCGTCTCCCGGCGGGCCGGAGCTGGCCGAGCGCCTGCTGCGCGCCGCCGACCTGCTCCAATTCCCAGCCGTCAAGGCGGCGTGCGGGGCCTGGCTAGCGGCGCGCCTGGAGCCGGCCGCCGCCCTGGAGATGCAGGAGTTCGGCGAGGCCTTCGCGTGCGCCCCGCTGGCCGCGGCCGCCCGCCGCTGCGTCCTGCGCCACGCCGCCGAGAGCGAGGGCGAGCTGGCGGCGCAGATGGAGCGCCTCCCGCTGCCGCGGCTGCTCTCGTACCTGCGCGACGACGCGCTCCGCGTGCCCAAGGAGGAGGCGGCCTTCGAGCTGGCGCTGCGCTGGGTGCGCGCCGAGCCGGCAGCCCGCGCTCCGCTCCTGCCCCAGCTCCTGGCGCACGTCCGGCTGCCCTTTGTGCGCCGCTTCGCCCTCCTGGCCCACGTCGAGGGCGAGCCGCTGGTGGCGCGCTCCGAGGCCTGCCTGCGCCTGGTGGCCGAGGCGCGCCTCTTCCAGGCCGGCCGCCTGGACCGCCACGACCGCGCGCCCTGCGCCCGCCTCCGCCCGCGCCCTTCCACCGGCCTGGCCGAGATCCTCGTCCTCCTCGGCGGCTGCGACCGCGACTGCGACGAGCTCGTCACCGTCGACTGCTTCAACCCCCGCACGGGACACTGGCGCTACCTGGCTGAGTTCCCCGAGCACCTCGGAGGAGGCTACAGCGCCGCCGCCCTGGGCAACGACATCTATGTCACCGGTGAGCCGGGACGGGAGGGCTGCCAGTTGCTGGAGGGTCCCTGCTTGAAGGAGTTTGCCACAGGGGTGCCCTCTAAAAGCTGCACGAACAGCACCTAAACCACGGAACTCCCGCATGAGGTGGTGATGGCCACCAACTTGGATGGCTTTAAGAAAGGATTGGACAGGTTCATGGGGAAACAAGGGTATCCATGGCTACTAGCAACCCTGACTAGGCTCTGCCTAAGGGATGGAGGCAGCAATGCTTCCGAATTTCAGTCGCTGGCCAATAATAAGTGGGGAGAGTGGCAGTTTTTGCTTGGGTCCCGCTTGTGGGCTTTCCATTGGGGCATCTGGTTGGCCCCTGTGAAAACAGGAGTTGCAACTAAATAGGCCATTGATCAGATACAGCTGTATTGTTCAGTTCTTATTATCTTAAGGGGACCCATGCATATTAGCACCTGCCAATTTGCGTCATGGGTCTGTGCCCTAAGGACCTAGCTACCCTCCTGCCCAAATCCTACAGGCAGCTCTTCTCCAGGGTAACAGGCTCCATCCACTCTCTCTCCTTTCCCTCTTGTCAATAATGCCGTATGGCTGAATGTGTTGTACTGTGTTAGGCTGCAGACATATCACTCTTGGGAAGCTTGCAGCTTCCTATAAGCATCTGGCTGGTCACTGTGCTTGGCTAAGTGGGCCTGATCCAGCTGCAGGGCTCTTCTGACAATCTTACATGCCTTCTTTAGCTCCAGCGTGTGTGGCTGATGCTTAGAGATGATGATATGTGTCACCAGCAGCATCTGCCTTTGAGCTTGTGGGGAGCTTCCAGTTTGTTTTGACCTTCCTCCTGGGAAGCTGGAGAGAGGAAGCTGAACAAGGGGCTCTGTGTGAGTCTCCACGCCCCCTTCCCGTTCATTGCTTTGCAAGTTATTTATAGAGCGGGTGCTAGGAGCCAGCGAGGAGACACCTGAGCCGAGACGCCTCTGTGCTCTGCCCCAGCACCAGCCACCCTCCTGGGAATCTTCCCTGCGGGAGTTCTCCATACAGCTGTCAAAGGACATTAGGAGGATTTTCTCTCATTCCCATCAAGCGGCTGCCCTTGGGGCAGACATTTTCTCCCTCAGCAAAGCCTCCCCCAGTGAGCTTTGGGGACCACCACAACCCTGCAAACATACATGTGCAGGGCCCAGAAAGGAGCTTTCGTAAGGGTAGCTGGTGGCCCCAGTCCCATGCCCACAGCTGATCACTGGGATGTGCAGAGGAACGGAGTCTTCCTCTTGGTGGGGAGAAGCCATGAAGTTTGCCCCATCAGCCAGGCTGAGGTTCTTCGAGCATGGTTAAGCCCTGTAGACCTCAGACGAAGGATGCAGCTGAAGTCTGTGTGCAGCACAGGTGGATAGCCTATATTCCCATCCCAGCTATTCCTATCCACCCCAACCAAAACAGCTAAAGGTGAGGGATGGATGGGTGCTGTAGTCTACAAACGCCTGGCGGGTACCACATCTCCATCATAGAATAGAATTGTAGAGTTGGAAGGGATCATGACGGTCATCTGGTCCAAATCCTGCCCACAGCCATTCCTGGGTGGTCTTGAACCACCAACCTTCTGGTTAACGGCCAGGCGCACTGACCCATCGTGTCACAGGAGGGCCATCGGCTCTCCCCAAGCTACAGGTTGGTTCTTGTCAGAGTCTGAGAGCATCGGACACAGGCCTGAAGCTGATTCTCTTTGCCACAGATGATAGTGGCCCTGTACCTCATTTTCCCTAAGGAAATTAGCGCACCCTTTTTTTGTTTCTGGGTTTGATCAGAGCCTGGTCTTGCTTGAAGGAACGCTGAGGTGTCTCAGCGAGGGGCATTTGGGCTTGCAAGCAAACATAGGACGTGGGCAGTTCTCCCCCAATTAAGAAATGCATTTGTTGGTGTGGATCAAAGATGGATCAAAGTCATGTTCTGCGTTCTCCAGGGGAAATACCTCTGTCCCAAATCTTAGGAGATTTGCTGCTGCTTGTAAGAAGGCACGGTTTAATGCAGTACAAAGGAGCTCAATTAGATGGAGCTGTTGCCTTACGTAAGTGAACCGTTAGGGTGAACCATGTGCCCTGAGCCACAGTCTTGTGTGTGAGTCCTGCATTTTTGGGGGTCAGGCCAGATGACCCCTGGGGTCCCTTCCAACTCTACAGGTCAATGATTCCTTGCTAATGGGATGCGGTGCTCTGCCCCTAGGAGGTTCCGACGGCTCGAGACTCTACGACTGCGTCTGGCGCTACAACTCCAGCGTGAACGAGTGGACGGAGGTGTCTCCCATGCTGAAGGCCCGCGAGTACCACAGCTCCGTGGTCCTGGACGGGCTGCTCTACGTGGTAGCCTCTGACAGCACCGAGCGCTACGACCACACGCTGGACTCCTGGGAGCCTCTGCAGCCCATGCTCTACCCCATGGACAATTGCTCCACCACCGCCTGCCGCGGAAAGCTCTACGCCACCGGCTCCTTGTCCGGCAAGGAGTCCATGGTCATGCAGTGCTATGACCCCGAGTCGGACCTGTGGTCCCTGGTGAACTGCGGGCAGCTGCCCCCCTGGTCGTTCGCACCCAAGACCGTCACTCTCAGCGGGCTGATGTATTTTGTCAGGTAAGGGCTGCCTTAGCCGCTGCCATCTCTTCTCAAGATGGGGTGAGGGTGGGAATGTGCAACCTAGAATTGTAAAAAAAGCCACTTGTCCCACCCACACAATAGCCCTGCTAGGCCAGAAACAGGGATGTGTCTGCATAGGAGTTTTTACGAGCTTCTTTGTGAATGTGTTTGATCTCTCTGGAGTTTTTGGAGGGTTGTGGGATGCTGGTCCAGTTATGCAACATCCCGGACTGGGCAGGGGGTGGGAAGGAACTCTTGCCCCCCCATCCCCCTAGAAGGAACTTTGCTTCATACCTCCAAAGCTCTTTCTGCAGATTAAGTTGGCAAAGCTTAGGGAAGGGAGCTTCCAAGTGCCTGTTGCTTCCCAGAGGTGGCTCCCTGGTGCCCTTCATCGAGAGGGGCTGTGGTAGGTCAGGTTCCTGCTATCTGAAAGGCACTCGAGGCCTTCAGCCAGTGATGGGCTGAGCTTGTGATCAAGCGAGGTCTGAAAATAGTTCGGATAAGCTTGTTATCTTTCAAGTTGGCCGAGGGGAGTGGCGAGGAGGGGGGAGGAAGGAGAAGGGGTCAGCTGCCCCTTTCCTTGTTGGGATTTGGGCACCTGCTCTGTTCAGGTTGCAGTTCACGCTCTGTAGACTTCAGAAATGGGTTCCAGAACCAGCTTAAGATCTGGCGGATCTTCGCTGTGCCAGGAAACTCCCATCGGTTGAGGAGGCTCCATGTGACTGTAGCTGCCACAGCCCACTCGCAGCCATCGGTCACCCATTCACTTGCCCAGGCAGGGGCCAGGGACTGCTGCAACTGTGGCCCCTACAGTCACCAAGAGGCTTCCTCTGGTGTGGAGGCTCATTCGGTTCCTCCTGTGTGAACAGGGGCTGGGCAGAGCTTCCTTGTGACCTTCAGTCTCATCCTTCATCTAGAAATCAGACAATCTTTTTTTTTTATGGGGGGGGTTGGGGAGGTACAGCATACTCTTCCCAATGAATGAACAGCTGCTGCATGGGGCCTCAGTGACTTTATAGCTCTGGGGTCCAAGTAGGGACTTTCCTGATTCTTGGCTCAATCAGGGCCTAGTACAAAACCCTCAGAGGGTGCCAGGATGGTGAAACTCGCTTTCACACCCTTGTCCGGCTTACTATAGCCACTTGGTCCCTGCAGGGCTCTTTTCTCTCCTGCAGTGCTAGCTTCTGCCTAATTTGGGGGCAGGACATGCAACCCGCTTCCCCAGACGTAAAGAAAATCCTTTTTTGAAATCAGGAATTGCCCCCTGATCCTTGAAATGAATCTTAAGGGGCTTCAATCCGCTGGTGCAGGCAAGGAACGGGAGGCTTGGAATTCCTGCTGCTGAGATTCATTCTGGCCCATTCCACCCCCCCGTCTCTACCAGCCCCACTGAGATTTAACAGTTGCTTGCTAAAGCGTTTGGCTGCTCTACTCCCGAGCAGCAATTGTGCATTCTGCAACCCTCCAGAGCTTGGCTTGAGAAATAGTTTAGATTCCTGCAGAGGCACCAGAAACATTTTGCAGCTCCCAAAGCTGACAGGACAGTGACCCTCACACACACACACCCTTTCGCTTTGCACCCACCTCCCCAAACTTTTCTGCTAAGTGCCACATTTCATTGTAAACACGGTTACCCATCAAAGTTAAACGAATTCAATTGGCATTCGACATTTGCTGGGATGGGAGGAGGAAGCAGCCCAGGAGAAGGTTCTGAGCCTTTCCATTTCGGCTGGGAGTTTTGTAGTAGCCTTGATGGGCTCCCAGGCTGCCATTCTGAGGGTCAGAAAAAGCACATTTCTTTTGTCATCGACACCCCTCACCTGTTGCTGTCAGGCTCCCTGTTTCATGAACAGAGCAAGGAGACGGGCATTACGCAACGGCTCGGCTCGGGAAGCTTCTAGGGTTTCTCCTTTTATCTCCTTCCCCTCCTCCAAAAAAAGATGGGTGGAAACTGCAGGCAGCTCCTCCTCATCCAAAGTCTAGCTCAGTGGTTCAGGCCACCATCGCCTTGGCTCCATAAACTCATAAACCCCTGTGCTCCCCGCCCTATAAATAGCATTATTCATGCTCCACTAAGGAAGGTAATATAGCACAATAGCATTCAAAACAGTAGCCATTAATTGCACATTTATTCATGTTCCAGTTAAAACTATTGAGCTTATTAATTCCACATAACTGATAGACTTGATCCAGTGGTACCAGCTTTTCAAAGTCTTGATAGTCTAAAACATCTGGAGGTCCACAGGCTGAGGAATGCTGCTTTTAGAGAGGCTACGGAAAGAGCAGATTGCAAATCTCTGGAAGGTTGGGGGCAAGCAGAGGACAGAGAAAGGGACATTTTTTGCAGGTTTGGTGTGTTTGCACAAAGACCTCCTCCTCCTCCTCACCTTCCTGCCACTGTATTCTGCTCTGGTCAGACCTCACCTGGAGTACTGTGTCCAGTTCTGGGCACCACAGTTCAAGAAGGACACTGACAAACTGGAACGTGTCCAGAGGAGGGCAACCAAAATGGTCAAAGGCCTGGAAACGATGCCTTATGAGGAACGGCTGAGGGAGCTGGGCATGTTTAGCCTGGAGAAGAGGAGGTTAAGGGGTGATATGATAGCCATGTTCAAATATATAAAAGGATGTCACATAGAGGAGGGAGAAAGGTTGTTTTCTGCTGCTCCAGAGAAGCGGACACGGAGCAATGGATCCAAACTACAAGAAAGAAGATTCCACCTAAACATTAGGAAGAACTTCCTGACAGTAAGAGCTGTTCGACAGTGGAATTTGCTGCCAAGGAGTGTGGTGGAGTCTCCTTCTTTGGAGGTCTTTAAGCAGAGGCTTGACAACCATATGTCAGGAGTGCTCTGATGGTGTTTCCTGCTTGGCAGGGGGTTGGACTCGATGGCCCTTGTGGTGTCTTCCAACTCTATGATTCTATGATTCCTCTCCATCAATCCTACCAACCAGAATCTCTATTTTCTAAGTTGCTCACAAAATGCCCTGGAAATCTTGAGACTTTGCGTGTGTGCGCCAAGCGCTATGAGGTCTGAGTGGATTGGGTCCCCATGCCCTGTTAAGGAATAAAGTAGACACTCAGGGACCGTGCCTTCCCTCCCATCTGCTCGACAAGGCTAGGGGGTGTTTGGATCTTCTTCTCGGTCACCTCTACTTGATTTCCTTCTGCAGGGACGACTCTGCTGAAGTCGACGTCTACAACCCAGCAAAGAATGAATGGGACAAGATCCCTCCAATGCTCCAGGTGAGGTTCTCGGATCTTTAAAGAGCAGGAATTGAAGGGGGGGAGGAGATTGAAGAGTCCAGACCAAAGGTGGCAATGGAGAAAAGCCTTAGCGAGAGAGGGTTGGATTACTCCAATGTGCTTTTTGTGGGGAATCCCTTGCACTTGATCTGGGAGCCGCAGTTAGTGCAGATTGCTGCAGCATGGTTGCTGTCAGGAGAGAGACTCTCCTGTTACGCCTGTGCCCATTTGCTGCCAGTTCAAGGCGTCGCTATTAGAATAGCCAATCAAGATCCTTTCTTAGGCATAGCAAACCACACATTATCAAACAGACACCGTATACAAATTGTGCAAAATACGAACTCAACAAAACAAGGTTTGTCCCAGTCATATCTTTAACTCCAGAAAAAATCAATTTGCATAAATAATACAATGCAGCACTACCAAATCCCCGATCATTTTCATTAGAATAGAAAAGCCTTTTTTAAAGTCCAGCCCACCATTTCAATTCGAAAGGGCATCCAATTGCATCCGAACACAGACAAAAACCTGCTCCTTGATCTCGGGAACGACGCTGCACCATTTGGTTTACGATATCTTAAAAGGCTTCCGGAAGCATAGCAAGCAGGCGACCAACCTCCCAAAATGCAGAGTAGATAAGAGATTGCTTGGTTTGTACACCGCTCTTCTTTTCTTCCAGGTGCACGTTGGAGGGAGCTTGGCCGTCCTGGGAGGGAAGCTCTACGTCTCCGGCGGCTACGACAACACCTTTGAACTCTCGGCGATGCTGGAGTCCTACGATCCGGAGACCCGCAAGTGGAGCTTGGCTGGCCAGCTGCCGGAGCCGATTTTCTGGCACAGCAGCGTCAGCATTTTCCGCCAGTTCATGCCCGAGACGCTGGAAGAGGGCGAGGAGCGCCCCTTGGACAACGCCATCAGCCTGAACCGCCAGCGCCAGAACCTCCACAACCTGAACCTGAACGAGTTGCGCTAGCAGTCAGACAGCTTGTCTCTGGGGCTTGGAGGAAATCTGTGGCGCCGCTTCTTGGGGAGGCAAGCTGGGAAAGGATTGGGAGGCGGGTGTCCTCGGCTGCGAGGACTGCATGGGTGGCGAGGAGGGCAAGGAGCGGGCTCTTTGAGATCAACAGTGCTGTCTTCAGGGGAATCCCTGAAAAGGGAGGTGTCCAGTTCTCCTCCGGTTCCTTCCTGGCAGTTCCCAAGGAGTTTGAAAATAGCTGATCAGAAAACTTCCCCTTAGGCTAACATGATCTGGTGCTGTTTTGCTTAAAAATAGCCAAACGAAGGCATGAGCACAGTTCACGTAAAGTCATTATGCATGGAGAGGAGAACACAGATAGAGCAAAGGCTTTCCTTCCCCTCGCTCAACACTAGAATTTGAGGTCTCCCCATGAAATCGAAAGACAGTAGGTTCAGGAGAGACACACCACACTGAATTTATTTACGGTACTCCTTGCCACAAGATGTGATGTCCCCTTGTAGCGTTTCTGCAGGAGACGCCCAGCGGCCGTTTTTATTCAGGTTAGCTCAGTGAAACGTCCTTGTGTGGGAGACTAGAGTGCCACTAAATGCTAGTTGGCAAGAGAGAGCTTTTGTGCTTGCCAGAAACTTCTGGCTAACCACTGTCAGAAATGGGGGTGTTGGGTTAGACGGACCCTTCGCTGCATCCAGCAAGGCTCTTCCTGTGTGGCTAAGAATAAGCCGGACATCTTTGCTGTCACTAGCTGGTGCCTTGGGTCTGCCACCAAGTCCTACTAGGGGAAAAGTCCTGGGGGGGGGGGCGCTGCTCTTCCTCTCCCCCCCCCCCCCGGCAACCTGATTGATGCCCATTTCTTCAGTTGCATGTTGCTGCTGGAATATCATCCACTGATTCCTGTTGCAGGAGCTCCCATCAGAATCATGGTTTCTATCAGCACAGAGTTCTTCAACCTTGGGTCCCCAGATGTAGGTGGACAGCAACACCCATCATCCTTGACCCCTGGACTAAGCTATCAGTGGATGATGGGAGTTATAGTCTGCCCAAATCTGGGGGACCCAAGACAAAAGAGCTCTTGTCTACTCAATCTTAGTATCCTTAGTCTGAGTGGCCAGCTTTGGGCAGGGGAGCATTGCCAGTTTAGTGACCTAGGGGGGCCTGCCCTCCAGTAGATTGTTTTGAGGTGCTCTTCACGGTCGGTGCCTTAATCACAGTGCAATTTGGAAGGAGACTCTGTTGCTGCCAAGGCACAGCACTAGCAAAGATGGAAACAGGAGGTTATTTTAGAGGGCCTTGCCCACGGTGGCTGCCTCTGCTGCTGTATGGCTGCTGTTTCTGGGTTGTGCAGGTAGAATGGCCACTAATTTATAAGATTCGGTTGGTACCCCACCCCTGGGGGGGGGGAATCTGCTGCAGGAATGGCGGGTGAGGTCCTCCATCAGAGCTGCCTGGGGGAAGTGGGGACATCGTTGCTTGCGGGGGGGTTGTGTGTGTTGTCATTCTGTGATGCTGCTTCAGTTTCTCATTTCTTACCCTCTCCCTCCCCTTTTCCAGCTAAGGTCAGCTGTTGTTTTCTCTTCCTTCAGACTTGGTCAGGGTTCTTTTGCAACCCCCTGCTTTCCACAAGTAAACACTGAAGTCCCCCCCCCCCATATATACCCTCTTTAAGCCAGAAAAAGACACACTTGCGAGAGAGGCTCCTTTTCAACTCTGCCAGCTGTTTACAGACCTGCTGTTGCTGCTGCTGCTTACGCTTACGACATCTTGTTTTGGTCTCACTTGATGAGTAAGGTTTAAGTATTTTGTGCCGGGCTGTTTTAAAGTCTATTAATAGATTTCATGATACTTTGTCATACTCACAGCCAAGATCTCTTTGCCATCTCTAGAACCAGATGAATTTGCCTTCATCCTATTTATTTTTAACTTTAATGTAGATACTTGTGTTTAACCTAGAGTACTGTATGATAATGCTCTCGGAAGCAAAGATATTTCCTATATTTTTTATTGTTTTCTTTTAAACTTGAAAGCTGAATGTTAAGTAAAGGTGTGTGTGTGTTAAGGAGACTTGTTCTATGCCAGGGGACGTATGGGGTGCCATTTTGCTGGATTACACACTTCTTAGACATAAAATGGGAAAGAAGACCAGTTCAGGCTTCCTCAACCTGGGCCCTCCAGATGTTTTTGGCCTACAACTCCCATGATCCCTCGCTAGCAGGACCAGTGGTCAGGGATGATGGGAATTGTAGTCTCGAAACATCTGGAGGGCCGAGTTTGAGGAAGCCTGAGTTATAGAATTACAGAGCTGGAAGATGCCACAAAGGGTCATCTAGTTCAATTCCCTGCAATGCAGGAATATTTTGCCCAGCATGGGACTCGAACCCGTGGCCTTGAGATTAAGAGCCTCATGCTCTTGCTGGCTGAGCTATCCGCTGGGTGCCTCCAACTGTTTACACTACCACTCCCATGAACCCCAGGCATCATGGCTCTTCCAGTAAATTTTTCATAGTAGCAGTGGCCTGAGCAACAACCTGAAATTGATGTTGAAGGAAAAGGTAGCCTGACTCTGGACTGCTTCTAACAAACAGTCCCAGCATCACATTCTCTCCTGTGGCCAAAATAAGTGTGAGTTGGATATTCATCTCCACATTTCACATGCTATTGCAGGATTTTGACAGTCGCAATTGCTTTATCGCCTCTTGTGATCCTAAATCTGCGGCTGAAGTTAGGATATGCACAGGAGGTAAATGCATGGTATCCAACTGAGTAGGTCTGCTGAAATGAGTTGTGTCCATTTCCTCCTTGAACAGGATTAGCATTTAATACAAGCCAAAATGACCATGGGGCATAACTGGCCAGCCCAATAAAATAGTGTGGCTCTTGCTAAGGTAGGGGTGGGGAGACATTTTCAGATTTAGGGATGAATTCTGACTCATGGGCGACCTTCCAAGGTCCGCAAGCTGCAGGTGCACTTCTTAACCTTAGTACAAGGAGGCTATATTCCAGCTATGCAAAAGTCAGATGTTTTCACACTCACTTCTGCATCCACCCATCCAAGCAAGTAAGGATGATGCAACACCAGTTCAATGACATGTTTCAGCCAGGCAAAAGCACTGGCACCAAGGTTCCCTAGCCTGCGATATAGACCATGAGTCTATGCATCATACCAAAGCAAGCAAGAACAGCCCAACTGCTTTGTTCTAAAACAAGGGTGTCCATATTAACAGCAGCAGCAACCATGACACTTGGCGGGGTGAGGAGGGGACACAGTGTCTTGCTGGAGCAGCCCAAAACAGGCTTTGCAAGTGGACACGCTCCATAATAAAAGCTTTTATTGCTCTATCCACACAGATCAGTGCTTCCCAATTCTGGGTCACATCCACTGAAGCACGCAGATATATTATTTACATACCAAAAAAGCCATAGCATTAAATCAGGGAGTTCGTCACAGCTTCTGAAGGGGGATCGTTTTCCTTATGTGGACATCAGGAAGTGGCTTCCTGCTAGACCTTGATCAAAGCAGGACATTTTTATTGACTTGTTTCAAGACATTTTACACCCCACCTTCCGCCAGAGGAAATTCCAGATGGCAAAGTCTTGAGAGGCTCCACATGCCACTGCTCAAGAATCTGAGCTGGCCCCCACCCAGCTGACCAGTCATAAAGGCCACCTGACTGCCTCTTTCCTAAGAAGAACACAAAAACAAATGGGCAAAAGATGGGCTTGTAATGGAATAGGTTGGAGTTCTTAGATGTGTTAGTTGTAATGCAGAACAGGGATCAGACTCTGGTAGAACAAAAAGTCAGTCCTTGGCGTCCTACAGTATTGCGTACATTGACTGGCAGTGCTTCTGATGGGGGGGGAGGTCGCACAGGTCTTTCCCAGCCCCGCCTGGAAAACTTCCACAGCTGCACTAAAAAGACCATGGACCACCCACATGAACCAATCTGGACTTTGCAATCATAATCCAAGGCCCTTCTTCATGTGCCCCCTCCACAGGAAATCCAGAGAATGGCGACATGAGAATGGGCCTTTTCAGTGGTGGCTCTTTGTTCTTTGAAACAAAGAACAAATGCATACCTTGACGCATACACAAAAAGTATTAAAACATTGCACGACCTCAAAAAGGCCATAGGTAGTAGTCCCAAGCCAAAGGTCTGGTTAAAACAGAATGCTTTTACTTGTAATGATGACATCGGGTGAGCCTCCCCAGAGAGAGCAAGTTTTCTGAAGGACGGTGGGAGCCCTGCTGCTTGTATCCAGTTGAGAAGGGTGCTGCAATCAACTGGAGGGAATTGCAATTAGGGTTTTGTTACAGAGAACTCGCAAGCAGGGCATGAATGGGGTCCTCTGCACCTGGCATTCAGAGGCATTCCTTACTCATCCTTATTCCATCCTCAGAGTAACCTCCATTCCCTCGGGTCCATGTCACCTCCTCATCTGTTGCTCGGGTGGAATTATTATTGCAGGATATACAAAGGAAGCAGCCTTATACGGAGTCAGACCATTGATCCCATCTAGCTCAGTATTGCCCACACAGACTGGCAGCAGCTCTTCAGGTTTTCTGATGGGGGAGATTCTCAGCCCCACCCTCAGCATTGAAAGCAGATCTTCTAATACTGTGCTACACACACACAACTTGGGATGTAGGAGTTTTCTACTGTATTTTAAAGGAGATGGAGATGGTCTCCCTTTGCAAAGGTGGCTTAATGGAGAACAACCTGATTCATGAGAGAAACGGAAAGATGAACCTGAAGAGAGAGGTGTTTGAGCCAGGCAGCAGAGAGAGCAGCAAGGTGCCTCAACATTCTGACGGAACATCAAGAATAAGGAGGAACCCCATAACCAGACACTGGAGAGACCGGTCAGGAGTAAGCATGGACCAATGGTACCAAATAGTATGGGAAACAGCCTTACTAGAAAAATTAACCAATAAACTGAAACTGACACGGGGACAAACAGAAGAAGACACCTTTACCCCAGTATGGCTCCCCTTTATCACATACACAGCCCAACAAGACAATGACAACAATCCACCAACAGCATCCAAATCAGTATGGCTAACCTGATCCAAAACACCCACCCACCTCACTCACACATGAAAACAAAGATCACCACAGCCAATCACAAACAAACAAGGCCAACCCCAACCTCTCTCACCACCAAAGGAACACAAGTGAACAGCAGAGAACCTGCACAAGCAACGCTGACACCAAACCCTACATACATTAAGCAAAATAGAAACATCCCCACCCCACCCCCACCCATCCTCCACCCCTCTCCCCCTTTTCTTCCTAATGTCTCAACAAATGAAACTGATTTGTAAAAATGTTACATGGAATAAATACAAGAGAGAGACATTACACATACTTCTGTAAATCAAGAAAATATTTAATAAAAATACCAAAAAAATAAGGAGGAGCAACCAGGTAGGTGGGTTGCCAAGGAAACAACGCCCCACCCCTCACTTAAATGTCACAAACCAGAGGTTTTTTTTAAAAAAAAAACAGCAAATGGTATATAATACACTTTGTTAAATGAATAAAAGGGGGCTCCCAGGGGCATCCCACCAAACTTCAGACACAGCCCTTATGGGGGGGTGGGGGGTGGAGAGGAATCCCTGCTTCACACCTTGCGGGAGGGAATCCCTGGCTCAGCAAGAACCTCTTTGCCCGATAATTTACAGCCTCCCCGGTTTGCCATTCTCAAAGCTGCAACGCTTAGCCTCATTTTTAACTTTTGAGCTATCGCTTGTTTTTCTCCTTCACCTCAACTTTGCTTTGTGGGACGTCACCTGCCCTGTGGTTGAAGAGCTATGTGGCACCCAAAATAACTAATAACAACCAAGGCTAACGTGCAATTATTATTCATTAGAAATGGGGGCTCCCCCCCTTTTTTTGCAAGGCATCTTGCAGCAGTAAATTTAAAATTGTAAGGTATTCCTTCTACAATAGACCAAGATTTTTCTTCAGTGAATATGGAAAGCAGTGCCATTTGTGGGCTTGGCATAATCTGTTGGTTTGCTCTTGCCATGCCTGTTTTTTTCTAATACGTTGGAAACTCGGTACCAGCGACTGCGGTCTCTTGATTTGATGGGACGGCTGACAGCAGGAAGGAAGGCATGTGATGGTGCTTGTGGGACTGACAGCTTTGCTGTGGGCTAGGGCAGCTTTGTTAATCCTGCTGCTGCAAGAAAGAAACTTCATTGCCAACTGCCTGCTATGCACCCATCACTCTGGAAACAATGATACTTTCATATTGCAAACAAAGGCGCTGCGTCTCAGTGGGATCTGAGTGTGGTTTGCTTACCGCTATTGCTGCATCTGCTTTACATCGTATTATTAAATTATGATGATTATTTAAATAGTACTGATCTAACTAGCTGATAACCGTCTCGATTTCCAAAAAAAAAAAAAAAAGAGCAGGCAGGTGTAGCAATAAAACTGCTAAACTAAACAGGGTCCGGTATGGTTTTAAGTTGGGTGAGGGACCGCGCCTTGAGATCCCTCCCAGCTCTACAGCTCTGTGATTCGATGAACTCCCCCTTAATTCGAATCGGGTCCTGCGCCGGATGAGCCGCTTGGGCAGCGCCGCTTTGGAGCTGAAGGGGAGGGGCGGGGCGTCACCGGCCGCCCCGCCTTCTTTATTAGCATATCTTCCGCCCGCCCCATCCCGCAGCCGCCGCGCTGACGTCACGACGTCCCTGCTCGGTCCAAGATGGCGGCGCTTTGGTTCCTCTCTGCCCCTCCTGTGCCTGGGCTGGGCGCGCTATAAGAGGGGAGGGAGGAGCGCAGAGCCGAGGTAAGCGGGTGAGGGGTGTTTAAAAGTGCGCGTTGTTGGCGGGGGGGGGGGCAAGTAGTGCCTCCCCAGCCTGTGGTTTGTTTCCCCAAGTTTCCGCTATCCCATAATAAGAGGGAGACCCCCGGCTATTGGGGGTGGGGAAGAGGCAGTGAAATCCCCCTTCCTTGTTGGTCGCTTGCTTATAATTAAACTGAACTGGCAGTTCGCCATCTGCAGCCTTCCTTTAGCCTGAATGGCAATACCGCCCCCCCACGCCTTCCTTTCATTTCAGTCATTAACCCTCCAATACAGCCCATTCCCCCCCCCATGATATTTTTTGGGGGGTGCTCTGCAGTTGTTGTTGGACTCCAACTCCCATCAGCACCAACACAGCCAGTGGATAAGGATGATGGGAGTTGTAGTCTGACAGCCCCCCCCCCGCCCCCTGCACTAGTTCATCTCTAAGCGTTTTTACACAGAAGGAGGAGGGGCGCCTTACTCCTGCTCAGAGATGTTGATTTTTTTGTTTTTCTTCTTATGATCAGGCTTGCAGGGACCTTTTCGTTTGGGGAGTGATTTGGCTTTGCTATTTGCGTTCTGCCCCCTGATGTTTCGAGAGAGGGGAGTGTTAATAATTGGTATAATATTAACACTGGTTGGGCTCTGCTCACCAATTATCTTCCCTGCAAATGAACATTGAAATTTTGCTGTGGACACATAATTTGCTTTGTTCTCATTTTTAGCTGAAAAGTTATGGGAGGAAAGACAGACAGTCACAGTGCTGCTCATTTCATCTATTTTTATGCTGTTGTTTGGGTCTGGGGTATGAAGGAACCAATTTTTTCAGATGTTAATGCAGTTGACTAAATAATTCAGTTTGTGCCCAGAGCCCACACCCTCTAATTATTATTATTATTATTATCTTTATTATATTTATTTCCCACTCTTTTACCAGACCAGGACTCGAGGCTCCTTACACAATTAAAGCAACACCCCTCTGCATTATTATTTGTTATTTATTTATTAATAAATATTATTGCTCTTTATTAAATTCATATACTGCCCCAGCCCTTCATCAGTAGACCACAGGGCTGTTTACAACATACAACACAAATGTCATAAAGCAGTATCTGTGGAACTTGGGGAAAAAAGCAATTACATAAATACAATTATAATAAGGAATACATAAGTGTTTTGTTCTCTACCCCTGCCTGATTGCCAAGATGAGCAGCCTACCTCTCATTGTATGTAGCTTGGATTTCAATGTTTCCATCCACTTACAATCACAGAATGTTACAATTACCCAAAGGGTTCATCTAGTCCAAGGTTTCCCAAACTTGAGTCTCCAGCTGTTTGGACTACAATTCCCATCACCCCTGACAGCTGGTTCTACTAGGTAGGGTTGATGGGAGTTGTAGTCCAAAAAACCAGCTGGAGACCCAAGTTTGGGAAACCCTGATCGAGTCCAACCCTCCGCAATGCAGGAATCCTAGCTAAAGAATCCCTGACCCTTCTACTCCCGCTCTTTGTTTCTCTCCCACAGCAGACCATGGAGGGCTCCTTTGTCCAGCACAGTGTGCGTGTCCTGCAGGAACTCAACAAGCAGCGGGAGAGTGGGCAGTACTGCGATGCCACCCTGGCAGTGGGCAGCTTGGTGTTCAAGGCGCACTGGAGTGTCTTGGCGTGCTGCAGCTCCTTTTTCCGGAGCATGTACGACGGAGCTTCCAGCAGAATCATCCTGCCAGAGACCTTTGTGGAGATCTTCACGCCCCTCCTCGACTTCTTCTACACAGGCCACCTGGCCATCACCGCGGAGAACTGGGAGAAACTTCTCGAGGCAGCCAGGGAGCTCTGCATCCCAGAGGCAGTCAGGCTTTGCCAGGAGTTCAAGCCTGGGCGCTTGGACGGCGGTGACCAGAATGGCCCGTTTCTGCTCGCAAAGGGCTCCGAAGCGCTAGTCGAGACGCGGGGAGAGCCAGCCCTTGGTGGCGCTGTGCCCCCAGGTGACACTGCTCGAGAAGCCAGCCCGAGCCCCTGCATCCGGGGCAGCAAAGTGGCCCAGGGCCAAAGAGAGAGCCCCTGTCTCCTTCGGGGAAGGCTGAAAAGGTCCCCCAAAACAATAGCGCTGAGCAATGCAGGTGAAGTAAAGAGCGCCCCGGAATGTAAGGAGCTCCTAAAAAGGCCACTGAAAAGAGGAGCCGCCGAGGATGCGGGCGCCAATCATGAGGTGGCGTGTGGAGTCATGTGCTAACAGAAAGGGGTTGCCTTTGTCCGCAACAAGCCCCGTCCCGGTTTGAGAATAAAGGCGCCTTAAAGCAGCGAGCAATGTTGGTGGGGACAAAGCAGCAGAACGCCTTTGCTGCTTGTCTTAATGTGGGAGCAGGGGGAGGATGGGTTGGGACCTGCACCAAGGGGCTGGGTGTCTCTGGGATGGGGTGGGGGAATTCAAGATCTCTGGGGTTACTGCATGTTCTGGCATTTAGGGACTTGCTGTGGGGAAGCAACTTGGGGTCCTTGGGGAAGCTTTCCTGGTGTGCAGAACAACTTTGCAGAGGATCCTGGGATACGCCCTGGCATGCATGTTCAGTTTTCAGAGGGCCTCGGGGCAAGAGTATGTTCAGGAAGGTAGTCAAGTCTGTCTTGCACTTGTACACGTTACAGGAGGATTGGTAAACTGTGTTCCAGTCAGTTTGTCCATCACTGCCAATTTTTAAGCATGGAACTGCTAATAAGCTTCCATAGATGTTTCCCGTAATTCAAATTGGCAAGCCTCTGCACCTCCAGAAAGCAGCTGAGGAATTTGGTTTATGCTGCAGTGAACCCAAATGTACGTACAGTGTATGGTTAGTCAGATCAGAAATGCCTATGGTGGTAGGGCATGTCAGTTTAGGGAGTGTTTCTTTAATTATTGCAAATTTTTTCAGTGAGGGGTCTTAAAAATATGTTTTTGGGTGTGAAGAATTAAAATCTGATGTTTTTGTGATTGGACAACATTTAGCTTGGTAAGTCCATGTCTGATGAAGAAACGCATAAACTGCTTTTGGAAAACTAAAGAAGTTTAATTCTACCTTCTGAAAATGTCAGGTAATGCTAAATAAAATAAAATAAAATTAAAATATTAATATATAATGTAACTGCAAGTACTTGGCAGTCATTTTTAATGATTTCCTTGCAATTTTACACACATTTTACTTAACAAGCAAAACTAAATTGTAATAATTTAACCAAAGCATCTTGATGTTACAACTTTTTAGCACCCCTCATTTTTGGAATTTGAAAGTTGAAAAATTCAAGTCGCTTTACTATGGTAGACTATCTTCCAACAACCTGGAATGGCTCAGAAAGTTTGTAGTTAGGAACCACTGGTGTTCAGTTAGTCTGGTCTTTGTGCAGCTCTCCAGCTTATCTGAGAAATCACGAGGACTAGAGACTTAGCTATTCAAAAATGCAAGTTTTTGAGATTTACAAGAGCCTGAAAGTTGTGTACATTAAACATCCTTGACCTGATTCGTGGGGATTTTGAATAGGGCTGTACACAGTGTTTCTGGATGGGTGGGATCTTTCATAGTATTTTTTCCTGTATGTATAAATAGGCGTAGTGGCTGTAAGAAAACTATTATTTCCTTGTTTCCCATCTGCTAATTTTAATACTGAACAATGACAAAAACACGCTAGATGGATAAGTCACAAATCCATCCCAGCTTGTACTTAGAGCTTTGTTAGAATCAGTGATTCGTGCATGTTGCAGTTTTTATGATGCAGAATTTGAATTGCAGAATCCTCATTTCATTTACCTTTCTTTTTTTTAAAAGCACCAAATAAATCCAGTGAGGCATGGTGCAGACTCACATGTTATAACAGCAGATCTACACAGGCCTGTTGTTTCCAAAGCAGCATATATCCATATACAGCAAATCCAGGCAATGCAGAAATATCACATATGTCAACAGGCATCAACAAAACTGTGCACTTTGTCCCAGTACAGCACGAACTAATAAAAGCAACTCAGAAATAACTAACAGCTCTGATTTCAAGGCCTGGCTGCTGTTAGTGCTCCAAAACCTGCAGATGGGGTCATACTGCAGTAGCAAGCTCCCTCTCACTCACATACACACAGTGCAGGTTTGAGCTGTGAATCTTTGTAAACAAAGAGCTCCTGAATCTTCTAAGCCCAGTTTGCGTTCTTGTTTGTCCCAAAGGCCAGGTCTCTCTAACAAAATGCTAAAAATGTTCTAATGCAACTGAAAGTCCCAATGGGTAGCAGGATATTGGAGAAGAAACCTAACTGTAGTTCCGTGTAGAATGGTAGAAGGATTGGTTTGGCCTACTCAGTCAAGCTGCCTCTGCAAGATTGAGAGCTGCCTGTTGGGATTCTAGGTTCAGGCAGCTGCTGTTCTGAGAAACTGAACAGAATAAGCATCTTGTCAGGAAATGGTCGGGGGGCTGCCTTGGATTTTGGGGGAGGCTAGGGGAGAGACAAGGCCAGTTCATCCATCCCATAGTAGTTTGGTTGTGTGTTGTGTACTTGAAAAAGGTGGAGCTTAGTCTAAATATTGGGAAACTCACAGGTCACTCATCAAACACTGTCAACAGTTAACAGTCCACAGTCTGATAGTAACAGTCCAGATAATTCCAGGGATGGTGAAAATGTATTTGTGTGGGTGGCAGCCAGTCTATTTAATGGAACTGATAGAGCTGGTGATATGAGGACTCTGTGCTCACAGGGGTCTTGGGGACCCCTCTGCATATTTGAAGTGTACACCTGAAAATGTGTAAGGGGCACGATCAACTTCAGCAGCTCCTTCTCAAGTCTACACTCCATTTCTAAACCAGGTTTGACCTGTGTAAAGGGTGAAATAGTCTAGCTATGTTTGTATAGCAGCTTCCCCCAGCCTCATGCCCTCCAGATTTTTGGGGCTACAACTCCCAGCCGTCCTGGTGTTGTGGTCCAAAACACCCAGAAAGCATCAAAGTAGCTTTGTCTTAGAGCTGCTGTGTGAGTTTAAAATTTCATTTTAACAACATTTACAATGGTTTGGGCTATTCCTCAGGTCCTGGGATCAAGTAAAGGAGAATGGTTGAATCTCCTGAACTTGTTTCACCTGCGCCTCTTATTTGCACTATGTGATTAGGCTACAAAATAACACTTGATGACAATAGAACTTTTACCTAGAACGCTTAACTAATTGGCAGGATTGAAATTAGCCTATAGTTAGTTCCTTTCTTACAGCTGTACTAAATGAACGTTTTAAATACTTGACCATCATATATGGCCAAGTATTATTATTTTTTAACTGGTCAAGTGGCTAGCCTTTGTGATGGATTCTGTTTATCGTAGTACACAAAGTTGTGTTTGGGTGGGTGTGTAGAAGTTACTGCCCTGTTTTTCTCACAGCGGGAAACGCAGGAGGCTCCCGGCTCAAATGACCTGACCGCCGAAGATGAAGGAGGAGGGAGCAAGGAAAGGGATGAGGATTACATTCCCGGGAAGAAGAGCGTGAGGACCAAAAGGAGAACTCACCTGTCCAGGAAGCCCAGCAGCTCCAAGACTGCTGGGAACAGCGGCATGCTGGAAGCTGGGGTGCTGGGAAGCCGCAGGGGTGCGACGGGACCAGTTGAATGCCCCACTTGCCACAAGTCCTTTCTCAGCAAGTACTATCTCAAGGTGCACAACAGGCAAGTTCACATGCCTTGCTGATACGGGCTGCCTGTTTTGCCCCAAGAACCAGCTTGTGAATTGAGGCACGGTTGGCTCCTTGCCCAGCATTTGGAGCAGGAATGGGCAGACTCCAAACTTGGTTTATTAATAGAAGCCAGAGAGCCCAGGTGCAAAACTTAGGAGTCCAGAACAGGTGCCTTTGAGCACATTCTGTGTGGAGGGATTTGTTTTCAGGACCAGAACTGGGCTGAACTCATTCTTCTCAGACAGAAGTCTACTTCTGGTTACTCCGGACTTTCTTTGTTTCAGCAGCCAGATTTAGCTGTGGAGTGGGGAAGGAAGATATCTGTTGGTATTGTTAAACAATTGGGAGTCACAAACTCCTGACAGTCAACTGCTGCTGTTGCTGCTGTTTTATGTTATTTTATTTTAATGTATTTATATCCTGCCTTTCTGAAGGCAGCTTCCAACATTTAAAAGCATTGTTACAAAATACAAAGCAATAAAAACTAACTAGTTAAAAACGGTAGCTAAAATACATCAAAACTCATTTAGAACCAGCAATTGAAAATGCAGTTTGCCTGATAGCAGGCCAAATCACCTAGATCAGAAGACCCTGATCTACTTTCTGCTGGTACCTGGTTTCAAGTGAGTGCCCTTGGGAGACCAGAGCACAACAGTGCCCCACCTGCCTTGCAGGTCTACTTGCAGTGGGTCACTCTGTTCTTTTTTTTTAATCTATAAAAAAATCCTTGTAACCTGCAGGAAGCACACTGGTGAGAAGCCCTTTGAATGTTCAAAGTGCGGGAAATGCTACTTCCGGAAGGAGAACCTGCTGGAGCACGAAGCCAGGAACTGCATGAACCGTACAGAGCAGGTATTATGGGAAGGAGGGGGTTACAGCTGGAAAACACACATAGACACTCTTGCAGTGCTGTTGGAGGAACAGCTCTGAAGTACTGGGTGGGTGGAGGCTGTTGTGGTGCCCAAGAGAGAGGGCTGCGTTGAGATGTAGAAGACCCAGAGTCAAATCCTGTCTCGCCCACCAGGGAGCTGACCCTGACACAGCCTGTCAGCATTGAGCTGCAAACGCACCAGCCGCAGAGATGGCAGCCCCAGGCCCTGTCTGGAGAGGGGTGACTTAAGGATTTGTGCCTGCATTGAGTCAGGACAAAAAGGGGCTGTTTGGGGTTGGGTGATGGCTAGAAGAGGAGCAATGCGGCCTTCTCCTTCTACAGTGCAGCCTCATGTAGCTGTCCGCTAATCAAAGACACAGAGGCTGGAAGCCACAGGAGGGGAGAGTGCTGCCCTTGGGCTTGAATCCTGCTTGCGGGTTTCCCCCTAGGGCATCCGGTTGCTCCCTATGAAAACAGGATGCTGGACTAGATGGGTGAGTGGCCTGATCCAGCAGGGCTGTTCTTAAATTTCTCTGCCTGCTTCCTGAAGCAGCAGCGTCTCTGGCTTCGTTTCTCGAACTTGTAGGTTTGCTCGCTCTCCTTGGAGCTGGCAGTTCTATGCAGGGCTCTCGCTCCTCCTCCCCTCCTCCCAGCTCCCTGAATGTCCTTTTCCCTTTTCTGTCCAGGTTTTCACCTGCTCTGTCTGTCAAGAGATGTTCAAGAGGCGGATGGAGCTCCGTGTGCACATGGTGTCCCATACAGGAGAGATGCCTTATAAGGTCAGCCTGCCTTGCCCCTGAGTCTTGCTGGCTGCCTTGCGACAGGACATTTTACTTTGGGGAAGGGGAGCGATTCACATATCCTCAACCTTCCCTTCGAAGCTACAAGGCAGCCCTGCCAGCTGGGGCTGATGGGAGTTGTGGTCCAAAACATATGGAGGGCCCCAGCTTTTGGAGGGAGGGGAAAGCTGGCATCGGGAACAGAAGCTGTACCTGAGCTACCCTGGCCAGGTGCTCAGCTAAGCACAGAGGCTTGGAGTTGAGGTTCCCCTCGCCCTTCTAGGCTCAGGTCTGCTCTATGGATGGTGCTGTATCCTTTGTTATCAGTGGCTACTGTAGGACTTCTGGGAACAGCCCTAATGAAGGAGCAGCCTGTAAAAGAGTTAACAGAATACTTAAAAGTTACAGGGATGATTACTGGAAAGATTTGGAAGCGTTTTGAGGGGGTTCCTAAAGAAGAATGGTTTAACAGAGTAAGGTGAAAGGTTGACGGAAAAGTTGGTTTAAGTAGAGGTCAAATGGAAAAAAGTCTCCTTTATGAGCGTACAGCAAGACTTCGTTTTATACAGTAATATTGACAGACAGGTGCTTGCAGTACAATGTGTAAGTATCCAGAATTGTAGAGTTGCGTCCCTGCAATGTCTCTTTATCAGATTCCCACCAAACCTTAAGGATGCTAAATAATGAACTTGGGAAGCCTCCAGCCTTGATGAAAGGGGAAAAGAGAAGAAAGTAGACCTTCAGAATTATTCCAGCTCTGCACCTCACCCTATAAATACGAGGGATTATCCTTTGTTTTCGGAATCTCCATTTTTGTTTTTAACATCCTTTGTAATATGTGGGACGTTATTCAGATAACTGTATGAAGGGAAGGTTAGTTTTATAAGGTGTGGTTCAGTGTGAGAAATGGCATTTCTTTTCAAATGAAAACAAACAAAAGAATAGCAACTCTCATCCGCCACTGATCAGCGGCTCTTGTCCCCTTGTGCTCCAGTGCTCTTCCTGCATCCAGCAGTTCATGCAGAAGAAGGACCTGCAGAGCCACCTCATCAAGCTACATGGGGCCCCCAAGCCACACGCGGTGAGTATCAGTGTTGGCCGAGACTTGGCAAATCGCCCTTCTGGGGAAAATCTCACCTAAGCTGCAAATGTCCAGGGGACAAAGTGCTTGTAATGGCTTCTTCGCCATTGAGTCTAATTTTTATTTTATATGGAAACACAGCAGCTCAGGAGAATCAGGCCTCACAGGGAGTATGTAAGTGTCTGGGTTTAGTACACTCCAAGGTTACTTTTTCATCTTTATTAAAACAAAAACTTGCAATTGCTTTGATTCTGTCATCACAACCCACACTTCCTTTCCCTTTTGCTACGTTTGTATTATTAACCCAGTAAATCGCACCGCTGCATACAATACTTTGTTACTGGCGATTACGACTTGTCATCTTTTTTTTTAAAAAAGACAATCTTATTTTTCCTGAAACCTGTTTGTTACGGTAAGCCCAGTGGAAACAGGGAATGTGGTTTGCTTGGGAGATGGCACCTTTCCTTACATGCGAGAATGAAGGGAAGGCCAAGCTCCAGGGATGTTAATGGGGGGAAAGGGGCAGTCTGCGAGGAATAGGTTGAGCCTGAGGCCTCCTCCGCAAGACTGCTTAGCCCGCAAGGGGCACATCCCTGACCCCAGTCCATCCTCCTCTTCCTTCTTCAGTGCTCTGCCTGCTCCAAGTGCTTCCTGTCGCGGACGGAGCTACACCTCCACGAGGCCTTCAAGCACCGCGGGGAGAAGCTGTTTGTCTGCGAGGAGTGCGGCCACAGGGCTTCGAGTCGCAACGGGTTGCAGATGCACATCAAAGCTAAGCATAGGTGTGCAGAAGTGGCCTGCTTTGTCCCTTTCCACGGGGAGCTTCCATGCCCCAGTATGCTCTAGCTTTGCCCTTCCTCCTCCTGTCTCTGCAGGAACGAGCGCCCCTATGTCTGTGAGTTCTGCCAGCACGCCTTCACCCAGAAGGCCAACCTCAACATGCACCTGCGCACCCACACCGGGGAGAAGCCCTTCCAGTGCCACCTCTGCGGCAAAACCTTCCGCACGCAAGGTATGGGTACAGCCCTGGCCCTTGGGGCCGTTCCCACTGAAGGGCAGAGTTGCCGCAGGGCATCTGCTTAGGACTTGGGGGCCTGTCCCACCCAGGCTCTCTGGAAACCTGGAGAACCTCTCAGTCAGCAGGAGGCAGGGGCAATATCAGGTTTTCAGCGCCATGATGTATCACCAGCCAAACAACGGGATCTAGCAATGCACCATGATGTTGAAATGGGGAGGAACAAGCTGCAGGCAGACTGGAGTGAGGTGCGCTGTGCTGGCTGGAGCCGGGGAGCCGTGATGTATCGCCAGCTCAAAAAGTCTGAAACCGGTATTGCGGTGTGAACTTCATACGGGTTTTGGACAAATTACCGATACGTCTTGCAGCTCTAGTCATTAGTCAGGAAGGAATAGTGGGTGCTTTGAAAGCTATGTTTCCATTCCCATCACTTTTGTAATACAGTCTGGTGTGTATATAGAAATATAAAGAAGTCCTCTCCTCCTGTTTGACTGGTTTTCTCTTCTGTGTGCACACATCAGCAAGCCTGGACAAGCACAACCGGACCCACACAGGTGAGCGTCCCTTCAGCTGCGAGTTTTGTGACCAAAAGTTCACCGAGAGAGGCCCCCTGCTGAGGCACATTGCCAGCCGGCACCAGGAAGGGAGGCCCCACTTCTGCCAGATCTGTGGGAAGACTTTCAAAGGTAAGAGGAGGGAGTGCCGAAACAACTGAGTGAATGAGTGAAATGCTTGTTAAGAGGGGCGAAGCCTTGCTGTCTCAAAATACGCAGTGCAAAGGCTTTTGCGTAAGATGGAACTACGCAGTTGAGGAGCACGGATCCTGCAGCTTGGCCTTTGCCAATCTGGTGCCCTCCAGGTGCTGTTGTACTACAACTCCCACCAGCCCCAGGGTCTGGTATGGTCAGGGATTAGGGTCGGGGCACCAGATTGTCTGCATCTGGCTTAGTGGCAGAGCACTGAGCTTTTGTATTCAAGGAGACCCCAGACTTAAGCCAACTTAAAGAGGCCACCTAGGGTGGAACGGCTGGGCATAAATCTTGGTAGAGCTACTGTCCAAGTTGGCCAGGCTTCTGCCCTCCAGATGTTTTGGACATGGCCAGCACAGCCCCTGGGAGACGTTGCCAGAAACATCTGGAGGAGTGGGCAGCACTGGGCTGGATGCTGTCCTTAGGCAGCCACTTAATGGGCCTCTGGTTTTGCTTTTCCAGCTGTGGAGCAACTGCGTGTCCACGTCCGTCGGCACAAAGGGGTGAGGAAGTTTGAATGCACAGAATGTGGCTACAAGTTCACACGACAGGTACCATGCGGCACTCGTGGTCTGGCTTACGGCACATTTAAGAAATAGGAATTTTGTGTTTGTGCATAGCTGACTCCCAGGCTCTTCAAATCCCCTCTCAATGCCTTTTCTTTCTCATTCTTGGAATTCTTTTTTCCTTCTTCCCTCTCCCTACAGTATCTGCATTGATTCCCCCCTTCATTTGAGGAAAGGGGTGGCCAACCTGTGGCCCTCTGTCTATTTTCATGTGGCCCTCGACATCTGCAAGTGCCTAGCAGAGGGGAAACTTGGGGTGGGAACTGGGGCAGGAGGTGAGAGTGAAAGAGGGTGGCTCTGTTCACTTTTCTCTTGGGTCCCTGCCCAACACGTGTAAGCGGCCCCCAAGAGATTATCCTTCATGGAGTGTGGCCCTCGGCAGGAAGAAGAAAAGAGAATTCTCCTCTGCCTTAGGATGACTAAACACTTTCAAAAGTGACCCCCTTGAGAGCCACTGGCCCTCCATAAATCACTCTCAGTTGTCCAGAGACCTTCAGACATTTTGTCATCCTCACCCCAAACCCGTAAGGTGTCCCTCTAGTGCAGATGCCCGGCTGAGGCAGACCTGCCTGAGGGAACCCAGCTCAGCCCCTGCCTTGCCTCCTTGCCCAGCAGTGCATCTGTTACCGCCGGAAAGGGCCCTTAGCTGCTCTTCCCCACTTCCATTTGTGGGCTCTGGGTTCCGACATGCCAACCGTCTCTTGCTCTCTCTCGAAGGCCCACTTGAGGCGCCACATGGAGATCCACGACCGGGTGGAGAACTACAACCCCCGCCAGAGGAAGCTGCGGAACCTGATCATCGAGGACGAGAAAACTGTGGTGGTGGCCCTGCAGCCCCCTCACGCTCTGGAGGGGGGCTCTGCCGAGGAAGTCGTGGCGGAGTCACTCGCCCACGGCTCCCTGAGCGAGGAGCTCCCTGTACAGAGACTCTCTTCGAACGAGAACTTTGGTCCCCCGGATGTGATCGAACAGTCGCTGATCATTACCATCCCAGATGACTGTGAGACGTAGCGTTGTGCCCCTATTGTAAAGCCCCATCCCCAATAAAGGAGAGTAATTAAAATAGAAAACCCGAACTTCAATTACATCTGTACTCTGAACATAATGCAGTGTGTAATAATGGCCCAGGGACCGCTAAAATTTCTATGCTAGGACCTTCCCTTGCTCAGCTGACAGAACATCTACTCCCTTCCTTTGCTGGAGTGGAGTGAAAAAGAGAATCGGTCACCCCCACAGCTCGAACCATTGCTGATCCAGTTGCCTGGGAGGGGGAAATGGTGGTGGGCGGTGTTATTTCCTCATCAGCCATGAGCTCCTGGAGTTCTTTGTGTGTGGATTAGGTTTCTCTGACCTTACTCCCATCAAGGGATGGGGGAGAAATTTGATTCAGTTCACACTAATCTGATCTGTACTTTATGAAACGATACAGAAACTGAAACCCAGCCAGCCTCGGATATTCCCACTTCTCCAAATCTTGCAATGCAGTTCTCCAGCCAAGAAGTGTGTTCAAAACTGCATGTAAGTGTGTATATCCATGAAAATAACTTGCAAAAGTGCATTATATAAGGGAAATCGTTTTGCAGGAAAATACGTATCTTAGCAAAATTGCATACGAAGACGTGTACACGGTATGAATCATAGAATCATAGAATTTGTAGTGTTTTGCATCTTATGCCGGGGTTACATTCTGGGGATACTGTAGTTTGCATGTGCAAAAACACATACAGTGGAACCTTGGTTCTCACACATAATCCGTTTGACTCCCAAGATCTTCAAAAACCAAGGTGTGGCTTCCAATTGGCGCAGGTGTCCTGGAAACAATAGCCGACAGCTGCATCGGACATTCGACTTTCAAAAAACGTTTGGAAACCGGAACACTCACTTCGGGGTTTTTGGCATTCGGGAACCAATTTGTTCGTTAACGAAGCCGTCCAAGAACCAAAGTTCCATTGTATGACTAAACCACCTTCATGCAACCGTCTTTACCTTTCAAGCAAAGCAGAGAGCTCTGGGATGCTCCTGTGGGGCCAACTGGATTCCCAGAAAATCTCCTGAGAACATCCCAGAGCCTGGTAAGCAAGGCTTTTAAAAACTTTCTGCTCCAGGAAAACCCAGTGCAAGAGGAGCTTTTAAGCTCTCTGCCTTCCCTATGCTTAATCTGTGGGATTTCAACCAGCCGGCTTTCAAATTGCGCAAGTTAATTGCACACAATTGTACCGTATGGAGGCAAATGGCCCTAGAATTCACGAGGATTCCTTTTGTGTAAAGAAGAAGAAAAAATTGGTGTGGAATTGTACAGAACGGTACGTAAGACCGGAAAAATGTGAAACTGAGACGGCAAAGCCCATCTCGCCTTGGTCGCCTGACTTTCCTGCCGCTCAGCCTGCTGCGTTCACCCTCTTTGTGTAGCTCTGAATGGACATCTGGAAGTGTTGGTTGGTGTTGAGATGGGAGTGGAAGAGGATGACGTAGGCCTTGGGGGCGAAGTAGCCCCCGAAGATCCCGGCGAGGGTGCAGAGGAGGGTGGCGATGTGGATAGCCGCCAGGTACTTGCCCTTGTAGATGCTCGCGGCGGTGGTGTACGTGATGAAGGAGACGAAGTAGATGAGGTTGCTGAATGTGATGCACTTGGCTTCGTTGTAGCTGTTGGGAAGGTCCTTCCCCGCGTAGCTGATGGTGAAGCAA
Organism: Podarcis pityusensis; assembly: GCF_964106645.2. Lineage (NCBI taxonomy): Eukaryota > Metazoa > Chordata > Lepidosauria > Squamata > Lacertidae > Podarcis > Podarcis pityusensis. The sequence continues at coordinate 64,394,334 of NC_138033.1, read as the reverse complement.
GCCACGCCCAGCAGGCTGTTGAAGATCATCCAGAAAGCGGGGATCACCGTGTCGCCCTGGCTGCACTCCAGGAGAATCAGCTCCTCAAAGGCCTCGTAGTTCTTGTAGGGAGCCGGTGGGCTGATGGTGAGGGAGGTGAGGACCATTGTGCCTTGCAGCCCAGTGATGGATGCTATGAGCAGGCCAGAGCCATGGTACTTCCGCCAGGCCCCATACAGGCCCGGAGCCCTGGCCGCCATCTTGAAGACGATGACGATCTGCACCGAGCGCGCCGCCATGCACGAGAGGCACCCGGTGAGGCAGGTGCTGTACACCGACAACCTCAGAAGGCAGACAAAGTGCCCTGGGGCCCCGAAGAAGCAGTAGAGGCTGAGGCTGGCGCAGGCCAGGGAGCCCAGCATGGCGAAGCACATCCAACCGCCAGCCGACTTCACGACGGGCGTGTGGCGGTTCCGCACGAAGACGCCTGTGGTCCCGGCCACCAGCAGCAGCAGGAGGGTGTTGGCTGCCAACAGGGCCACGGAGATGGGGTCGTCCCACAGCATGAAGATGACGGTGCGGTCGAAGCAGGCTTCGCTTCTGTCAGGCGCCCACTGGTCCTTCTGGCACTTCTGGCAGGTGTACGGATCTGTGGGGCAGCAGGGCTAGTCAGCGGAGGCAACTGGAAGCCACGTTTCCCCCATCCCTGGGATCTCTGGGGGGCAGCCAACAGGACGGCCGCTGCAGTGTAGTTGTTAGAGAGTTTGACTACAAGGACCTGGGAGACCAGGGTTCAAACCTCCGCTGGGCCAGCTGACCTTGAGCCAGCCGCTGCCTCTCAGCCTAACCTCCCTCACAGGGTTGTTGTGGGGGTTAAAGGAGGAGGAGCAGAATAATGTGTACACCACCTTGAGGTGCTTGGAGAAAAGCCTAGGATACATATGCAATAACCAACTGGGATAGCTCAGCTGGAAGAACACAAGACTCAGCGTTGTGAGTCTGAGCCCCATGCCAGGCAAAAGATTCCTGCATTGCAGGGGGTTGGACTAGATGATCCTTGCGTCCCCTTCCAGTTCTATGATTCTATGAAATAATTAATCCTGGATTCCCGGCTGCAAGAACGTTGCCTTTCCTCCCATCAACACAGCTCAGCCTTAGTGCACCTATCTGCTGCAGTGCCTCGCCGTCTGTGTGTGTTGCACTCAGGAAGTGCTCTCCTGATATTACAGCGTGCAAGAGTGTTATTAGGGGGAGGTCCTGGGTCTTTGGCACTCATCCCTGCATCTCTTGAACCCGTCCCCTTCCTCCCCACCCCAACTTCTAGACCTCGCCCACCCACCGTCTTAGTTCGCTCAGGGTCCTAAAAGTGCACCTGCTTCTACAAATTGGTAGCAAACAGGTGGACCATTTGAAACAAGAAAGCAGACTATATATATATAAGATTAAAACATTCCAAAGACAGTTACAAGCATCTAAAACCAGTCACATTTAGAAATAAATTGAAAAGCAAATAAAAACGCATCTGAAGCACATTCTCTCCCTGAGGCCTGTAGGTTTTTTTTTAGGTCTGCTGGACATTGTATCTTTGTGAAGGGGTGAACTAAGGTGCCCAGTATTTCCCGAGGGAAAGAATGTGCTTTAAAGGTATACCGGGTACAAAACTCTCCTTTTTTTGCCACTGCCATCACCCCTCAGGCTAGCATGAGCGAACACTCTGTGGCTCCAGCACATTTCCATGTTTCTCCATCCCTCCAAGTGCTTTGCAAGAGAGCTTCCTGCTTCTGGTCATGGGCCGCTTGGCCATGGCTTCCTCCTAGAGGATGCAGGTGAGACCACAAACCCTGGCCCCAAACCTCAAAAGCTCAGGAACATCATGCAAGGCTTGGGCTTCGGTATTAGGAAGCCATGTGACCTCAGAGGCATTGGCCCTGTGGGGAGACAGCAAGGGGGCAGAGCCAGCCTGAAGCCATAGAGGCCATGGGTTTAAAGAGGCAGGAAGCAGGAGAGTTGAATCGCCTCTGCCCGCCTGCTTCTGACTCTGGTGCTGGCCTGGCCTGGCCCTGCCTGCTGACAATTCACTCACCGCTTCTGTTCAGGAAGGTTCCTGGAGAGCAGCCCACGCAGTGGAAACAGCATTGGTGCATGCCCTGCTGCACCTTCTGCTCCCCCGCGCCGCATTCCTTGGAGCACACGGAGTCAGGGACCTGGGCGGGAGGAGGAGCGTTGGTGTCAAGGGGTGTAGGTGGACCCAAAGTGCCCCCATGAGCCAATGCTACAACCCCCCTGTAGTAGAATGGGTTGCTCGCTCCCATTTTCCCCTGGCAAGGGGAATTCCAGGCAGACCAACGTCATGGGTGGTGGCTAGATCTCAACAGTAAGAATCTTCCCTGGGTGTATGAGCCTCCCGCTCCTCCGTGTGTGCCTCCTTACCTGATTATTCTCTGTGTGCCACAGGAGCCTGTCCTTGTGGATGCTCAGGCGGTCCGGGTTCCTGTCAAAGGAGCCCACCACGGTGTAGTTCCACTCCTGCCCAGCCCATGTCCACAAGACCAGGTCGTAGCCAACCAAGGGGTCCCCATTGGTGTCAAAATAAATCTGTCTGTGGTTCAGGCTGAAGTTCACCCGCTTCACTTCCTTCAGGAGCTGCAGCAAAGAGACAGACAGACAGACTAATCCAGCCAACCCTAACCTAATATCCTTCAGATGTTCTGGACTACAACTCATGTCAGCCCCAGTACATCTCATCTGGTGAAGCGTTCTGGAGGACTCTAGAGCTCGCCACGTTCTTGTGGGTTGGTCCAAAGATATTACCAAACTGTCGACTTGGAGGTATTTTCCAGAGTTTCTCTGAGGAGAAGGAATTAACTGCTAAACCAGTTTTAAGTCTGCAGTGTGGAAACGCCCCATGTTTAAAATTGAATGCATGGGGCCTTGTTTTGCTGGAAGATCCCCAAGCTGGCTGAACCAAATGGTCCCATTCCCTGGACGAACTCCCCTTCCATTTTTTGATCCTGGAAACTCCCCATGGATTCTGCAATCTTCCACACCCCAAACCCAAACGGGAAAGGGCAAGAGATCCAGGGCCCAGTGCAAGCGACTTGGGGGCTGCTGTCTCCTGGGTCACCCTCTAACAAGATGAATCATAGAGTTGGAAGGGACTCTTGAGGTTCATCTAGTCCAACCCCCTGCAATGAAGGAATATTTTGCCCAACATGGGGCTCAAACCCATGCCCACGAGACTAAGAGTCTCATGCTCTACCAAGTGAGCTATCCCAGCTCACATACCCCCAATGCCCATCAGAGCATGCTCAGCTGGAGAGATGGTGTGGCATAGGCGCTAAGAGTATATCATGCAGAGAAATCTCAGCTGTTATTCTGTTTTCTTCGGCATCCTGGAATTCCAGGAAAATACAGAGCAGGGATAAGCACCGTGGCACCCTACAGATGTTGCAGCCTCCATCTTCCATGAATCCTGCTGGCTGGGACTGATGAGAGCTGGAGTTGAGCAATATCTGTAAAGCCACAGGTTAGCCACCCCTGGCTGGCACCTGCTTTTTCCATGGAGAGACCCCACTCTTACCGCAGCAGGAATGCCATTTTGGCACTGTCCCTGCCGGATAAATGCCCAGAGACAGAGACAGAGAGAGATGGGAAGGTTTACCTGCCACGGATAGACGGTGCCCTTTTGGCACACACCAGTTTGGCAGCCCAGCAGATGATGGAGGGCATGTGCCATGACGTACACCGCTGAGTACACACTAAACGCTCCTTGTGTGTCGTAGGGTGACGGCTCCTGCCTGTCGGGCAGCTTGCGGAACTGGGAGAATCGCTGGCTGCACCTTTCCTTGCAATTCCGACATGAGCCAGCGTCACCCCTGTGGGCACCCGCTTCCTCTGATGCGGCAAAAGCTGCTTCAAACGCCTTCATCCCCGAGAGGCGTGCCTGGTGGATGGTTACCCCGAGGACCGTGCCGATGCCCTGAACGCCGGGGATCTTCCAGATTTCCGTGGCCAAGGACCAGTCTTCTGTGCCCAGCCACACCTTCCCGGTCACGTTGTGCCGGGCCGCCTCCCGGAGGAACAGGAGGGCGCTGCGCTTGTTAGCGAAGACGGTCACCACGTTGGCGGCAGAGGCCACCACATCCACGATCATGCGGGCCACCTCTGCGCTGCTGGCGGGGATGACGCCCTGGAAGGCGAAGCAGATGCCCTCCTGGGGGGCCGCTTCGTGCAGCATCTGCAGGCCCTGGAGCCCATAGTTGTTGTCGCTGCCCACCACCGCGACCCAGGTCCACCCGAAAGTCTTCAGCAGGCGCACCATGGCGTCCACCTGCAGCTGGTCGCTGGGGATGGTGCGTAGGAAGGAAGGGAAGACTCTCTTGTTGCTGAGCATCTTACTGGAGGCTTCGTAGCTGACCTGGGAAGAGAGAGAGCAAGGCAGGAAGGAGGCAACTGCTCTTGACATACATCGGGTCCTCCAGATGTTGCTGAAGTTTAACTCCCAACAGCAACCCCTTCTCTGTTCCCAGCATGGCCAGAGATGATGGGAGCAACAGCTGCAGGGCCACAGACATCCCCTCACCCCGATGCAGCTGGATGGGGAGATGGAAACAGTTCTGTGAGTTGGAAGGGACCCCCCAAGGCTCATCTAGTCCAACCCCCTGCAAACCAGGAACAGCAGCTAAAGACTCTCTTGACAATTGGCCATCCACCTTCTGTTTGAAAAGCTACAAGGAAGGAGAGTCCGCCACCTTCCAAGGGCGTCCGCTCCTTTGTCAATCAGCTCTCGCCCTCGGAAAGTTCTTCCTAATTTTCAGATAGCACCTCCTTCCTTGTCATTTGAATCCATGAGTTCAGGTCCTGCCCTCTGGAGCAGCAGAAAACAAGCTTGCTCCAGGTACATCACTGATGGAAACAGAGCCACCGGTGGGACATGTGTCTCCTAGCTATCAGTCACCAGTCATACAGGGCTCCTCAGACGTCTTTTATCGTCAGTCCGAGGTTCCCTCTGCTTCAATTCACCGCCCTTGCCCTCCCCAACATTTCCTGAAGGCTCTTTTCTGCCTAATCTATGCTTTCACGGACATGATCCGGCAGGAACCTCTCCCTAACACAACTTCCCAGTGGACTGCGTCGCTTTTACTTTGCAGTGATCTCTCCTGCACCAGCAAAGAGGGTAATTTGCTTTGGGGGAAGATGTGTGAGAAAAATAAGGCAGAATCGCAGAATTGGAAGGGACTCAAAAGTCTCAGCTGGCTCTGCGATGCAGGAATCTCAACGAAACAGTTGTGAAACATGCTATCAACAGCCTAAAACAGAGACCAGGAAGAGCAGTCTGGCACCAACCCCCTGACATCTCTGGGCAGCTGCTGGTGCCTGTTCACCCCCCAATAATTTTCTTCATTCCTGGGCCTGGCTATGCTGACTGTGGATAGTGGGGAAGCTGTAGTCCAACCACGTCTGGAGAAAGCACAGAGAGGGAGACGGCTCTCCTAATCCACAAAGTCCCACCGCCCTTCGGGGGCTTACCTCTGGCATGCAGAAGACACCCAGCAGACTGGCTGTCGTGAAAGCATTCTCACTGGTGTCTGGCCCGATGACGCCCACAACCTTGGGCAGGGAGTGGGTGTAGTTGGCAGCCACCACCAGCTGCCGGGCACCGCAGCAGCCCTCTCCGCCACCCTGGGAGAGGACGCTCAGCGTGGCGTACATGTTGGAGGATGCCGAGCAGGTGTCGTAGATCTCGTATCCCAGAGTGACGTTGGGCAGGAGGCGGCTGGAGTTGTTGATTTCCTCCACCCCCAGCCGCATGGCCTGGACCAGGTAGTAGCCGTGGTGACTCGCGTCGTACATGCTACAGAAACAGAGAAAAGCCATAGGAGAAGGTGGAACTAAAGGACAGGTGGGGGGGGGGGATCCCAAGTGGGACAGCAGCAAAATATTGCATGGTAGACTGCTCCTATGCAACAGGTTCCATTATGATACTCAATTCCATGCCCTCCCTACTTGTTTCCTGCCCCGCAACCATGAATTTGTCACCATGTTTTTCTTTTTTCTTTTTCTCTCTATATCTTTCTTTCTTATTTCTTTTTGGGTTAAACCACAGAGCCTAGGACTTGCCGATCAGAAGGTCGGCGGTTTGAATCCCCACGATGGGGTGAGCTCCCGTTTCTCAGTCCCTGCTCCTGCCAACCTAGCAGTTTGAAAGCACATCAAAGTGCAAGTAGCTAAATAGGTACTGCTCTGGCAGGAAGGTAAACGGTGTTTCCGTGTGCTGCTTTGGTTCGCCAGAAGCGGCTTAGTCATGCTGGCCACATGACCCAGAAGCTGTACGCTGGCTCCCTCGGCCAGTAAAGCGAGATGAGTGCCGCAACCCCAGAGTCGGCCACAACTTGACCTAATGGTCAGGGGTACCTTTACCTTTACCTTTATACTTATGTTCTGGGAGGGATGGAAGAGAAAAGACCCTGTGTGAGAAACAGGGGAGAGAGAATCTCCCAGGGTGGGAGGCTGGGGGAAGCTCCCAGGTGAGAGCTGGGATGATTTATATCCCTTGGTGTGCATTAAGAGTAAATATATAACCTTGATAGAGGTTTACTTCTTCTTCTTCTCCTCATCCTTCTCCTCCTCCATTTTCTTTTCTTTTCTTATGCTCGCTCTTTCTTATTTTTACTCTCGGTTTTGCATTTACTGCATTCTAAAACCTTTAATAATGATTATAAAACACAAACTAAAAACAATACTGAACTGTAAAATAAAATGGTCGAACAAATAAAACGAAACATAGATTGGTTGCAAACAAATGGACAAGTGTTCAGTTCTCACTGGGCTGCTTGGAGAGTTGTCCCCCTTAGTTCCCTCCTCCTCCTTGCCTGCTGATACTTGTCTTATTATGATCTCTGGAAACTGCTTTAGTCGAGTCACTTTTCCACCTGCTTCAAGATTCCCTGCAAGGTGTGGCAGCAGCTCTCTGGGGCTGCAGATGGGGGTCTCTCCCAGCCCTTGAGATGGTGAGGTTTGAACCTGGAGGACCTTCTACTCTGTCCCTGAGCCACAGCCCTTCTTGTGCCCTGGTGGCACTGTTTTGATTGCATGAGCAATGGCTCTCATAGCCTCCAACTTTGGAGCTATTGATTTGTTTACGCAGCTTCGTTGGGGAAAATTGAATAGGAATTTCCAGCCCCCTTCATCTTTTATAAAACTGGAGGAAGATGGAGGGTCAGGGATTCACTGCACATAACTTTGTCCCATGTATGTTGTTGACACACTGTTTCAAAGGAGATTGGATAAAATCCATGGAAGAGGTGAGGTCAATCAGTGGCCGTGAGTCATGATGGCTGTACGGAATCCTCCGTATTCCAAAGGGGAATAGTCCTGGTTACATTGGAGCAGACACAGCATGGCACTTCTTAATGGGTTTTCAGCTGAACTGCTTCTCAGAGGGACAAAATAAAAAATGACTGCCTAGAAAATATCAAAAGTGATTAACCATCCAGTGAAACACAATAGCTGATTGCAAATAAGTAGGATGCCTGTCTGTTGCCAATACAAGCCTGGTGTGTTGGGGGATAGGGAGAAATGGTCTTAAGCTGACTGTGAGTCCACATTGGAAAGGGCCTGTCCGCAGCTCCTTAAAACATAGTCTAGAGGTGCCACCACACACAAGGCTCTGCTGCCTGTAATGCTACTTCTGCTTGTGCAGGATGGTGGGATAGCAAGTAGAGGAGCCTCACTTGAAAGTATAAGCGTATCTATGGGAGATGTTTCTTCAAGCACTTGACTGTGGAGAAGTTACTTTGGTATTTGCCGTTTTCATTTGCTCTTTTGCCAGGATTAAACATAGCTTGGGACCACATGCTTTCCAGACAGATACCTGCATCCTACATAGGAAGATGACTTATCAGATCACTGGCCCATCAGACCATCTAGCTCAGTGTGGTTTACACTGACTGGCAGAAGCTCTCCAGGGTTTCAGGCTGGGGTCTCTCCCCACCCTACTTAAAGATGCCTTTGGGAATTGAACCTGAGACCCTCTACACGCAAAGTACTGAGCTATGGCACCTGCGATATTTCTGGCTCCTCTCACTTACCTGTCACAGATGGCAACTTCTGGCTTAGTTTTCTGGGGTTTGGTGATGTTACTCCGGTGAATTTGAAACAGCCCTGCAAGGGTATAATCTCCATCCAGCCTCAGCGGGGAAGAAATCCCCTGGTTTAAGCTCCCACTGGCACAGCAACAGAAGCCCAAAAGCAGCAAATACGAAAAGGGTGGGGGAGAGAGACTCATCCTGAATGGACCAGGGGAAGTCACTGTCGCAGCCACAAGGGCACTCTGCTTTTTGGGGAGGAGGAATACTGAGGCCAGTGTCCCTGAATCACCTGGGATCATTTGCATAACCCTGCACACCTGTAAAATGCCTCAGAGCAGAGGGCAAGATATACATACACAGGAAACTTTCCTGGAGCGGGGAGGCAGCAGGATGCAAGCCAAAAACCAAATTGTGGGGTTTAATTTTCCTAACAGATTCCGCAGGAGAGTGGAAGTAAAATGTGCTCTCTCCTTCTGGGCTCCTTGTGGAATAATTAGACCCTATAAACGCTTGCAACACTCCTCATGCCCCCTCTGTTACGATCACATTGACTACATCGTGTAGAAATGGATGCACTAGTGGCCTGGGCAAGTCTCTAGTCCTCAGCTGCTAAAAAAACCCCAAAGCACCCAAAAGGAATATATCATGAAAGACTGAAATCTTTTGAAAGATTGAAATGAAAGAAGAGGAAGCAGCTGTGTTTTGACATGTTCACTGCCACGCTGTTACAGTGCCTGGCTTTTTGGAAATAATTGGCACTTCCACCATGCACAGGTCTATCGCTGGACTCTATGCTGCTCCATGTCTGCATGATGACATCCTCATCCAAATGCTGGCCTGTATTATTTCCCCACTTAATCCAGATTATGGCTTCCATGGAAAATCCGATAAGGAAAGAAAATATATGCAGAAACAGTGAATCTTTATTAAAAGAGGAGAAAATGGGGATCCCCCATGGTGGGGGAGAACATGGGATGGTATTTTTGATTATGACACTTTGCTTTGCAGAATTTCTAATGGTATGTTTTGTTAAACACATAATACAGGTGAATGGTTAATCTTCCTCAGTATTGTCCACATTGACTTCCAGCAACACTCTGGGGTTTCAGGCAGGGTTCATTCTCAGCACCACCTGGAGATGCTAATAGTGAACCTGGGATCTCCTGGATGCAAGGCAGATGCTCTGCCAATGAGTAATGGCCCTTTCCTTTAATTCTTAAACTCTATAATCAGGACAAATATTTGCAGAAATGAACCAAACCAGTGGGTTGTTACCAATGCTGGTGATACTCCAAATAGACCCATTGGAACAAATGCATGTGGCATTGATTTCAGTCTGAGTAAAACTCAGCTGAATGAAATCCCAGTATTCGGGAAAGTGCAATGATTTCCACTGCTCTGCCCATTTCCATCATGTGTAAACCCCATCACACTTTCCTTCCTTCCCTGGAAAAACAGTTTTGGGAAAGAGGGAAGTTTCAGCAGGGAATGAATGAAGAGGTGTGCTTAACCCTTGTCCCACCTGACACTGGGCCCTATCCAGCTATGCTCTACACAAAGTAGATAGACCCACTGAAATTAATGGACCTCAGTTTGTCATGGCCATGACTTTCAATGGATCTTCTTTGAGTGGGACTCTCATTGGATACAACAGATTATTCTCTTCCACTTGAGTGGACTTGCTTTCTGTTTGCTGAAACCCTTGGAGTGGCCACTAATTGGGCTGATTCAGGAGGACTCTCCTTATGTTGTTATTTGATGTCATTGTGGTGCAAAAACATGCATGAATCTGAGCACCACCAATCATGGATCCTCTGTTTTTTGCAGGGGATCCCTTCAAACTGAAGTGTAACTATCACAGAGACCCTGAGTCTCATGACACCACATAAATCGTGGTCCACATCGAGGCAGTGCTAAAAAGTGGCAAGTGGCAGTGCTAAAAAGTACCAGTCTGGGACTATTTAGAGTTCAGTCGTTGGATACAGATCTGATCTGTGCTTTGATGGTAGCTGGTTGTTCTCTGTAAAATTTGTGGCAAATTCAAAGGGTAATCCCATTATTATTTCTTGGATCCAACTTCCTTTTTCCTCCTGTGATGAGGCTGCATTTTAGTATTTTAATGTTTCAATATTTTAATGTTGTATTTTAATCTTATTTTTAAGTTGTATTCATTCAACTTGTTTTTATTATTGCTTGTTAGCCGCCCTGAGCCCAGCCTTGGCTGGGGAGGGGGGGTATAAATAAAAATTATTATTATTATTATTACATTGCAATGAGGTTGGACTAGATGACCCTTGGGTGTCCCTCCCAACTCTACAATTCTATGTGGCCATTTGTTTAGCTTGCCTTCGTTTATTTTATTGTGCTCTGCTTTTATTACGTATTTTATTACGCTATCGCGTTTCTACTGTTAGCCGCCTCGCGCCCGTTTGTGGAAAGGCGGGAAATACATTTAAACAAAACAAAACAAAACAAAACAAAACAAAACAAAACAAAACAAAACAAAACAAAACAAAACACAGCTGGGGGAAAACCTTACAACGTCTCCCACGGTTTGCCTAGCTACCTTTCCATGCCAACCTCAGACAAAAAAGTCTGTTGCCCGGAAATCCAAATGATGGGTTCCTGTAATTTCCGGTGCTCCTTCTTATATCTGCAAGGCAACCATATGACGTCACGACATTCCGAAACACGAAGTCGCTCTACTTATTCCTGTCTCTATCGTCGTTTCCCGGCTCGCGAAAGGACGCGCATGCGCGCTAGCGGTCGCTTTGGAGACGCGGGCCGCCGCCGAGGCGAGGTGTGGGGATGGCGAACCGCCGCTTGAACCCGGCCAGCCTCCTCCGGCGGCAGAGGAGCCGGCGCCGGCGCCGAAAAGCGGCTCTGCAGTCTCCGCCTGCTCCGCAGGAGAAGAAGGCCCGCGGAGGGCCCGACGTCCTGCAGCGCTATACACGCGAGTTCGCCCGCGGCCTCCTCTCCGCGCGGCCATCGCAACCGCCGCCAACGGACGAAGAAGCCTCGGATGAGGGAGAGATGCTGACGGCCGTCGAGGCCAAGGAAGGCAGAGCCTTTCTGCTTCTGCCTCAGGGGCAGGTGAGCGCGGAGAGGGCGTGGCTATGCAAATACAGGACGCGCGCGGGTCGTCGTCCCCCCCGCCGTTGGAGGCGTTGCCAAATAAGGGAAGGGCAGGGCTTGGGGGTAGAAGGGGCGTGCTTATGCAAATACTGCTCGTCGACTCCTGTTTATGGGGTTGGTCTAGCTGTTTGAGGTGCTGCCGCTCAGGGAAAGGGCGTGGCCAGGAAACACAAAAGCCGTGCTTATGCAAATACAGAGAATGGACTCCAACTCAATGGGTTCGCCATTGGGTGGAATAGCTGTACTGTATAGGCTTGCAACTTACACGGAGTTTGTGCCTAAAGTCCAAATCACCTCTGATCGAAATTCATTTGGTTCCATGGTGGGTGGGATTGCCAAAGTCATTTGTCCTGGAGAACCTTGCCCCCTTCTTCCCCCTTCTAATCTGTTTAATAAAAAAATTCTGAATGTGCACATGTTAAATGCGCATAAGTTGCAGGCTTACTGTACAAGGAAGAATGTGCCTTTGTGGGGGGGGGGTGACTAGGTAGCAGAAGGGGCAGGGGGAAGTGGGCTGGTAGATATGGAAGGGCTGTAGTGGTAGAGTATCTGTCTTGCCTGCAGAAGGGCTCCTATCTCAAGCCTTGAAAAGTCATTGTGTAGAATAGATAATTTGGAGCTAGATGGACCAATGGACTGAGTCATTATAAGTCAGCTTCATATTTCAGTCAGGCCTATATTCAGAACCATGCGGAATACTGTAGAATCTAACTCTGATTTTAGCAGAAGGATTGTAGCTTAATGGTAGATTATCTGCTTTTCGTGCAGAAGGTCCTCGCTTCAGTGCCAGGTGGCATCTCCAGATAGGGCTGAGCGAGACTCCTTGTCAGAAACCTTTCAGAGCTTTGTCATTGCAGACAGTAATAATCTAGCTGGACCAATGGTCTGACTTGGTATAAGGCAGTTTCTAATGTTCCTAGAACATCCTCTGTGGCCCTTCAGCTGGCCAATGATGGAAGTCCAACTGTACTTGGAGGACCGGTATCCAGCAAATGATTATGATATAATTCACCCTGAGACCCCAGAGTGGGTTACACCATTAAAATGTAATATTAAAAACAGTCTAGGACAACTTCTCTGGGTAATTTTAAAAGGGGCAGCCCCCATTTACATATTAGTTTGCTTATTTACAGTAGTTATTTTCTACCTGTCAGGCACTGACATTCACTGGCAAGTGTTCCCTGACGTGCCTGTATGGCTCTGTACGGGTGTTTGGGTTCAACATCGTTCCAGATCAGCCCCCATATCACCTCTTCTCCCCCTACTCCCACTGTGCTCTCACCATTGAAGCAGTGGCTTATAAGGAGCCAGAAACATCTGGGAAGGAAATGAAAGCAGAGGCAAAGTCCATTCTCCGGGCACACCTTGTGCCCCGAGGTAAGTTGGAATGGAGGGTGGGCCCTGAACTTGTTGTTCCTGTGAGAGGGTGATCTTGGATGTTTGAAGAAGAATATGATGTGCTTTGTGCTCACACAGAGCTCTGCCTCTCGGGGATCAGATTGTTAAAAAAGGCTTTTGTGGACAGGCTGTCTGGTGTGTGTTTATGCACATCCCTTGAAATTCTTTTGGAGTTTCTGTGTGCAGAATGGATATCTTTGATGGTCATGATTTTGACCTGTGGCCCTTTGCCACAGACCGGTCATTTTGCTGTTCTTTGTTGCAGTCTGGTTAGGGGAAAAGCCTGGATACAAATAAATAAAATAATAAAAATTCACATCCAGCAGCTCTCCCTTTCAGCCTAACGCTGTTCACAGGGTGGTTTTGTTTGTTTCCTGAAATATTTTATATTGCTTTTTCACAAGCTGTGTTTAGTATTTTACACTAAAAGAAATGTACACAAAAACCAGCCGTTTATAAATCACGATAAATACACATTTAAGACAAAGCAGCCACAGAAAATTTAAGTCCTCATTGAAATCATGCAGAATTTGCAGACTTCTCAAAAACAAAACAGAACACACACAAAAAACCAGCTGTGTTTGTGCTTCCCTAACTTCTTCTAGAAGAAGGTTCCAGAGCTTGGGGCCTGTTGCCAATAAAAGCCAAACCCAGGCTGCTAATGTCCGAACCTGTTGAATAGTAGGAATAGAGAACAAGATTGAGTAAGCCACAGTTGGGTAGCTGCCTTATTGTGAGAATAGCTCTGTCTGTGTATGCTTTGTTTCCCTGTGCTCTGTAGAAAAAGCTCGTGCAAATGTGAAGACTTCCAAGACTGAGGCAGGCTCCACTGGAAGCCCTTCAGAACCACAGCAATTATTATGGTTTTCTGTCCTTATCACAATGGCCTTGAAGCATTATGAGGGCCAAGGAGGAGGCTTACTGTCTCATTTGTGGTTTCATCCTTTGTCTTTCCAGATGCAAGATGCAAACTGATGAAAGACTTCATTCCTCAGTGTTCCATGATTTTGTTGGAGCGTCTGGATACTCCAGCGACTAGGTTCATTCACAGCTACTCAAATTTCTCCCACATATTCAAAGCAAAGGTGAGTTCCTTCTGTCCTCTGAGTTTTCGCAGAACTGATTCAGGATGGCCAGGATACACTGCAAGACCTGGCTTCATGTGTTCAGTCCCCATAAGCAGGGCCTCTACTTAATCCTTTTGAATTTGAGTAGAACCCTCTGTGTGATGGGAGACCCTGATAAAGCAAGATTATACAAGGGAAGGTCAAGGACTTGGTGAGGGTGTGATGCATGCGAGAACATGCCCTTCTTTACAGTTTGAGCATTCACACCTGAAGTCTGAAGATACCCGCTAATGAAAAATGCTCACTATGTGGCCTGTATCAAATTTCTGTTTGGGTTAATTACATTGGTCCTGGGACTTGGATATCCTTTTAGGCGTCTTGTGGGGATGAAGCTACTCTGCTGGGCAATCAAGGCTTCCTTTGTGTTAACATTTCCTGGATTTGGGGCCTTTTAATTTATCCTACACTTAGGCCTGAACTCCAATGGATATATCTGCTTTTTGGGTGTTTGTCAGTTAGCCAAATACTTGCTAGCTAAGGCCAATTTGCAGTGAACATTAAGAGCCCTGCTGGATTCATCCAAAAGTCCATCTGATCCAGCATCCTGCTCTCCACAGGAGCCTCTCAGATGCTTCTGTGAAGCCCACAAACTAGTTACGAAGCCAAATGCCCATTGAACCTGCTATTCCCTAGCTGTTAGTATTCAGAGGGATGCTGTCTCTGAAGTTGGGGGTTCTTAATACCTGCTAATAGACATACAGTCTAGCCTGCCCCCTTTTTTTAATGGCTAAAATCACCTTCAGACAAATGCCTTCTCATTCCTAGAGACAGAAGGCTCCCAGTTTCACTCCAGAGGATACAGTGCTCGCTTCTGTTGGTGCTGGGAAGCAAGACCCCAGGAGTGGCCTGCTGATGTCGGAAAGCACATTGTCAGCAGTTGAAGAGTTAGTCCAAGCGTGCCAAGGTGAGTAGCTTAAAGCTAACGTGAGCAAGGGTGAAGTGCAGCTGTAACCTAAACGGAGCAGTGCTTGTATCTGAAGACTTGTTAAATAAAAATGAAGCCAATGGGGCCGTCCTTTGTCCACAGAGAAAGAACTGGGCCAAGCTGTATTCTCTGATTCTAAGCTTGGAGGAAGAATCTGTTTCTGCTTGGTCTTTTTTTATTGAAAAAAGATGTTGGTCATGTTAACCTCCTGTGAGATTTCATGTAGCTGTGCCAGTTGTGTGTGTAAGTTCTTATTCTCGAATAATCATTTCAGATTGTAACTTTACTGGGGCAATTATGTTCAGATACTGTGTTTGTGTTTCAGATGAGGATGAAGGCTGCCCTATAGTCTTGGTTTGTGGCCCCAAAAGTGTTGGCAAGTCAACTTTTAACAGATACCTGATTAATATTTTGCTCAACAGGTGAGTTCTCTGGTGAAGGCTGCTGTGGCTGTTTGCAATGAGAGAGCTTCTTTCTCCCAACTCGTTTCCTATTTTCCTTGGGTCAGGGGTGGCGGGTGCTGTTTTATCTCCTCCCCACCGTGGGCTGTCAGCTCTCTGATCCTTGTCTGGCTAGCCTGCCTTTGTTCCTTTTGCCAAAGCAGTCTCTAGGCTTCCAGTTTTGAAGGCCTAGCACTTATAAGCATGTATCTCTTAGATTTTGCAATGCTTCTTAATACCAGCTTCTGGACACCACAGGAGGGGAGAATACCCTCCCTTGGTCCTGCATTCTGGTTTGCCACAGGCATCTGGCTGGCCACAGTGAGAGAAGGATGCAGGATTAGATGGGCCATTCTGATCCAGCTCAGCTCTTCTGATGTTCTTATAACCATCCTGGTTGCTGACAAGAGCAGGTGGGTGGGGGGCTGCTGATCAGAACATTCAAATTTTTGCTTTAGCTTCAGGCTGGGTTTTCCAGTGATGGCAGTCAAAGGCATTCTGTTAACATTTATACCATTTTCCTCTTCTTAATTGTAGCCTTCCCTGCATTGAATTCTTGGACTGTGATCTGGGGCAACCAGAGTTCACGCCTCCTGGGTGCGTTTCCCTAATTAACGTAACAGAGCCGCTTCTGGGTATGTGCTTTGGAGGCATTTTCAGAGTGTTGTGAAATGTCTGGACGCCTCTTCTGAGTGGCTTTATTTGTTTTATTTATTTAACAATAAATGACTGTAAGAAAACCTCTAAGCGGCTTACAGAACTATAAAACAAAATATTAAGGTTATCATTGAAGACAAGTATTGTAAATTATATCAGTGATGATTAAAATCAACAGTAGCTAAAAGTAAATAAAATGCATGTCAACCTACTATGTACCTGAGTAGGCTGGCCTAAACAAAAATTTTTTTAGCAGGCGCCAAAAAGAGTGCAGTGAAGGTGCCTGCCTGATGTCAATAGGCAGGGGGTTCCATGAGCATTATTTGGCACTTGTAACAGTGTCAGATCTGCAGATTGAAGTGGCCAACTGGGCATATATGTGGGATAAACTGATGCTGCAAGTAAACTGGTCCCAATCTTCAGGACTTTGTAGTAATAATAATAATAATAATAATTCTTTGAATTTGGCCCTGGAGCAGATTGTCAACCAAGGCAGATCTCTGATTCGTTACATGCTGTTTTATGCTGACAGGGTCTCACTCCCATCAGAAACCATGCTGCAGCATTCTGTGCTAACAGCAGTTTTTGGATCAAGCACAAGGGAAGCCCCACACAGAATTTACTTTCTGGTGTGAGTGGAGCTCTTCTTGGAGCACCAGCCTTTCCAAAGGGATCAAAACCAAACTGGAGCAATGACCTGCTTTCCCGTTAGAGGTTGAGTCTAGGGAGAAAGGTTAATTGCTTTCTGCACCCCCACCACCCCGTTGGGTGGATAAACTGCTGTTGCAGCTCTTTTGAATATGTGCAGTTCTGTCAATTTCTTCTCCCCTTTTAGGTCCACCGTTCACTCACCAGCGTACACCGCGAAAAATGGTTTACTTTGGGGCAACCAGTTGTGAGCAGGACACTGAAAGATACATTGACACGCTGAAATACGTGTTCAATGCCTACGAGAGAGATGTTCCTCTGGTCATCAACACCATGGGATGGGTGAAAGGTAAGGCTATGGGGAGCTTGTGACTTTTTCTGCCATGGGGTCAACTGGGTGCAAGTTTGAGATCCTATGTTGGCCCAAGGCGAGGAAGGTGGGGATGTGGGGACTGTCACTGAGGCCCATCTCTCAAACTCTTTCTTACCTGGCCTTCTCAGTTGACATATCTCTTGCTTATTCTGCTTCTAGAACCCTAAGCTGTGCAGGGTAGCCAATGTTATTGCTATTCAGAGTAGACCCATTGAAATTAGCAGACATGGCTAACTTTGACCCATTAATTTCAATGCGTCTACTCTGCATAGAACCCTTGACTCTGTGTGCCTCCCAAACCCCCAGCTTCTGGCTCTGGGGACTTCACCAGATTTGGAACATGGCTGCAGATGCAGCACTGGCAACCCAGTAAGGCTAGAACCATGCTTGAAGGGAAGCTGGCACCTGCCCTTCCGTAAAGATCTCAGCAAAGTGCACAGCGGGGGGTGGGGAAGCAAAGTCTTCAGTTGCTTTAATACAATATCGCTTCTCTTCTGGAATCTATGCTCAGTTTGGTATTTCTGTTTTTGTTTGCAAAGTCAGCATTTTCTGTGCTTGTTTGGAATTGCAGCACTGAAACTGACTGGCAGAGAGGGAATATGAGGTTGGCCCTGGCCATGTATATTCATGTAATTCTGGTACTAAGCTTCAGATTTCATTAGAACGTCAGATATGTTTCAAAGGTGAGGAATGGCAGGTGGAAGACACAAGGTACTGAAAGTTAGGAAGAAGGAGCTATGCAGGGAACTCATGCCTTGAGCTATGAGAGTGCAGGATGTGTGTGCATTCCTTTAAGAAGGACCCAAGTTTCTCTCTTTTAATGGCCATAAAAATTGTGACCATGGAGGCAAAGCCTGCTGGAATTGCAGAAGTGTTTGAATCAGGTGGACTTGGGTGCCCTGCAAAACCTTTTTCTCTTTCTCCCTCTGGCTCAGCAGCTACAGAGGCCTGAAATGATGTGCTCTCGCTTGATGCAGCAGCTTCACTTTGCACCCTATAACATGTGTTCCATCCTTTTCGTTGAATTCCCACATTCCTGCACTGTTCAGACATGCTCTTGTTTTGTCTCCTGGTTCAAAGGTGCCGGATTGCTCCTTTTGATTGACGTAATTCGGCTGCTGGCGCCTAGTCACATCGTTCAGATCAGTGCAGAAGACTTCAGGGACATGCCTCAGCTATCCCCAGAGTATATCCATTGCACTGCTGGCCTGCACACAAGAGGCAAAGCACTCCTCCGGCGCAAGAGCCTGAATGGGATGGAGGACTCAGGGCAGCAGGGCTTGGCCCAAGCAGGCTTCCACCCTCCACATCCTGGACATCAATTGCTGTGTGTCCAGCCAGAGTTCCCAGGAGCAGGGAACGCTGGCACTGGGTAAGTGCCACGCAATGCCATGTGGGCACTGGGTGGGTGGGGTGGAGAGCAGGACAGGGTAAAGTGATACCTTAAGGCCTTTCCATGACTAGCTAGCCTCACTTTGCTGGCGCCTCTGCTTGCCTTTGGGAGTCCTTGACCCACTCTCTTTGCATCCCTTCCTGTCTGTCTTGTAATGTATATTACAAGCAGGTCACTAGCAAACTGTTGCCTAATAGTGTACTTGCGATAACAGCAAAAGAGTATTGTGGCATTTTAAGTACTGTTTGTGTGTGAGAGAGACACTAGCGGGAGGGGGGCTCTGCGTCCCTTCTTGCTCCGCTTGTCAACCCCCACCATATTAACTTCCTGGAGCTTCCCCTTCCCATCCCATGCACCTACTAAACCCACTTTTCACCTTCCCAACCCCATTTCTTTTTTTTTTTTTTAAATGATATTTATTAAAATTTCAAAGAATACAAGAATTACACAAAAACAAAAAATAAAAATACAAGAAAATACAAAATACAAAAAAAGAATAACAAAACCCTTATTAAGGTATAACAAAGAAATGAAAAATAAAAAGAAACATACAAAATAAAAACAGTTAAAAACACATTAATTTTCCATAGCATATCTTCCATACAATTATTTCCCCGGACCTCCTCATACCTCCCTTTTTTGTTAGTTCAGTTTGTTAGTTCAGCAAATCCTTACCATTAAGCTTTTACCCATTTATGAACCTTTTTTCGTATCTCTTAAAGCATTACAGCTGGAAACCACTTAGTTTCTATCCAACATCCTTCTAAGATTCATTAATTTTACAATATTTCTGTAAATAGTCTTTAAATTTCTTCCACCAACCCCATTTCTGTGGCCACTTCTCTTTTCTATTCTGCAGCCCTCCTTTGTGCTGTTGCTCTCACCTTCAGTCCCATGTCCCTCTCCTCCTTCCGCCTCATAAAGCTGGCCAGAGAGTGTGCTTCCCAACCAGTCTCTGATCTAGTTCTCATTTTGCTCCTCTAGACGCACCCACAGCAGTGTCCTACGAGACATGGCAATCTTGGCGTACTTGGGCCAGTTGCAGCCCCCAGACGTGGAATCTGTGTTTCCTTTACACAGCCTGATACCCTATCAGGTAAATGTGCCTACGCAGCAGAGGTTTGTGTTAGTATTGTCGTTACAGAGGCTTTGTGTAAGCAGCCAAGATGCAGTTACCACTGGGGAATGGTTACCCTAAAGACATTCCGAGGATTCTCTCTGTCCTGCTCTTTCAGCCCAGGCTGCTTTCAGTCCATCCAGCCTGGCATTGTTTTCTCTGGCAGGCAGCAGCTCTCCAAGTTCTCAAGCGGAAGTTTTTCCCCAGCCTGGCTTCCTGACACCCTTTTGAACTTTGAAGATGTGAAGTATCTTGCATATGCAGAGTATATACTTTGTCGCAGAGCTCTGCCCCCTCCTCCCTCAAGTATCCCCAGTAGCTTGTCCCCAGGATTTGGCATCCAGAGGTATTCTTCTGTAAAAATAACAGGAATTTCATTTCTGGCTGGTGATGCCAAGCGGTCATTAGCAGATGTAGCCCACATGAATTTGTATAACTGAAACAAAGCAAATTGCTGGTTGAGTTTACGCTCTTGCTTTTTGTTTCCCAGGTACCTTTCAATGCCGTCGCCCTCAGAGTCATACACACAGATGTTGCTCCTGCCCACATCTTGTATTCTGTCAATGCCAGCTGGGTTGGCCTCTGCCAAGTGCCAGATCAGGTGCCGTGTAACGCAGACGGGCCGGTCTTGTTGATGCACACCCCCATCTGCAACTGCCTGGGCTTTGGTAAGTGTCTTGCATTTGTAGCACCCCTCTCTTCCTGTTTTTTAAATTCTTAGTATATTCTAAAATGAAATCAGTCCATTATAGTGGGAGTGCTTACCCTTTCCACTGGGAACTGTTCAGAATCAAAAGGGGCAGCAATCCATGGACTTCGGCTGACCTTGGTAGATAGCCAAAATGTATTCTTCCCACCCAGCTTGCCCTTCCCCTTGAGAAGGAGGACCTTGTCTAGCCAGGGCAGGTGATGCAGGACTACACAGACAAGTCCCCCTCCCTTTTGCTTGTAAGAAGCAGCGTCCCCTCTTGCTAAGCTCTGTGGGTTGGCTACCACTATCTGGCTCATGTGCTCTGCCCCCAAAGTGCTCCAAATATTTATTCCAGTGAAATTATATATTGACCTTTCTGAGGGCAATTTGCACTATTTGGATTAAAAAATATATATATTACAGTATGTAATTAAAATAAACACCAGTTAAAAAAAAGAAAAGAAAAACCAAAGTAGCAGCAGATAAATATGAACTAAAATATTGTGATTAAAAACCAAGTGATGATTTCTCTTTAGCCCAGAAGTAGGTGTCTAGATATTTGCAGAATGTTGCTAAAATGTCCAGAGGTAACCTTAGTTGTGCCAGCCTGCTAAGTTGTTCTGGAATACTCAAGGCTTGTTCTTCATATGCCCCTTTCTACAGGAATCGTCCGAGGGGTGGACACAGACAAGAAGCTGTACCACATTCTGACACCAGTAGCGCCACAGAACTTGCGATTTGTGAATTGCTTACTGATTGGAAGTATCCCTATTCCTAATTGCATCTTCCTGAACCAAGTAAGGACTCTTCCTTCTATTTATCCTGAACCCACTGCCAGCCAGAGCTATCGGAGAATCTGAGTTTTAATATTCAGAGGGAGAAAGCAATTTCTCACCCTGCCCCCATTTCTTTCCACGATTCACAAATACTTACTGGGTAATGCTCACTCTGCTCCTAGTGTCCTATTGGCCTTAAAACTTTAGAGTCTGATAGATATGTTTGTTGTTTTGTTTTTTAAACCTAATGAGTCTTTTGCTGGCATTTGCCGTGTGTGTGTGTGTGTGTGTGTGTGTGTGTGAGAGAGAGAGAGAGAGAGAGAGAGAGAGACAGACAGACAGACAGACACAAGGTGTCCTATAACACTGTCTTTTCTTTGTCAGGTGGGGATTGAAGGGGAGATACCCTATGTCACGTCGGAGTATAACTATGACATTTCAGGTGCTGGGAAATTGAAATTGAAAAAGCATCTTAAGAGGAGAGAACATACGCAGCCATGAGCTCCAATCTAAATCCTCCTCTGCAGGAACTGATCAGCTCAGGAGACATGGCATGTTCTCAGGGGACTTTCCACAGGAGACCAGTTACAATTTTCACAGCTGAGAGTGTCATGCTGATCCACTGTCATGTTTTATTCATTTGTGTGTTTTCTTTGCATCCTAAAAAATTAAACTTTTGATATAAACTGCCTTTATGCCACATTCTTTGAGGTCCTTGGTGCAGGACTCACCAAACAGTGGCCCTTCTAAGTGTGGGTGAAATGATGCTTCTTTTCTGTTCCATCACTCTGGTTGTCATGTGCTGGCATGTGTTTCAGTTTTCAAGAGTCTGCAGCAATTTGGTATTTACTGTTCCTCTCTTCTCTGTGAAATTTGGTTTAGGCTACCCAAGATGTGGTGGTGGTGAATATCTGGTTTCAAACAAGAAATTACCAGGCTGCAGTTGCTGCCTGCAGAGGGAGCTCTGTTGCTCTTGCAGTGCCGTGAGCTTGAATGTTCTGGGTGCAGCCTTAACAGCCTTTTACCAAACAGCTCCGTGCTGAGAGGACTCTTGGCACAGGCCACCTGGCTTCCTGAAGATGCTGTAGGTGCTGCGGCTGCTTTTGAGTCCCTTATTGTATTTGGAGAAGATTCAAGGGAGCCAAGCTATTTTCATTGAAACAATGCTTGGCCCATGCCAGAGACCCCATTGATCCAAAGCTGCACTGCAGGAAAGGGATCTACTGCTGAGTCGGCTTGACTTTTCTCAGGCTGTGTAACATCCTTTGCCTACCTGGGCTCCTTTGGTTGTTTTGGACTACAATTCCCATCAGCCCCAGCCAGCACAGTCATGCTGGCTGGAGCCATTGAGATTTGTAGTCCATCGTAGTCTCTGTTTTTTCTCTTGAGATCTAGCAATTCAGTCTCATTTCAGTGCTCATCCTTTGGGCCAGGGAACTATGCCTCACACAAGCTACTTTGATTTTTCTAATCTAATGGTTTTAAGGAGCTAGCTGCAGACAAAAGGTGGTTGAGATCATGTTGCTCAAGCCGCCTGATCGACTTACCTAAAGTCCTCTGGTTCTTGAACTTGCAGTTTTGAAATCCTAGATTTTGATCAATAAGTTGGCCTTTATGTGAACAGGCATCAGTGCACAGCTGGATGCAGTCATTTTAGTGTACAGTGGTACCTCGGGTTACAGATGCTTCAGGTTACAGACTCTGGTAACGCAGAATTATTACCTCAGATAATATTCTGGTAACCCAGAAATATTACCTCAGGAGAACAGAAATCGTGTGGTGGCAGCGGGAGGCCCCATTAGCTAAAATGGTGTCTCAGGTTAAGAACAGTTTCAGGTTAAGAACAGACCTCCGGAACAAATTAAGTTCTTAACCTGAGGTACCACTGTATACCTTTTAGATAGGGATGAGGAACTTACAGTTTTTCAGATGTTGTATTAGCCAAAGGCCAATGATAATGGGACGCAGAGGACTCAACAGCAGCAGCATTATTTATTAAATTTATGTTGTCATCCACTTTTGACTAGAGCATCTTCATTCCTCTGATAACATGGGCTCTAATCCGTGAAAGCTTAGGCTACAATAAATCTGCTAGTCTTCAAAACAAACCCTCTGGAAAGCACTGATTCTGGATCCCATATTATGTGAAACAAAGAGTCTTGTTGAAGCTTAAGTACCAATAAATCTATTACAGTGTTAGAAACTGAGATATGAAAGCTAGGAGCTAAATGGCACCTTAAACCTAGGTTACAGGTACAGCATCGGAATGTCTAGGCCCACTTTTTTATATATAACAAGAATGCAAGGCTGAAAATGAATGAACTGCAGCTAAAATATTATGTTCATTTTTCATATGGTCTAGTCCTTCCCTTGCCCACCTCCCTAATATTCTTAAAAGGGTCTCTTCCCCAGTCTTCAGAGAGTAGCTAGAAGTGGAGAGGTAGAAAGAGCTCCTCCTTTCCTTCCACTCCGCTGTTTTAAACTGAAATCTTAGGTGCAATACTGCACCCAGAACTCAGAAACTACTTGCGCTAATGAAATTCCCTGTCGCAAAATGTGCCTAGAGCAATGGTTTCTAGCACTGATCTATGGTTTTGAGCACTGATCTATCATGGCTCAAGCTTTCATGCAACAGGGTGTGCTTCATCAGATGCCTAAATTGAAAGACACATGTGTAGCATATGGGCAGGTGGGGGAATGGAAGGAAGTGAGGTCAGAGAGGAACGAAATGTGAAACAAGTCAGTGATAAAAGCAAATTACATTGATGATGGGCATAAACGTCAATTTCTGTTGAAGTTTCTCATTCCCCCCCCAGTGTTAAATTCACTTTTCCACATTTCTTCAGCAGTTTTTAAAATTATTTTTAAAGATCTTCATGAAAATTCATCAGCATTTTAGTGCAGATTTCTTCTAGTAAATTCATTTTTGTTTGCGGTTTTGACTAAATGCACACTTTTGCAAGCTGTTTCCCTGATATCATTTGTGAATGTTATTTTCACTAGTATATGCTTTTTAAAACACACATTTCCCCCTAAGATATATGCATTTTTGTTCATATTGTTTGGAAAACTGCAAACTGAAAAATTTGGAGAAGTGCAGCTTTCGTGGTGCACATTAAGCAGTTTCTCATTAACGTGCAATTTTCCCTTCATCTCTGGTGACAGCAGAGAAACCCTGGTGATTAATAAGCTAATTGACACATGTATTGTAGTGATAAAAACAAACACCCTTTTGGGTTGTATCCAGCTAAATTCTAGTTGGAATAAACCCATTGAAATCAACAGCCATAAGGTTAGCCATATTGATTAATTCCAATAGGTCTATTTGGCAGTATGGCTCCAACCCTTCATCCTGATTTGGTTCACAAGTTGATAACCTAGGACCTCTTGACGAATTGCAATCCAGCCGTTTTCTGCTGCCGTCTCCTATTTGAAGTTCTGCCAATAGAAATTATTTTGTACTGCCTTACGATCGGTAACGGAGTGTCCTGGAATTGCTGGTTTTCCTGTTTAATACATACTATGTGAAACAGCATCTGATGTATTCTATTTACAAGTTGTCCCAGCTCAGATCTCCCTTGGGGTGGGAGAATTTACTATTCAAGTCTACAAACAGCTACCTTAAAGCCACTTTTAAGTAATTCAGAGAGACCACAGGAAATCCACTCCTCCGTCCCCATTTAACTATTCCTTTTTGTGCTAGAGCAACCTACGGGGGAAAAAATGAACTTTACCAGTTTTTGTTTTCTTGAAATGGGAGGGCTTTGTGTTGGGGTTCGCAACCCGGGGCGTTCTCATTGGCTGAGGCCCGCATACGTCACGCTGTTGGCAGTCGAAAGAGTTAAAGTGTTAGCTTAATGTGTTCTTAATTCTCCCCATATGGCCAAGTCTGGCTGCACAGGAAAAGCTTTGGCTGACAATCTACCCTGAACAGTGGCTAGGGTAAATATGGACGCCATCTGTGCAGTGCTTTAGACGGGTGGGGAGGGGATTGGAAATCACATATGAAATATCAGGGTCTGAGGCAGCCAAAGTTTTAAATGTATCTTACCAGAGACAGAAAAGCACAGATGTCCATAGGCAAAAGGCAGGCACCCCTCTGCCTGTGGAACGAGCTGCACAAGCCTTTGAATCTGAAATAATCGGGCACTGGGGTGGGATGGGGGAGATGAAATCAGGGGTGCGGTGGTGCTTCCCTTAGTTGGTTCTGAGTAGCTGGTTGCTGTAGCAACCGGTCCTGCCTGCCTGATGCTCAGTGGCCTGTGCCTTGAGCTTTTCTAAGGGACTTTGCTTCGCTGACTGATTTGTTTGCATGGCGGGTTGTGGGTAAGAGAGTGAGAGCTAAACCCAGTGCAATAAAATAAACTGGGCAGGCTTGGAGGAGTAGCAAAACTGAGCCGTGGAATAACGCTTTGGAAGTTCTTTCTCCCCTCCCCACCTGGTGGGCGCCAAGGCTGGAGAGACGGCTTGGTTGCCGAGTTCATTTTCGGTGGGGGTGGAGGTGTGTGGCCGCCTGCCAGGAAGGGGGAAGGCCCAGAAGCGGGAATCCAGACGGCGAAGGCACATGAAACGGACAACCCTAGGAAGCCGGTGGTAAAATATACAACGCCCAAGGGAGGCTCTCGGCTCTGGAAAGAAAGAAACGTGGAGGAGGCCAAGAGGCGCATACTTTGCTCTCGCCGCCTGAGTGGAAAAGCTTGAGCAGTGGGAGTCTGGCTGCTGAGCACCAGGGCTTTCTCACTCCCTTCCTGAAGGGTGCAGAGCAGCGCTGAGCCCCTTTCTGTTTTGATTCCTTTGCTTTGTGGTGCTGTGACTGCTTCTGCTCTCTGGACTGCTGTCTGCCCACCCACCCTCCCATTGCACCCCCTGGGACTCTGGCTCCGCGAGAGGCAAGGGGATGAACTCGGTCCTGACCAAGTATGGCTCCCCACCTCGCACCTGGCTCAACCTGCGCTTGGGAACAAGTAAGTGGTAACAGTCATGAAATAGGCTGGGGGTGGGGTGAGATCTGCCGCTTCAGGGCAGTTAGCTGCAGCCTGGTGTTTTGTGACGGTAAGGTCTCTGCAGCCTGGAATGGGTCTTCCATGTTCAGGAGCAGTCTACGCCTGAAATAACTGGTGCTACGGGCAAACGGGAAGGCTCTTCCTTTCATGCCTGGCTGGTGGGTTTTATTGAGATATCTTGGTGGCCCTTGCAGGAAACGGGTTGTGGGGCTACATGGGGCCTTTTGTCTCATCCAGCAGGGTTGCCCCTTGAGCTCTTTAATGCCAGTTCAGGATTTCTTCTGCCATGCACCCCACATCACTAACATTCACAAGTGCCATAGTTTAAAAGTGCCTTGAGCTCCTTGCAGATGATGACATTGCTTCTCGGACCCCAAACGGAGCAGTGAGAGACTCGGGGGGGGGGGGGGGCTGTGCTTACCCAGGCTTCGGTTTCCTTGGCATGAAGGTCAACAGAGACTGGTGTCATTAGGATGTATGGTTTTATTTGCACATATCTACAACCTGAGCATAGGATGGAGGGGCTCACAGCATTAACTCCCAAACAGATCTTGCTTCCCCATTAGGGTCCCAAGGTAGCCCCAAGTCACGGCTTTGGGTCCAGCACAGAGCAAGGCATGCCTCTGCATCTCCAGCTTACAGCACAGCCAAAAAACACAACCTCTTGTCTCTTGTTCTTCTATCTTCTATCTATCCAGCTAGGTGATGGAGCTTGCCCCCATTTGTCTCTATGACAACAGAACAACCTCTTTCTAATATAAATGGCAGCACTTAATCATTGCCTTAACAATGAATCGGGTCGGGCTGTTTTCCTCTTATAGATTCTAGCCTCACCTATACAGAATCACAGGTTTGGAAGGGGCCCATGGGTATCATACACACTGACTCCTCTAAACCTGTAGCAATATCCTTTGGGATCCGTCCAAAGGCCTAGCTGTCCGTCATCCATCCTCTCTGTGGCCAAACAGATGATTCTGGAAAACCTGCAAGCCTGAGTGTAACAGCAGACTCCTCACTTGTGATTCCAAGCAGCTGGTATTCACAGGTATTCTGCCTCCTGCCCTGGAGGAAGCATAGGTCCTTTTTGACTAGCCTTTGATAGCCCCATCCGCCAGGTATTTGTGTAATCACCTTAATAAAGCCATCCAAGTTGGTGGTACTTCATGTTGCCCTGAATATTCATCTTCCTCAGATGACCCTGCTGGATTCTAGCATTATTAGAGAGGAAGAAAAACTCTGTTCACTTTCCCCACCTCGTATCTAATTTTATACACCTCTATCAAGGGTCCCTTCTTTACTCATCCTGTCCTATGACGAAAGTTGTGGCCAAAATCAGTTTCTTTTCCCACTGGAGGGGAGAGGGCTAAAGACCCCTTTGCCTGGGTTTCTGCTTGGGCAGGCCAGTGGCAAGCTTATCTCGCTAGCCCTTCAGCCTTGCTCTGGGAAAACAACAGTGTACAGTGGCCAATGAAAACTATAGACTGCTGAGATCCCCGTAACTCCCAAGAATGCAGCCATCCTATTTAGCACTGGGCCTGTCGAGTTCAATGCCACTACTGATCAGCAGTGGCTCCCCAGGGGTCCAGATGAGACCCAGTGCCCCCCTACCCCGCATAAACATTGAGTTCCCTCCTTTACGTATGAAACCAAATATGTGGCTTTTGATAATGCAGCGATTCTGAGCCAGAAGTGGGAGAGAACTGGTGATTTTATAACCCTGGCTACCTCTTTGGCAACTAGGACAGACAAAACAAACTGTTCTGAGCATTTCCCCCCCTCTCTTAAAATAAGCAAAGTAGACACTGATAAATTAGCCAGCTGGAAAAGGGTTCACCCTGCCCGCTTTATTCTCCCAAATCATTTCCTTCCCTATTATAGGGAAATGCTGCTCGTTTTTGTGCCTCTCAGGAATGAAGCAGTCCTTAAATGTTTTCATTAGCTGTTTTCTTCCTCCTCCTCCTCTTCTTCTTCTTCTCTCTCTCCCCAGTCCCTTCTTCTCTCAGACCCAAGAAATGTTGGTGATCAAGGCAGGGAATCCAGCTGGCACCCCCCCTCCCCTTGCACTGCTGAACCCGGGGCAAAAGCAAGAGGCAACTTCTCCCCGTTTTGAGATGCTGGGGAATGTCTCAAGAGCACCATTCTCCACCCAGGGCTGCATTCAGTCTTATCAGACTGAATTCTCCACCCAGGGCTGCCTTAGTTTCCCTGATTACAGCGGTAGAGCTTCTGTCCCGTTTTCTAACATTCCTTTCACACTGCAGTACCCATTGTGTTCTGCAATGGTGGCTTTTGGACCAAATATACTAGCATGCAGTGCTAAATTTCGTTCACCCCAGTGGGCATGGTGTGGCACAATGATGACTCTGCCATTGGACAATGTCCCTCCCCACTTTTCACACATGCCTGCTCCTTTTCTCCCCGCCCTCGCAAGATTCCCCCACCCCCGTGAAAATTGCAGGAAAGAAATGTACAACCTCCCCAAATCTCGTCACTTTACTCTCATGATTTTCCAAGGTTCAAGGTGCTTCAGACAGATTAATTTTTTTCCTGGAACCAAATCGCATGGAAATTAGCACTAGACATGCTTTTCTGGAAAAGGCTTTTACATTGTGTGAAAGCTGAAATATAATGCAGACATTTTGGACAAGAAATGGAAATGGAACACTGTGCAGCCCAGACCTGCCTCGGCTAGGCGAACGTCCCAAGGACTGGCCAATGAGCAGCCCAGTCATTCCCCTGAATGAAGCAGCTCCCTCAAGCAAGTAGATCCTGTGGGCTGCGGAGCCCGCACCCCAAGCTATTAAAGGAGCTGTGGCCCTGCTGGCTTCAAGAGGGGTGGAAGATGCCATCCTATTGCCCGTGCTGAGAAAAGACTGAATTCTTTTCCTACCTGGAGTGCAGGGACACCATCTTTCTTTTCCTCAGGACAGTCCTGATCAGTGGTCCCTTTGTAAAGAGCTTGCAGCTCATGGGAAGCTTACGAGGCAGACCATTGGTTCATCTAGCTTAATACTGTTTGCACGGACTGGCAGCTACTCTCCAGGGTTTCAGGGAAGGGAGCCTTCGCCATCCTAACTGGAGATGCCAATGGGGAATGAATCACAGAATTGTTGTGTTGGGGGGACCCCAAAGGGTCATCTAGCCCAGCCCCCTGCAATGAGCCTGGGACCATCTACATTTTTTAAAACAGGTGCTCTACTCCCAAGCTAAGGCCCTTCCCTAAATTCTCCTTCCAGGCCGAAATGAGTTTAACATACCTGCCGTTTTGAGTTGCTTAGAATAGAAAAGGCATTTGTCTTGCCACCACTGGTGTTAAGATGGACCTGATCCGGTGCCATGTCAGGACACTTGGGTGGGTTTTAAGTGGGCTAGGATGAACCTAAGAAACATCGTTGCTGGTGGCTTCATGGCATCATAGAATGGCAGGGCTGGAAAGGAACGCCAAGGGTCATCTAGTCCAACCCCCTTTCGATGCCAGAGCCGCAGATACGAATGTGTGCGTGGGGATGAGGACCTGTGTTTTGCTTTTTGCTCTGAGAACTTAATCCAGACCAGGGCAAAGCCAAGGGTCTGGATGGTGCTCATCACAACCACAAGAAACATTTAATTTTTTTTACCTCCCCCTTTTTTATTTTTAACAGGCTGAAGAAGCTTGAGGTTTTTCGCGGTGCGGCTTCTCACGCAAGTTTCCCAGGACCTGGCACTGTTCAGGCAAGCTCTCGTTGCCAACAGCCTCCGCCTCCCCCCCCCCCGCCGCCCCTTGCACACAGACACTCTGGTTTTAGCACAGCTGGCTTTCTGCTTTTTTTCTGCAAGTGGAAAAAAATAGCAGGAGATTTAGAGCAAGCGCTGTGTCCTCCCGAGGAGATGGCTGCCTTAAGGAGCAGAAGAGAGCCAGTGCAGTTGGGTATACAGAGTGTTATCGGGTCTGGACTGGGGAAACACGCTGAAAGCTCCTGAGGTTATTGAGGCTAAAATATTATCATTCCATGTATGTGTCCCCCACCCCACCCCCTTTCAGGGTGTTGCTAGGTACTTAAAGGAATCAGAGATGCAGGCCAGTTATGCAGTAGATGCCTTGGGAACTCCTTGCCATTTGATATTGCCATACTCTTTTTTTGGCACCTGCTAGAAACATTTTTTTTTAGACAGGCCTACCCAGAAATTTAGAAAGTTGATGTGAGTTTTAGTTTGTTTTCAGTTTATTATTTTAGCTTTTTGAAAGTCTTAAATTGTTCTTACTGATAACTTTTATCTTTTTTGTAAACTTCGAGGGTTTGGTTATTTTTTACAATCAGGTGGTGTATGACTCTAAATAAATAAATAAATATGATGATGGGTGGCTTTTCATACAATTGTAGAGTTGGAAGGGATGCCAGGGTCATCTAGTCCAACCCCCTGCAATACTTGAAAGATGGCCATCCAGCCTCTGTTGAAAAACCTCCAGCGGATGAGACTCCGCCACCTTCTGAGGTTGCCTGTTCCACTCTCAAACAGTTCTACCAACAGAAAGTTCTTCCTAATGTTTAGTCTGAATCCCCTTGTCCTCTGAATCAATTGGCTCAGGTCCTGCCATCTAGAGGAGCAGAAAAGAAGTTTGCTCCATCTTCCATGTGGCAGCCCTTCATATATTTGAAGATGGCTCTCATGTCATCTCTCAGTCTTCTCTTCTCCAGGCTAAACATACCCAATTCCCTCAACTGTTCCTCATAGGCCTTGGTTTCCAGACCCTTGATCATCCCAGTCACCCTGCTTGTCAGTATCCATCTTAAACAGGGGTGCCCAGAACCTCCAAGTAGACACTGAACAAGGCAGAAGAAAGTGGCACTATAACTTCCCTTGATCTGGACATTAGACTTCAGCCAATGCAGCCTAGAATAGCATTAGCTTTCCTTCCTTCCTTCCTTCCTTTCTTTGCTGTTGCATTACACTGTCAACTCCTAGATCCTTTTTACCAGCCCTGGGATTTGAGACTCATCCTGCTGCCCTATAAGCAGAATTGAGCAAGACTAAGTTTAAAAAGGGAACAGGGGTGAGGAGGTCTGGAAATCCCCACCCCTGCCAAAACAACAACAACAGGCTATTATAGCATCTTCTTCCAGCACCCTAGTTTCTTATTGCCATTGAAGGTCTGAGGAACCCTTCACAATCAAGGCTGCCGGGACCAGAAACAGCCCATCTCTGTGTTCCAAAAGTGATGCAATGCCCAGGAGCTGGGTTTTAACATCTGTCTCACACACTTGTGTTCAAGGTCAATCAAGTTTGACAGGCAGAGAAAAGAGAGAGAGAGGGTTCCAGGAGAGAGAGAGAGAGAGAATGAGAACACATCAAGAAGCAATGCTTGTGGCTCTTTTTCAGTCCTCACAGTGGCCAAAAACATGCCCCAGTTGACATCAACAACCCTTTCCCCATGAATTTGTCCAATCCTCTTTTAAAGCCATCTAGTTTGGTGTGGCCATCCCTGTCTCCAGTGGGAGTGAGTTCCACACTTTAACTGCATGAAAAAGTCATTTCTCTTGTCTGCCCTGAACCTTCCAACATTCAGTTTCATTGGATGTCCATGAGGTGCTCTCTGGCTAACTTATTTACGGCCAGCTCCACACCCCTTTCCTTTGATCAGGGCCTAAAAAACCCCAAAGCCAGCTGAGAATTGTATCCACCTCACACTGAGCCCCTTGGAGAGAAAGGTGGGGTAGAAATTAAATAAAGAAATAAACAATGTGCTTTTGGGCTGCGAAACTTGACCTCTTAAGTGTGGGCCAAGGAGGCTGGGAATAGGGGTTCAGCGTGAGGCCAGAGAAGGTGGCTCAGATTGGCTCCCAAAGCATCCTTTACCTGGGACACAACCTTGGACAAGATGACATTTTGGATCCCTTCCAACTCTACAGTTCTGTCATTCCAGCCCCAACTTCTGGCTTTGCAAGCCATTTGGCTCCAGGGACCACTTTTCTCTGTGAGTTCACCCCTCTCCCCTTCTCTATCTTCCTTCGCTGCTTGATGAGGAATGCTGGGGCCTTGTCAGAGTTTCCATCCATTCGGGCCGAGGTGTTTTAAAAGGCAGGATGGCTGCAGCTTGTTCGTTCCAGGCTACAGTCTGGTGCTCTTGCCTGCCAGGAGGTTCTCCTTCCAGAAACCTTTGCTGAAAGGGGGAATGGGGGTCGGTGGCTGAGAGGGAACAGCAAGAATCTGCTTCTCAACGAAGCCCAGCGAAGAACACACAATTCCGATTTCTGTGGTGTGAATTGTACAGAAAGAAGGGGATATCACCAGGTTGGAGCACGGGAGAAATAATAATAATAATAATAATAATAATAATAATAATACCCCGTCCATCTGGCTGGGTTGCGCTAGCCACTCTGGGCTGCTTCCAACACATACAAAAACATAATAATGTGGTACCTCAGGTTACAGACGCTTCAGGTTACAGACTCCGCTAACCCAGAAATAGTACCTTGGGTTAAGAACTTTACCTCAGGATGAGAACAGAAATCGTGAGGTGGCAGCGGGAGGCCCCATTAGCTAAAGTGGTTCCTCAGGTTAAGAACAGTTTCAGGTTAAGAACGGACCTCCAGAACGAATTAAGTTCTTAACCCGAGGTACCACTGCAGAACATCAAATATTAAAAACTTCCTGATTTAGGGCTGCCTTCAGATGACTTCTAAAAGTTGTGTAGTTCTTTATCTCCTTGACATCTGATGGGAGGGGCGTTCCACAGGGTGGGTGCCGCTGCCAAGAAGGCCCTCTGCCTGGCTCCCCATAGCTTCGCTTCTCATAGCGAGGGAACAGGCAGAAGGTCCTCGGAGGAGGACCTCAGTGTCTGGGCAGAGCGATGGGGGGTTGGAGACGCTTCTCATGTGTACAGCCTGAAGGCCAGCCTGGGAAATCATCCTTGCAGAGCTAAGCGCGGGGCCTCCATGTTTTGAGGCAGCCTACCTGTACAGGGCAGATGCTGGAGGCAAGCAGCAGGGGTGGGCTGTTGCCTCCACAAAGCCCATAGATGAGGGGATGCGCAAAGTCACCTTGGCTTGCCAGCGTGGAAGGACAGGACGCTGAGGTAGATGAACCTTCAAGGCTGCTTAGTTTTTGTGGTGGGTAAGAAGCCTTGGGTGTAAGCCGCCCCTCTGCTTCTGCCTAGCAGTTTATCTTCTATGAGCCAAAAATAAGTTCTGGGTCCATTTTCAAGGGAAAGAAAGAAAGAAAGAAAGAAAGAAAGAAAGAAAGAAAGAGATATTGGAGACAGGTTGGAGACAGGTTGGCCTTTCAGAACAGACACCCGCCTCTGATGCCAAAGAGCATTGTGATTCCTCTGATAGATGAGCCTTGTTTCCAGTGACCTTTGCAAGTTAAATAGAAAAATGGGATTTAATTAGGCATGCAGAACAAGAGGGGGACTTGGTTGTGCCCAGTCTGTTTGCACAGATCCTTCTCTTTACCTCCCACCTGGGCAGGTGAGTGTGTGCTAGAATAAAAGGAAAGCAACTCAGTGCATGCAGTTTCTCATCCCTCAGCAAAAGCCCTGCTGCCCCTTTCTTCTCTCCCTTTGCACATTTCCCCATGCCACCCCACCGCCCAGTTTTGCTTCCCCCCTCCCTTTGCACATGCATGCTGCCTGTATTTCTGGGCGTGCTGTAGCATCGGGTTGAAAAGGAAAACCAGCTGTAGAATCCAAGTCTGTACAAAACCAGCAAAGGCGAGTTCAATTGCCAAAAACTCATTTTGGGCGGCTGAGTCAACAGATGGGAAAAAAAAGTGGCTGACTTGGAGGAGCATGTCAAATTGTCTGGTGGGCAGCAAGCCAGGTCCATAGAAGAGGGCAGGTCTGTGGGGCAGCCAGCTGGGGTAGGAAGTGTTCTTTCTTTCTTTCTTTCTTTCTTTCTTTCTTTCTTTCTTTCTTTCCTGGAAGTGGGACGGAAGCCCCCAACCCAGGCCTGTGATGGGAAGCTGGCAGAGGTATAATTTCAAGGAATGGGCTGAGCCTCCTGCAGTTCCACCTTCCGAAAATCCTTCCCTTTAATCTTGACTTTTGAGGATTTATCAGAGCAAGCTTCAAAGAGCCCTCAAACCACATGCCACTTGCAAACCCTGCAGTGTGCTATAAGGCTATTCCGCTCCGCAAAAGGGAAGGGAGGCATGAGGAATTGGGGGGTGGGGGGAGAGAGAGAGAGTGTAGCATATTCCTTGGGAGAAGAAGCTTTGTAAAAGTTAAAAAGACTTTTGCTCAGTGGGCATTCCTGCTTCAGAATGGGGTGTGCATGTGAGGGTGTGTGTGTGTGAGAGCTGACAAGTGATAAAGACCTTCTTACTAAAAAAAACAACAACCCCACAAGTGTTTAAAATCTAGCCTGGGTGCACTTTGCATGGTTGAATTTACACAGAAGCAGACCTGTGACATCGGTTCCCATGGCATTGTGAGCTGCATTGGAGCAAAGAGTGTTGCCAAATTTCAACTGCTTACCATTTACACTTAACTTTTCTGCATTTGGCGTGTTTTGTTTTTACCGCTGCCAGTAGTAACATGCTGAGCGAGGGTAAACATTTTCTAATAAAACTGACCCAGAGAAGCATATTTAAGGACCTGTGTAGATTTTTCTTTCTCAAAATGAAAAAAAAGAAGCAGCATGATGGAATGAGAAAAAAATACTCCAAGGAATTCTCTACTAAGTCCTGTATTTGGGGGTATCTTTTATCCTGGCCAATGGGAAAAAAATGTCTTGTGAGGGTTTTCAAGCGAAAACTGAGCTAGGGAAACAGAATTCAGTTATTTTCATCTCTCTCCCTCTATTACATGCACACACAACTCATTGGAGGCCATTTATTTATATACATTGGAATTT
This sequence comes from Podarcis pityusensis, assembly GCF_964106645.2. Classification (NCBI taxonomy): domain Eukaryota; kingdom Metazoa; phylum Chordata; class Lepidosauria; order Squamata; family Lacertidae; genus Podarcis; species Podarcis pityusensis. The sequence continues at coordinate 64,359,748 of NC_138033.1, read as the reverse complement.
CAGCTTGGGGTAGTAAATTGTCACCCCACCCCAAAAAACCCTTCCTATGTAAGTTTTCTAGTTTCTGATGAAGAATGTTAACGTCCTCAAAGAAACTAGGCTGAAGATCACACCAGGTTTCCAATTCCATGATTAGACTAGATTGCAATTGTTACATTCCTTGCTATACACCAAACTGAAGGGCACTTCCACTATGAGGAAAGGCACTGCTAAAGTGTTTTGGACATTGTGGTGGTGGGAATGGCTAAGCACAGATGGAATATGAAGAAAGATTTAGAAAACTGTACATACTAGAAAAAGAAGTACTACTTCTTGACACTGTCTAACTCTCTGCCACAAGATGTGATGGCCATTGGCTTAGGTTTAGGAGGAAGTATGGTCGATCAACAGCCATGATGTCCTAGGTGGCACCTCCATGTTCAGAGGCAGTCTGCCTCTAAATGAGAGCTCTTGAGATTAATGGCAAGGGAAGACTCTTGCAATCATGCCTGGCTTGTGTTGTTGTTTATGTTTAGTCATTTAGTCGTGTCCGACAGAAAAGCAATGACAAACCTAGACAGCATCTTAAAAAGCAGAGACAAAGGTCCGTATAGTTAAAGCTATGGTTTTCCCAGTAGTGATGTATGGAAGTGAGAGCTGGACCATAAAGAAGGCTGATCGCCGAAGAATTGATGCTTTTGAATTATGGTGCTGGAGGAGACTCTTGAGAGTCCCATGGACTGCAAGAAGATCAAACTTATCCATTCTTAAGGAAATCAGGCCTGAATGCTCACTGGAAGGACAGATCCTGAAGCTGAGACTCCAATACTTTGGCCACCACATGAGAAGAGAAGACTCCCTGGAAAAGACCCTGATGTTGGGAAATTGTGGCTCTCTGCAAAACTTTGCTGCAGCCCACCATCCTTGCCTGACCTCTGAGACTGCAAGCACAGCTTTTGGCAAGAGGCCAGAAGCATGGCTGATGCAAATCCCACTGATGTCTCTGTGGTTTTGTTCGCAACAACCCTGTGAGGTAGGTAGGTAGGTTATGCTGAGAGATGCTGACTAGTCTGTGGTCACATAGTGAGCTACGGGAACCCACCACCAATTATGCTTGGTCTCGGGTCAGCATTTCTGTTCAGCACTAGACTGTCACTCTTCTAGTAAACAGGTTTTTGTGTGTGCGTCAAAATATTCTGTCCTCTTGAATTGGGAGATAAGAATTGGGCTTCTCATAGGATGCAATGATGCTCCTTTCTCTCATTATCTCCTGCATCAAATTTAAAATCAGCTGCCTGACTCCCACCTTGGAGACAATGGTTCTCTTCCCATGTATGATTTCGACACTCCTTGTTTCTTTCGAAATCTCATTGTAGGGACAAGACCGCCTTATTTTGGTTGCTTTCCAGCAAGATTTCTTTTTCTTTTTCTTAAATGCCCACCATAAGTCTGTCTTGTATCCTTGGCTGAGATCTCTTTCATAAATGATGGAAAGCGAAATTTGTAAAATGTCTGTAGGAGGCACGAGAAAAAGGCCCTTTGTCCGCCTGGGTGCGCAGAACATTGGTCAGTTTCTTAGAAGCTCTTTGCTCTCCCAGAAACCTCCCGTTTCACCAGGATGAATGAGCCACTTGTCTGTACATCTGCCGGAACCTGCTCCTTAAGGTGCAATCCTGACCGGCTACGGCTCAAGCCGCGGATGGAACTTGGGCTAAAAAATGTTGCACTCACCACCATCCCAGGCTGGTGAGACACAGAGAGAGGGGATCACCCTTTGGGCCACTGAGCTTTAAGGAGAAGCCACGCTTCTGGGATTCCTCTATGCAAAATGTTTCTATACTGGAAGAAACGAGGGGCGTACGAACTGGAGACCCTTCCTGCGGACTTGACGGAGCTGGAATGCGCAACAGTGGAGCGCTTTTCGTGGAGTTCAACTCTGGATATCACGCAGGATCTGGAGGGTAGGTCAGGCGCCCTGTGTGCCAAAAGCTCGAGGGATGAGGTCACCCAACCTGGCGCTCGCTTCCCAGAGCCAACCCAAAATTATGCAAACAGTTTTAAGAGTCTTATGCAATTTATTTCCACAATAAGAAGTTGCTTTCTTTCCCCGCTTCCTTTACCTCCCCCTGCCAGGATGCGCCGGGGCTGTTTTATTGCAGGGCAAAAGAGTTTTACAGTTTTAAACAAAAGTGTGAGGTTTGGTAAACAGGCGGCTGAAAATCAAAGTTTGGGTGCTGCTGGGTCCTGCCGACTGTCCAAATATTTGGACAGCAGTTGCAGAAAGGATGAGGATTAGTTCAGAGGCTTGCACACTTTCGGGACGTGGTGCTTGTCTAAATAATAGCAGGAAAAGAGGAAAACAAAGCTTTAAAGAACAATGTGAGCAGAGGAGGAGAATCTTGCCAATCTTGTGGTTTGCTTTTCGGGGGGCTGAGCTGATAGCCTCAGAGTTGGGACCAAGTTGGATGGCTTTAAAAGAGAGTCGGGCAAATTCATGGAGGGTAAGGCTACAAGCCGTGATGGCTATGCTCTGCCTTCATGGCTGGAGGCAGTAATGCTTCTGAAAACCAGTTGTTGGGAAGAGTTGCTGTTGCACTCAGGTCCTGCTTTCGGGTTTCTCTTTGGGGTGCATCTGGTTGGCCACTGCGAGAAGAGGATGCTGGACTTTGATTGGCCATTGGCCTGATCCAGACGGGCTCTTCTTGTGTTCTTACAGATGCTGTTGGACTCCTGTCAACATGGCCAATGGCCAAGGACGATGAGAGATTTATTTATGTATTTCGTTTGTGGATTGCGTCTATATCAAATAGAATTTCAAGTCCAGCACAGATACAGACTGAGATTCAAATTTTCTATAGGTGTTTCCATGGGTGCTCTGAGGGCAGTAGAGATGGCATCTGGCTGATATAGTGACAGGAAGGAGTTCCAGGTGTTGCCACACTAAAAGCCTGATTCCTATGTCCTGTGGAAAGGTCCTCCTGATGAGATAGTATCTGCCAAGGTCTCCTGCAGAGTTCAGTGATCGGTTGGATCTATCAGGAGTGAGATGATCTGTTTGGTATCTTGACCCTAAGCTCTAGAGCAGGGTTTCCCAAGCTTGGGTCTCCAGCTGTTTTTGGACTACAATTCCCATCATCTTGGACCACTGGTCCTGCTAGCTAGGGATGATGGGAGTTGTAGTCCAAAAACAGCTGGAGACCCAAGTTTGGGACACCCTGATCTGGAGAGCTTTGCATTACCAGTACCTTGAACCTGGCCTACTACTTAATGGGGGCCCACCAACATCTGGAAGGGACACCATGTTTGACCTTGGACAATCCTTTTTAAATGTAGGTCTGTGGACCCCTGGTTGGTACCTGAAATAGAGTGCTGGCTGTATGTCCTACTTGCACAGGGCAGTCCTCTGTTTTGAAGGGCTGCAGCAGGAGGAGAGTCTTCTGCCTGAAGGTGTCCTCTATTTGAAGGCTGTTCTTTCAAAGTCTGGATTTAAAGATAAGGAGTCATCAAAAGGGAGAGAAGGGAGAGGGGCCTCTTTGAAGTTGCTAATCTTCTGTGAACAGCACCTGGTCACACCTCTCTCTCTCTCTCTCTCTCTCTCTCTCTCTCTCTCTCTCTCTCCTCTGGTATCTGCCTTGGTTAAAGGCACTGCATTTCTTAATTAGACAGCAGTAATATGTTTGTCCCTGATGCTGGTCCTACCCAATGGCATTAGTGGGCATAACTATTGTAATTGCAGTAGCTCAACTCGATAGTTAGCATGATTTCAGGAGATCTACTCTGAGTAGCTGGATGCAGCCTATTATTTGGATGTTTGCTGCTGTACGCATAACCTACGGTGTGCAAATTGGCGTTCTCTTTTACCTTATTGCATTGTTGTTATTAGTAGTAATATTGAATTTGAACCCCGCCCTTTCACCCCAAGGAGCCTAGGGCAGCAAAGAGGTGCACAATTTAAGAAGCAAAAACAAAAAAAGCAAAAGCATTCTTAAAACAGTTCAAAACATTCCAGAATCACTTACAATGTAAAATCATGTATATCTGATGGTATTGGTTTTCATTTATGTATAGTATAGTTTTCTTTTTCTTTTTTCTTTTTGTTTGTCGGTTTTTGGTATGTATGTTCGTTGCTTTTTGTATTTTTGTGCAATCTTCAAATAAAGAAAAGTGTTTAAAAAACACATGTAAAATCAGTTGCAGTTTTTTATTTTATTTTAAAAAAACATTGTAAAAGAAGTTAAAAATATTCTTCCATCCAAGGATCTTGGGGTTGCCTGAAACAAGCAATTTAGGGTTCAAGTAGATAAATAGGTACCGCTCCGGCAGGAAGGTAAACGGCATTTCCTTGTGCTGCTCTGGTTTCACCAGAAGCAGCTTAGTCATGCTGGCCACATGACCTGGAAAAACTGTCTGTGGACAAACATCGGCTCTCTTGGCCAGTAAAGTGAGATGAGCGCCACAACCCCAGAGTCGTTCGCGACTGGACTTAACTGTCAGGGGTCCTTTACCTTTACCTTCTTTTACCAACATGTAATGGGCCATCCTATCCTGAAACCATAACAGAGAAACCCTCTGGCTTCCTTTTGAAGCTTCCATTGCATGCTGAAGAGGCAATCCACATACCCCACCCTTGACTAGCAGCTTGCCTCTTCAGCAGCCACAGTGGAAGCTTCAAAGAACACACTCCCCACCCCCACGCCAATCCTGGGCATCTCTGCCCAGTTCGCCCCCATGCATGCTTGTCACTGTGAAGCAGATGTGTGTTAATAATGAAGGCTTTCATCCACCCTCCTTCCCCCCCCATCTCTTTCTGTGTGTGTTTGTGTATGTGCAATTTAATACATACAAAGGAGACGAAAGCTAGACCAGTAATCTTCAGTGTACAACAAGAGCTTTTAAGAATGGCTGCCTTAGAAACTGCAGGCCTGTTTTCATTTGAAACGAGATACCTCTGGAAGAACTGCAGGTCAGGTACTGAGCAGGTGCAGCATGGAAGGTCAGAGCTGCACGTTGTCCTGGGACTGGAAGCTCTGGAAACCAGCATGGGGTCCTGGAAGGCTTGCTAGAAGGCTGTCCGATGTTTTGCAAGGCTCCACCTCTGTAAACCGGCTGAAAACCGGCTTACGAAAACCCTTGCGGCTTTTAGAACAAGCCAATGTGAGCGAGCAGGCACCACCAGTAAGTTTATGTATGGAAGAAGAGATTTGGGGAATCCAGTGCACAATTCTGGCCACCTCACCTGAAAAAGGATGTTGTAGAGTTGGGAAAGGTTCAGGAAAGGGCAGCCCAAATGCTCAAGCAGATGAGGGCATGTCATCCTCACCCTGACCTATTTTAAAACTTTTCAACATTAAGAGGAAAGCGCACCTCTCAGTTTTATTCTTGGGGAGGTGGGAGTGAGGTAGAACACTTGGGGGTTTTTTTTTTTGCAGCTCTGAAAATCTCATCCCTGCTTTGATCTCTTTTAAAGTGTGGGTGTGAGTGTGCATACTGCTGTTTGCATAGGAGGCCGGACACTTTGCCACACCAAGTTAATTCCCCCCCCCCCTTTGACTTCACACAAATATTTAGCTCTGGTGCTGCTCTTAGATGTAAACATCTCCCCCTTTGCTGTGACTGATGCCTTCCCTTGGCTGACGGCTGGCACCGCTAGGGAGTTGGTCCTGCAGCAGACCTCCCACTGGCAGGCTATGGACTGGGATGGATGGTGCATGATGGGTAGATGAAAAATCAGAGGGCTCCGCTGCCTCTTTCTAACCTGCCAAGGCAGTGGAATTTCTGATCACTGCTGCAATTTCCCTTGTGGGAACGTAGGAGGAGCGGCTCGACCAAGAAGAAAGGCTGGTTTGTAAGAGGGACATGGCAGAAGTTAAAAGTGTTGTACATGGCATAGAGAAAGCTCAAATCTCTTTTACACACTGAGCTTCTCAGGTAGACTGGAAGGGAACAATAGGCTTGATTACCTTTTTCCTGCCAGGTAAGGGAAGTGGACATAGCTAAGCCTGGCAGGACAGCTTACTCTATGGTATTAACCCCTTCATGCATTGATTAGACCTGGTGGTTATATGAGGCTGGTTATCCCACAGATGGCTGCGCAGAAGGCCAACTCCAAAGAGGATGCTGCGGGCAGACACACATTTCCCTGCTTAGTTCTGTTGCCTCCAGCTCTGTCGTCCTGCCCGCTTCCTCTCTGCCCCCCCCCCAGCTTGCTCCCAGTTCTGCAACTGGATTTCCTTATTTTCTGGTCCTCCTGTGTGTTTTAAAAAGCTTCCCTTTTCCTTGCACTGAAAGGATTCCCTTCTTCGCTCCCATGATTATTCATAATAGGTCAACGGCAATCATAATTCCGCCTGGCGGGGCGGCCAATAGGGAGGCTGTTACTAAGTGGTCAGGGCCAAGAGTGACCCCACCAGTGACAGAGGCTGCATTGTTCTGCGGGGCTTCAGGGTGGTAGTGGGGAGAGAGCAATTTCAAAGTGTGGGCAGCCCAGTCTCTCGAGCAGAAGCACATTTCTCTCACACAACTCGGGCAATAAAGCAAAGAGGACAGGCCGTCCTCCGCTGCTGTGCTTGATACCTAGGTGCCGTCACTGTTCATAGAATCATAGAACTGTAGAGTTGGAAGGGACCCTGAGGGTCATCCAGTCCAGCCCCCTGCAATGCAGGAATCCCTGACAGATGGCCATCCAACCTCTGTTGAAAAACCTCCAACGGATGAAAGGTTGTCCGTTCCACTCTCACCTTCCTAATGTTTAGTTGGAATCTCCTTCCTTGTCACTTAAATACGTTGTTTTGGATGCTCCCCTCTGGAGTAGCATAAAACAAGCTTGCTCCATCTTCCATGGGGCAGCCCTTAAGATCTTTGAAGATGGCTATCCTATCCCCTCTCGGTCTCTTCTTATGCAAGATAAACATACCCAGCTCCCTCAACGAGCCTTCTCCTCCATGAATATGTCCAGTCCCTCTATTAAAGCCATCCAAGTTCAGGACTGTCACTGCCCTCAGTGGGAGGGAGTCCCACAGGTTAACCATGCACTGTGTGAAGAATGACTTCCTTTATATCCGAATCTCCCAAAGATCAGCTTTGTTGGATTTCCACAAGCTCTACTGCTAGGTGATAGAGAGAAAAACTTTCTGCATGCCGTGTGTAAATTTTATAAACTTCCATCATGTCTCCTCTTAGTTGCCTTTTCTCTAAACTAAAAACTCCCCAGTGCTGCTATCTTTCATTTCGTGTGTGTGTGTGTGTCACTCCACCCTCTTGATCTTTTTGTTTGCTCTTTCCGGATTTTGTTGCAAGATGATGGTCTCAAAGTGCAACAGCATTAGGGGGCAGCAGATTCAGGTAGGGAACTTCTGGGCCCACGGACCAATCTTAGTCTGCAGGACCCCATCCGCTGACAGCAGCCGGAGGAGATGGTTTAATCCTGCATTGGCTGTGCTGCCCTATTCCCAGCAGGGAACATGAAATATACTCGGAGTCCTGTAGTGATTTCATGCTCTTTATTGCAGCTTGTAAAACAGTGATTGAATTGCCCCCCAAACCTCAGGCTTTTATATACATTATTTACACAATGAGTCCCATCTAATTGGCTGATTCTGCTTCCCTCTTGGAGCCTGATTGGTCTTTTCCTGCAGGCCAATCATAGAATCATAGAATCATAGAGTTGGAAGAGACCACAAGGGCCATCGAGTCCAACCCCCTGCCAAGCAGGAAACACCATCAGAGCACTCCTGACATATGGTTGTCAAGCCTCTGCTTAAAGACCTCCAAAGAAGGAGACTCCACCACACTCCTTGGCAGCAAATTCCACTGTCGAACAGCTCTTACTGTCAGGAAGTTCTTCCTAATGTTTAGGTGGAATCTTCTTTCTTGTAGTTTGGATCCATTGCTCCGTGTCCGCTTCTCAGCCGTTGCATTCTACGATCCTGCCAGCCTAATAGGCTGATTAACTTCCTCCTGGAGCCTGATTGGTCTTTTCCTGCAAGCCAATCAGTTGTTGCATTCTAGGATCCTACTTGCCTATTGTTCTAGGATCCATGCTTAGTACATAACAGAACAGGATCATGCAGAGAGGCTACAGGATTTAATCTTTGCTTATCTGCTGGAGGAGCTGAGATTAAAGCCCTTTTGCCTGCTTCTTTATGTGGGCTGGGGAAGGAGGTGCCAAGGCTGCCACCCTCCTGCTTAAAGGACAGGCAGAGCAAAGCACATTTTGAAACAGCCTCCAACCTCCTTTAATGGGGGCGGGAGAAGAAGCTGCTTCAAAAGGCAATCCTGTCACTTTAAAACAACGAATGGCAAAATCTTCAGAACTCAGAGGATGGGGGAAGTTAGGATCTAGGAAGGGCCAGGTCATCTCTTGGCCTAGGGATGCTGGGTGCAGGATTGGTATAAAGTATCTATTTATCATCTATCTATCCTGTTTGCAGAGAGGGTAGTAGATTTGTTAGCAGGATGGTGCCAACTGCCTGGGGTGGCCTTGCAGCATTGTAGAGCGTGGAACAGCAGGTCACATATAGCATTTCAGCCCTTGGAATCATTCAAATTGTAGAGTTGGATGGGACCTCCAAGGGTCCTCTAGTCCATCCTCATTGCAATCGCAACTAAATAATCCTTCCTGCCCCTGTTTGGTCTCTTTCTTTCTCTCTCTCTCTGGACACTTCCAATGCCCTTTTGACAAATGCGCCACCCTCTCCCAGGGCTCCCTAAAAAGGCAAAGGCCCAAAACTTTGAGCTTCTCCCCCCCTCCCCACTTCTGAAAAATAAGAAATAAAACTCCAGCTGTGAGTCAGTTTGCTGGCAGCCGGCACCGTACTGGGTCGAAGGGAACCCGCCGATGCCGTCAAGACGAGCGTGGCCTCTGTTGTTGTTGGCTGCATCTGGGGTGGGGTGAGCTGTAATTCACTTGGTCCGCTTCTAAATATAAACCCTGTTGAACCACCTTGGCCAGAAGCTGCAGCTGTGTGAAAGCCATCCATCGCTGAAAGCACCACTTATTTTCCTTTGGCTCGAGGTAGAAAAGAGTGTACTCATCGCCACTCTGCATGCTCCCTGGCCCTCACTCCCTGTGCCTGACATTGGCTTTCCTGTGTCTTGTCTTGAAAACAGCCACTGTCTTGTGCTGCTAAACAATTTTGGTGCTGCTTTGTTTAGTAATTGTTCAAGACTGAAATTTTAAATATTGGAAGTGGGAGAGGGGTCTTTTAGCTTATGCAGGGAGGACAGGTGGCTAGAACCAAGCTGTTTGGCGTTGAAGCCCTGACCTTTGCATAGGTCAAAAATTCATTTTTGTTGTCGATAGGGATGGAAGAATAGGTACATTTCAGTTTCTTTCTGTTTCTCATCTTCCGAGTCTTGTTTAGTTTGCCCCATCTCGGTATCAGTTTGGATTTTTTTTTTTTTTTTAAATCTCTGTGAAAATGCATATGCCACTCCTAATATGCATGTTTCTGTACACAATTTTGCCTGATAGCTGTGTTTTTTGCATGCCATTCTCCTGAATACAGTGCTTTTCTGGCATGAACCTATCCCCAAATTGCATCCTTTCCCCCTACTAATACAGTGGTACCTCAGGTTAAGAACTTAATTTGTTCTGGAGGTCCGTTCTTAACCTGAAACTGTTCTTAACCTGAGGTACCACTTTAGCTAATGGGGCCTGCTGCTGCGCCGCTGCCACCGCGATTTCTGTTCACATCCTGAAGCAAAGTTCTTAACCTGAGGTACTATTTCTGGGTTAGCGGAGTCTGTAACCTGAAGTGTCTGTAACCTGAAGCGTCTGTAACCCGAGGTACCACTGTACTTGCATTTTGGAGGGCTGGCGAACTGCCTTGCACATTTCAGAGAAGTGCAAATTTCAAAGGATAGATGTGTTTTTGTTCACAAAGTGGTTCAGGGAAGGCAAATTTAGGTGGATTGGGCACTGAGGTGCGAGAATCAAAAAGGAGTCTCTCCACTGTCCTTGTATATAATCTCAGAAGGGGCATGGTTGCCACAAAGTCTTTAAAGTTGGCACAAAGATTGCCACCAGTTGCTGGAAACCACGGGAGGGGCGAGAGCCTTTGTCCTTGGGTCCTGCTTGCTGGTTTCCCACAGGCATCTGGTTGGCCGCTGTGAAAAGAGGATGCTGGATGTGATGGGCCATTGGCCTGATCCAGCAAGACTCTTTTTGGGTTCTTATTGCCATGAAGAACACCAGCACTTCAGAATTCACCACTGCATCAACACTTGAGGTGATGGGGAAGCTTCATTGGGACTAAGTCAGAGCTCAGCAGTTGGAAGGTAAAGGTAAAGGTAAAGGGACCCATGACCATTAGGTCCAGTCGTGGCTGACTCTGGGGTTGCGGCGCTCATTTCGCTTTATTGGCTGAGGGAGCCAGCGTACAGCTTCCGGGTCATCGGGCGAACCAGAGCAGTGCACGGAAACGCCGTTTACCTTCCCACCAGAGCAGTACCTATTTATCTACTTGCACTTTGATGTGCTTTTGAACTGCTAGGTTGGCAGGAGCAGGGACCGAGCAACAGGAGCTCCCCTGTCGCAGGGATTCGAACCGCCGACCTTCTGATCAGCAAGCCCTAGGCTCCGTGGTTTAGCCCACAGTGCCACCTGCGTCCCAGTTGGAGGATAGAACCTGCAAAAAAGAAAAGAGAACCCCCCAACCCCCCTTTTTTTGCACTTGTCTGGAAGGCGGTCTCCATGTGGCTCTGAGTTTCTTGTCTCTGGACTCTTTCCGGCTTCCTCTTTACTCACCGTGAATATTTGTCAACAAGCATTTTGCAAAAAAAAATGCCGTCATTCTCTCCCACGCTCTCTGGTTGAAATACTGGCGCATTTCACCATTCGGGGAAGTGAGGAACCGCATGCACAAATTTGTATTCTCACCCCCAACCCCCACCCCACCCCCCGCCAAGAAGAGAGAGAAAGATTTAAACAGCTGGTATGAAAACATTGCCTGGTGAAACCGTTGCCAAGAGCGGTTCTGCGGCGAAGAGCAAAAATAAAAAGGCTAGATTTAGACAAACTCAAAGGGATTTTCTTGAAGCTGCTTTGGGAAAGGATATGTGAAACTCTGAAGAGATGGTGGGCACCAGCAGAGCTAAAGAGAATTTATCTCTGGGGCATCACTAAAGGAAAAACCTGCCTGCTGCCCGGAGATTTGGGCAATGGGGTCTTGTCTGGCATGCCCAAGTGTGTGTTGTTCCTTAGGGCAGATGTGCCTGTCTTAAATGGGAGTCCCTTGGAAAGGCAGCTGTGCAGTTGTGTGTGTGTCCCCTGGGCTCAGGCTTGAGCCCGGATGTCCCGGTGGTAGCCGTGGCAAGGGTGCCCTCACCCAACTTTGGCTGCCGCATGATGAGCCATGTCCATTCCTAGAGAAGGCAGCTCTAGACTCAAGGACGCGTGCTTTCATTTCATCCCAGCTGGACTCCTGGGATGCACTCTGCATGGAGCTGCCTTTGAAGAGCCTCTGGGAACTTCCAAACAGCCACAAAGCGCCCCCTGTGGCAACCTTTAAAATAAATACCGTATTTTTCGCTCTATAAGATGCACCAGACTACAAGACGCACCTAGTTTTGGGGGGAGGAAAACAAGAAAAAAAAATATTCTGAATCTCAGAAGCCAGAACAGCAAGAGGGATCACTGCGCAGTGAAAGCAGCAATCCCTCTTTCTGTTCTGGCTTCTGGGATAGCTGCGCAGCCTGCATTCGCTCCATAAGACGCACACACATTTCTCCTTACTTTTTATGAGGGAAAAAGTGAGTCTTATAGAGCAAAAAATACAGTAAATAGATTGCTTTCTTTCGAAAAAATTCCCTCTACACAATGCGAATAAAAACAAGAAATACAAATGTTTTCCGGCAACTTTAAAGACCAACCCGTTTTGTTTTTTTTATTAGAGCATAATTTTTCATGGACTGGAATCCACTTAGATGCATGACTGAGATGTTGCCCTGGCTCCAAGATTTTAGACCATAGCAACAAAAAGTCACCCGCAGTACTCTGCGGGGGCAAAGTTCTAGAGATCCTGAGAGAGGGAGCTGAACCCTGCAGAACAAAGACTCCAGCAATTTGCTCTGCAAATTTGAACCAGACACCGCCAAAAGGAAAACAAACAAACAGGAAGTGATTTCCTAGGGACCACACATGGATGCTCTTATTTATTTGCCGCCCTGATATGCCTCTTGACAAACGTTCTGCGTTCCCAGACAATATTAAAACATGACAACCAAACCACAGAACAGTAGATTTGGATAGAATTCAAAAAGACTGAGATATTTAAAGGAACTTCACAGATGTGGGGAAATGAATGGCTATTTCTCTCCTCATTTTCCTTTCTTCCCAGCTGACTTCTCATCTGAGTAACGCAGGAAGGATCATGGCCCTGCCTCTCTTAGCAACATGGTTCTCTGAGATCACGGCTCTGCAGTGTTTTGAAACCTGGAGCCTCATCCATAGGCCCTCTTGGATTCCTGCAAGTCATCTTGCCAGTCCTCTGACCCTGGTGGTACCAGCTCCCTTTCACCTCCGATGGGAGTCCGATTGGATTCCTGAGCAGGCCCTGTGCCTGACAGATGCTCCATCCCTGCAGCTGAGGGGTGTCTGCCAAGAACAGCACGTAATGGCCTTTTAAATGCTCTTTGTTGACGGGAACTTTTCCCCGCATAATCAGGGGCTTAGGACTGGAGCCAGCTGAAAACTCTGAAGTTCGCCAGCAACGGAACCCAAGGCTTTTGAGCAGAAGTCTCCCTCTGGGCTGAGAGGTGAGCAGCATGCCCTGACCCAGTAGCTTGCTCTGACTTTACTTTTTTTTTAACAGCATGTGGTTCATTTCTTTGCAGTACAGCTGACAGAAAGACAAGTAGCTTCAGGACTTGATGTGAGCCAGCACTTAACAGTGATTGACCATGGAACCTGTGCTGGGCCTAGAATCGGTCAGGCCATGCAAGAATAAGAAGAGCTCCCAAAGCACGTGCAGAGTGCATTTTGCTTTGCCCTAAGTATCAGTCTCTCCCAGAATGGGGGAAGGTGCTTGTACCACACTAGCTATGGCTCACAAGTTAAAACTGTTCTACATTTTCATTTACTGCTCACTAGTGTTGGGCAATAGGGATACAGGGGGCGCTGTGGGTTAAACCACAGAGCCTAGGACTTGCCGATCAGAAGGTCGGCGGTTCAAATCCCTCCGACGGGGTGAGCTCCTGTTGCTCAGTCCCAGCTCCTGCCAACCTAGCAGTTCGAAAGCATGTCAAAGTGCAAATAGATAAATACCGGTAGGTACCGCTCCAGCGGGAAGGTAAACGGTGTTTCCATGTGCTGCTCTGGTTCGCCAGAAGTGGCTTAGTCATGCTGGCCACATGACCCGGAAGCTGTACACCGGCTCCCTCGGCCAATAAAGCGAGATGAGTTGGTCACGACTGGACCTAATGGTCAGGGGTCCCTTTATCTTTACTAGTGTTGGGTGATATCTGGTTTTCACAACACTGCAATAGATCACCAACTAAACATTACAATATACCAATATACAGTGGTACCTTGGTTTTTGAACATCTCCGTTGACGAACACTTTGGTTTTCAAACACTGTAAACCTGGAAGTAAATGCTTCAGTTTTCGAGCTTGCCTTGGAAGTCGAACATGCCATCCAGCTTCCATATTGAGTTTTCCATATTGAGGCTTCCTTACTGAGCTTTCGGTTTTTGAATGTTTCAGAACTTGAACGGTCTTCCGGAATGGATTACGTTTGAAAACTGAGGTACGACAGTATCACGATGTCTGAAATAAGGATGGAGCTCTGTAGAAGCATTGCCTGGCTTCATGGCTTTTCCCACATTGCGATTTTTGCATAGTGCACACACACACACATCATGATTTGAAATACATATAGCCAGCTCAAAAATGACGAAATCGATATCACAGTATGGACTTCAAACCAGTTTTGGATGCTATATCAATATATCGCCCAGCCCTGCTCTTCACAAAGGGCAGCAAACATATCTCCAATGCCAGTAAAAATAAAAGCAAAACATTTTAAAACAGGTAAAATCAGCAAAATATTAAAAAAGAGTGCAAGTGGACCATTGCATGATCAAATGCTTCTCACCCCGTCCGCCCCTGATTCCTACATATAAAAGAGCCTCATGCTTGTTGATCAAGGGCCAGAGAGGCTTTGAGTTCAAATTCCCACTCAGTCTTGAAGCTTCCTGAGAGACTTTGGAGCAGTCACTCTCAGCCTAATCTGCACCACTGGGTTGCTGTGGGATATAAAATAGGAATAGCGGGAGAGAGCTGTGTCTGTGGGCTTTGAACTTATTGAATTGCAACAGGGGAAAAAATGAGTTATTAAATGAGCTGAGCTGTGGGTTATTAAGTTGAACAGACGTCCTTTGGCAGAAGGACCGAAAGGCGGCTGTGCAACGTGGCCACTGAGGATGAACACGTGTTGGGGTGTTTGCCAGAGTTCCCATCATGTCAGGCCTGGTAGGCTGAACTCTGTGGCAGCAATGAGTTGCATGGTGTTTAAAAAATAAATTTTAAAATCCCAGAATAGCTTGCCTATCTTGCTTATACCCGAAAGGGAATTGCAGGTCTTTTCTGCCTTTTGACCTGAGTTTCGCAATCACATATCCTCCAACTTTCCTCAGATGAAAACAGGGACATTTCTCACTGCCCCACAACCGACTCTCCTAGACCCCCTATTTTTGTTGTCCCCACCACAGAGCATTTCCTATTTGAAGAAGGGCAAGTGCCAGCCCCACAACCACAATGGGATGCAGCACACACATCCTCCACCATCCTGAGAAAACCCCTTCATCCAAATTTTATTTTGTTTTTACTCTTTGGTAGATTTACAGAAAGAAAAGCACACTGCAAGAAATAAATTTTAGAAAGAGGCAAGATTAGATGCAGGCACTGTTTTGTTTTTGTTTTTTTAAAGTCAAGGCTCCTTGCTCTCTTCTCTGCAAGGGTGTTGCTAGAGGGTTCATGTTTACTTGTAAGCAAAGTGCAACGACAGTGACCACTCGCCTGCCCTCTTCATTTGCTTGGAACCTAAATTTTGCATCTATAGCAGATGCAAAATGTGTGTCATGGACCTGTGCTGTGAGTCGCTCAAGTCCCGATCTGCTCCTGTGATCACTAAGCTTTTCCTTTGCCTACAAACCACTCCTTTTTTAAATTTTTGGCTTCTGGGTCCAGCTGGTCCCCCATTAGGACCACAAGCTGGCTGTTGATCTGAAGTTTTGCAAGCTAGGGGCTGTGAAGCTGTTTGCTCCTGACCGGCTGCTGGATAACCTGCCTTCTTCTTCTTCTTTTTTTAAAGCAAACTTTTGAACGCTTTCTCTTCCAGATGAGCGGACCGTGACGGAGGAGAAGGAGAAAGTATTGTACTGCCAAAATCCCAACTGCGTGGAGAAGCGGCGAGCCGCAAAGGTACTGTATTATGATTTTGCATGCGTTTGGGTTCAGGGGGCTTCTGGGAAAGGGGATATTCTTAGATCTTGAGGAAGTTGCCACAAAGCCCACCGTTTCCTCCCAAGTGCCTTGATCTGAGAAATCCAAAGGCTGTGGGGCTCAGTTAACCAAGCCAAGAAGGATGAGGTCACAAATACAGAATCAGTTGTTGGCATTAGGCTGCGACAGGCTCCATCTGCACAATATGCAGTGCTTTGCCATTCCTGTCAACTGCCTCCATTAATTGGGGCATCCCATTTTTGGGGTGCTGTGCACACCCCAGACACATGTTTTTGGGCTCTGTGATCTCATGCAGGTCATGTGACTCGCATGGGAGCAGGGCCATGGGAGCAGACTCCCAATTTCTGGAGTCAACATGTTGGAAGGTATAATATACCACTTTGTAAACAGTCATGGCTTCCCGCAAAGAATCCCAGGAGCTGTAGTTTGTTAATGTTGTTGAGAGTTGTTAGGAGACCTCTTTCCCACCTAATAGAGGGTCAATTTCCAGAGTGGTTTAACAATCAATTCCCCTTCACAGGGTGCTCTGGGAGTGAAATAAAGGGCCTCCTAACAGTTCTCAGAATCCCCAACAAACTACAGTTCTCAGAATTCTTTGGGGCAAACCATGATTGCTTAAAGTGGTATGATGCTGCTTTCAAGGCATGGTGCAGACAGGGCCATAGGGATTCAGACACAGTGAGCCTCTAATCCACTGTGTAATGTTTCTGGGTCCAATAACAAGCACCTGCAATGAGGAGTCATTTTTATAAAACAATCTTTATTCAGGGGATCCTCTAAGACCTTACCCTCCAATAGTTCTCCAATGAAAATAGGGACATCCTAAGGAAAAGTGGGACATTCTGGGATCAAATCAGAAACCGGGATGGCTTCTCTAAATCAGGGGCGTCTCTGGAAAATAGGGACACTTGGAGTGTCTGCTAACTCAAGACCTAAGGAACGGCTGAGGTCATGTGACTCCAGGACAAGTCCTCAAACTGCCAAGCCCTTAACAGTAAAGGCGGGTCAACAAATTGCAAGCTCTATCATTGCACTCAGTAACCGGCGTAAGTGGATGAGACCCCAAGGGGCAGCCCAGCATCAAGATTTCCCTCTCGCCCACCTTCCGTCCCTGAATCTGCCGCATGGTGCCAATATATTGAGTGTTCCCCACCTGCCACTCCATTCCACCCAATCTGCTCCACATCACCACTGCCTGGTGCTGGCATCATCCAACACATTGATGTCCGGACTGGGGGAAGATGGAGTGGGTATCACACCCTTCTTTAATTGGCTGCCAGCCCATCTGAAAAGTTTTGCCCAATGCCTGACTTCGAGAGTGAACTAAAAACGACGCGAGTCCCCCAAAAGTTGCAGGAGCTGCTTATTGTGACATGTGTGAATTTATCCTAAACGTGCCTGCTTTATTGATTTTTTAAAAAAGAAGCTGAATACCTACCATAGGGGCTAACCAGAATGTTTAAAGTGTGTGTGTGTAGGGTAAGGGGTAAAGAAAATAAGAACCTGGCTGCTTTTTCCCAGCTGGGTTTTAGAACTGAATGTGGGTGACTCAAGTTCCTTTGTGCTCCTTCATGTGTGTGGCTGATGGTGCGGCTTGCGCAGGCCATCGCGGAAGACAGGTTGCGGAAAGATGCCAGCAGGAAGGAGACGGAGCCCGATGTTTGGCTCCGTCCTTCCCCTCTGCTCTTTCTGCCTCTCCGCCCTTCCTTGGGTCTCCCCCTTACCTCACCGCCTTTCCCCTCCCTGCTAACAAACCGCAAAGACTTTTCCAGACAGAGTGGCAGCCTCAAAGCCTCAGCAGCTGGAGAAATGTTCAGCTCTCCCCCCTCCCACAAAAGGGTCAGTGCGTCGCCATTCCAACAAGAAGATTGGTGTGTGTGTGTGTGTGTGTGTGTGTGTGTGTGTAAAGAGAGAGAGAGAGGGACAGCTGTTCTCCCTCGTCCGCTTTGCTCGATTCACAATGATTCGCTGGAGCTTCTCCCCCGTTCTCTGCTGCTCAGGAGCAGGAAAGGAACCCAGCAACACGATCTGCAAAAATGAAAAAGGACAGCTTGGTAGGCCCCTTGAGCTGGCCTGTGTGTGAGGAGTTGGAGGAGGAAGGGTCAGTTTCCTTGAGAAGACTGTGGGGTGCAAGGCAGCCTCAGCTTGTGTACAAGGTTACAGGTTGAACAGGTGGGGAGGGAGGGAGGGAAGTAGGCAGGCTGACTAGCACCACTAAAATTAATTGAGAACATAAGAAAAAAGCCTCTTGGATCAGGACATCTATCCCAGCATCGTGTTCTTGCAGGAGCCAATCAGATGCCTGCAGTAAACCTGCAAGAGTTCTCCCCCCCCCCCCAAGTTTTCCAGCTACTGGCATACAGAAGCATAGCTGCCTTTGACCGTGGAGGTAGAGTATAGTCATCCTGGCTAGTAGCCACTGATGGCCTTCTCCTCGGTGAATTTGTCTAATCTTTCAAAGCCATCACTGCCTATTGCGGGAGTGAATTCCGTAGTTTAACCATGTGCTGCATGAATAAGTTCGAGTTCCAGTGTCATTAGAGAGGGAGAAAGAACTTTTCTCTAGCTACTTCCTCCGTGCCGTGCATAATTCTATAAACTTCTATCATGCCACTTCAGTCCAACCCTACAATTAAGGTGAAGAAATTTTTATGGGTTTTTCTTCGGATGGGCAGGGGGTGGGGAAGAATCAGTTCTGGGGCCATCCTTTAATTCAACTCAGACTTTGCTTTTGAGCTCTGGAAGGGGTGGGTGGGAAATGGCACCACTGATGTTCTGCAGCTTGCTTTGGACTGGGGGCGGGGAGAAGCTAGAAGTGGACAGGACCAATTGGCTAGTGCCTGTGACGCCGTCAATATGCCTTCTACCAATCCCTGGGACAGTTCTGCAACTGGTTTGTGTGTGTCAAGTAAGGCTTGAGGATGGGCATATAAATGAATAAAAATAGGTGTGATCTGAAAAGAAAAAGAAAAAGCAGGCAACTTTCTTGAAGCACCTGAGTGTTTTGACATCACATATTAGGTTGCAGAGCCCTGTTGGGCCTAATCGGAGTCTGCTTTTCTGGAACGTGTGAACTAGCTGAACACCAAACCACTCACTCACTAAGCCAGCCTTAGGGTCCAGCTTGGGCTGTGCTGCTAGCAAAAGCCCCAGTACAGATGGGCTGCCCCGCTGCCATTCCCAGGTTATAATTTGTGTGTCTGCGTGCAAACTAGCCCGGCAGAATCTCTCACTCTCTGCCTTGTCCTCTTAGCCTAATTGCTTGTTAATGTAAAGCTGCGATGGATTTAGAGCCTCTCATTCCCCTCTCCCCTGTCTGTGGAGTAGCCGACTTGGTTACTCATTCTTTCTTCTCTTGGATAGCTTCCCTTACTTTTCTTTGGGACTGAAGCCTGGGCAGGAAAAAGAAATCCCTTTGGGGTTTCCCCCCCTAATGCCACCCGGGTTTCTCTCTGGGGCTATCTTGAAGTGAAGGTAAGTGTTTGCTAATAGTAGTCAACCCATATTCCTGGACCTCTCCCCCACTATTTCCTAAACCTTCATTATCTCTTTGGATGTTTTGCTGTTATGGGGAGCGTTTTTTGTTATTGAGATGAGGCTTTTTTTGGGGGGGGTCTTGAGTATTATCCGCAAAGGGGGATGCTCCATGGACTTTGTTCAGTCCCTGAGGTTGAATATGTGGTGCCCCCTCCCCCCCCCTTGCCACTGCTACTACCAAGTCTTTGAACAAACTTCCTCTTCAGGTTGGTTAAAATTGAACCTGGAAAAAAAACCCATTCCTTTTCTTGAAAAGCGAAGTGAGTACCGATTTCAACATCTAGTTTTTACGGCAGCAGTAGGAGCCTATTGGCTAATTCGTGTGATGTCATTTTGTTCACACACACCCCCGGCCTCCAATTCCTTGCAGCAGAACAATCTGTTTGGGAAAACTCTTTAGAAGCTGTTTAAAAGACCAACAAATTTATGATGACATAAACTCTTGTGGACCCTAAGCCAATTCATTGGTTGCTTCTTTGGCATATATTTAAAGGAAAAGATGGATGTTGGATGGTCATGAGATGCAAAAATTGGAGTCGCTGACTTAAATATATGCTAAATAGGCACACTTTTTACACTAACAAACCGGCACTTCTGGCAACTGGAAGTTCTGGCTCCTTCCTCCCCAATCTATACCGCCAGACCTAATCCCCCAAAT
Source organism: Podarcis pityusensis (assembly GCF_964106645.2). Classification (NCBI taxonomy): domain Eukaryota; kingdom Metazoa; phylum Chordata; class Lepidosauria; order Squamata; family Lacertidae; genus Podarcis; species Podarcis pityusensis. The sequence continues at coordinate 64,340,110 of NC_138033.1, read as the reverse complement.
TCAAGGAGAAACATTTGCTTTTCATGCAGATGTTTATTTAGCAGTATTAAGATGAATGTATTAACACCTGGAATGTAGCAGGGAACCATTCACAAGAGTGGGATCCCCCCCATCTTGCTGCTATTCAGCTTTTCCCTTGGATCCCTCCAAGTGAGATGGTTTTAAAGCAGCTTAAAAATAATTTTAAAATGTCAGTTAAAAATGCAGCCTTCAACTAGAGGACTTCAGGGTTGCTTCTACATTAGGCCCAACTGAGGCCTTAGTCTTCTTGTGGAACTGAGAGATGCTGAGGGCCATGTAAACAACTGCTCCTATTATAGAGGATGAAATACCTAAGAAAGTACTTGGTACTCTTTCTATACGCAATGGCAGCAACCAGAAGAAATTATGCTCCAAGGTGGAAGGACAAAGATAGTCCTACAGAAGAAGAATGGCAGAATAAGTTGGCAGAATATGCGGAATTAGCAATGCTGACTGCAAAGATAAGGAATCAGTATGAGACAGATATAAGAGGGGAGTGGGAACGCTTTGGATAATATTTAAAGATATACAATAACCAGATAAATTTCCAAGTAGGGTTATACATGTGAGCAGCAGTTAAAAACAACCAGAAGAGGGGGGGGGGGTAATTAAGGAAATGCAGCTCAACAAGGACAAAACAAGAACCCATGAAGGGATGTGCGGGGAAGTCCAAGAATATAAGATAACCAAAGATAACTGTACAGTGGTACCTCGGGTTACATACGTTTCAGGTTACATATGCTTCAGGTTACAGACTCCGCTAACCCAGAAATAGTACCTCGGGTTAAGAACTTTGCTTCAGGATGAGAACAGAAATCGTGCGGCGGTGGCGGGAGGCCCCATTAGCTAAAGTGGTGCTTCAGGTTAAGAACAGTTTCAGGTTAAGAACAGACCTCCAGAATGAATTAAGTACGTAACCAGAGGTACTACTGTATAATGGATGTGTCAAACTATGACTGCTCCTGAGAGCCCTCTTCAGAGCATATTTGGCCCCTGGGATACTGGGTAGTTATGAAACAGACTGGACAATAGCTCGAGTGTAGGTGTTGAAAGCCCCGACTGGACATGAGTTCAGGCTAGCTGGTGAAACCAGCGCAGAGGGCCTCCTTTGTTGCCTCCACTGCTTCCTTGAGTAATCACCCAGGCAAGTGGTGGTCTGAGCCCTCCTGACATCTACATCAGTGGATGGAGCCTGCAACCTCTTGGAGATCCACAGTGATTTGCTTGGCAAACAGTTCAAGGACAAAGTTGCCCACCCATGTAGCCTGCTTGATGCCATGGCTGATGCAGCTCCCAGCGAGGTTTGCAATGCTCCATCAAGCCTTGTTTTGTGGGACTGGTCTTTGTGGCCTGACCAGGCCACTTTGTGCCCAACAAGGTGCCCTCTCAACCCTTTGAGATCCAGGGGGTGTTGAGCGCATCTTTGCAGGTGGTGCCTGCCACCTGGAAGGAGGTGATAATGTGGTCATTCCTGACGAGACCCAACCCTGGACCTGTTGGTATTAAACAACTACCACTCAGTTGCTGAAATTCTCCCTTTTGGGATAGGGACTCAAGAAGGTTGTCGGCAGTGCAGTTGCGGGTGTTTTTGGAGGAAACCGATTATACAAACCCATCCTAGGTTGGGTTCAGTCCTGAGTCTGGGGCAAAATCAGCTCTGGTCTCCCTGGTGAGATAGGACAGATTCCCACTCTTTGAGTTTTCCAGAAACAATGGAAAACATTCTGTTCCGATGGCATGAATGTATATATTTTCAGGGGTCCGCCTTGGGTGTTTCATTGTATCATTTAAAAGCTACATTTAGTCATGTTTTTAAACTCATTTTTATTGTGTGGCTGTGAATCGTCTTGAATTGTACATTTTATCAAATAAAGGATCAAATGATGAGTGGTGCAGAGAAGGAGGATGGAGAGATGATGGTTTGCTGTTTCTCTTGAAACTCTAGAATTGTTGTGTGGGTGTCTATCCATGTGGTTTTGTGGTGGATATCCTCTAGAAAAACTGTCTTGCAGCACATTTCATTAGGCAGTGTACCCAGGTAATTTTTCATTTTAGAAGGCAATCATCTATTAATGCCTACACCAAAGGACATTGTTTTTATTCACTGAACAATTAACGAAACTTGATCTTTGAAATAAACTTTGCTTAAAGAATATAAACTTTTAAAATGAGTCACAAAATACAACGTGTTTGCTGTAATGAGGCATTTACAGAGATGCAGTCAGTTTTCATGAGCGTTATCTTTAACCAGATAATGAGCTAACCCAAATGGACTGAAACAGATTAAGGTTTCTTCATCTTCCTGTCCTAGACAATGAGAAGTCGCTCACTTGGGGTGGGGAAAAGGTGGCGAGGGGACCTTGGATGGAGGCAGAGCAGTGAGACAGAGGCAGGTAGATGCAGGCAGAAGAAAAAAGCTGGAATGGATCTGTAGCTTCTCCCTGTGCCGTTTCCAGGGACAGACTCAGGCAGAAGCTGCAGTTCCATTCTGGCCTTTTTCTTCTCTCTCTGCTTTCCTTCCTCCTCCTCCCTTCTGCCTTTCTCTCCCCTCAATCCACTTCTCTGTGGTTCATGGCAGCTGGGTTACTGCTCTTTATCATCTCCTCTTTACCAGGACCCCTGGTTTTTTGAAACACTAGGTGTGCCTGGACCTATGACGGCCAGTATCCAGAAGCTGCCCTCCCTCAGCCTTCATCCAAGGCATAATTAACTTATGGGATTCATCGCCACAAATTGTTCTTAGGGAGAGCAGCACAGGTGGCCTCTTAAAATGGATTAGGCAAATTAACGCGAGAGAGATTTGAAGCAGCAACCTTCATATTTAGAGCCCCACTGCCATGCCTCTCTGCCTGGGGTCCTTTTGCTGGACTTTTGCACAGCTCATTGGCTGTGAATTAGCTCTCCCAACTTTAGGCAGAGGCCTGTTTGGATGGAGGAAGCACAACAGATTTCAGAGTATGGGATGAAAGAAAGGAGCCGAGGGATAGTAGAAGTTGTTGGAGGAATATCTGTTCATTTACAACTGTACGAGGTGAGTGTGGTGGTGGAGAGAGAGAGAGAGAGAGAGAGAGAGAGAGAGAGAGAGAGACACCAGGCAGGTAGTGGAACTCTCTTTTTTTAAAAAATCATTAAGCACCTTATCCCAAGTCCAGCCGTCTCTGGCCAGGCAGCTGTAAAATCTCAGGCTTACCTCCCAGATGTAAAACGGCCCACCCCAAATCGTGTGCACCCTAAAATGCTCTGGATTTGTGTTGGGCACAAGTGTGGAACCCTGGCATGCAAGGCCTGGAAGAAGCTGTAATGTTGTATCGTGGAAAGTATGTTTTACACCAGGACAGACACAATTTGTCCTGCTGTTTGTTGTAGCCAAAGCTGGTCCTGCTTAGAGTAGACCCACTAAAATCAACCCACATGGTCCAACTGCTTTCAGTGGAGCTACTCTGAGTAAAACTAAGTTGAATAAAGTCTATTATTATTATTATTATTATTATTATTATTATTATTATTATTATCATTTACATTTGTTCGCCACTTACTATGTCTCAGTGCAACTCATGTTTACAAAAACACACGTGATTACAATTTTTTTGAATTCATCAGAAAGATGAAAGAACATTAACTGGCTAAAAGTGCTCATCCTGCAATATCAATGGTCATCAGCTGTGATTCCTACATAGCAGGGGGTTGGCCCAGCTGGCCCTTGGGGTCCCTTCCAACTTCCCATGAGTCCATCAAAGCAGGTGATACTTGTGCAGCGCTGTTTTTAGCAGCTGATAGCCACCAGCCACCAAAAGCCATTAAGCAAAAGCCACTAGCACCATGGAAAGAAGCTCTTCTGTAGATCCCAGAAAGCCCCTTTGTGGCCATCGACTCGTCCTCGTTCACCCTTCCCAGCAGGAAGGGTTAGGGTTAAGAGTTTTCTCTGAGCTGTTATGTAAGAAGCTGCAGAGAGCCTCTGTGGTCCACAGCTGCCCGGAACAACAGGTTCCTGCTCCCAGTCTGTGGCCTCTCTGTTGGCGCCTGTGTGTATGAAACTGAGGGGGGCATGGGGGGGGGAAGGACTTGTTGGAGGGTTACAGGAGGTGCTCTGACATCCTCTGGGCAGCTGATCAAGTAGATTTTGGCTAGGATGAAGGCTGCTTCCATCTCTCTGCCCCCCAAACTTCACTCTGTGCCAAGATACATGCATGAGGAGCAGATTCAGATGAGGACCTGGCTATGGAATTCTCTCTCCCTGCTGGGAAAATCCAGCAACGCCCCCTCCACCCTATAGAATTGCAGAGTTGGAAGGGACCACGAGGGTCATCTAGTCCAGCCCCTTCAAAGCAGGAATCTTTTGCCCAACATGGGGCTCGAACCCACAACCCTGAGATTAAGAATCTCGTGCTCTGCTGATGCAGCTATCCACGCCTTTAAGTACGCTTTGAAAATGCTTCTATTTGCAGAGGAGGTTTTCTTTTTTTAAAAAAAACCCCCAATAGTTTGGCATGGTTTCTGAGAAGATTTTCCGTGCAGCTCCTCTGCATTATGTTGATGTGTCATCATGAATTATTATGTGGTGGTCTTTATTGCTTCTGAATTTTGTAGGCTGCTTGGAAGAGGAAAATTACCAAGCAGTGGGGAAATCCGTGTCCGCTGTGAAATAACGTGGACACTTTAGGTTCCCATTTACTTTTGATGGTTTGTTAAACAATACGACAACAATAGCAATATCAAAACATTGATATTGTTTTATTTTTGGAAAATTTATAAAATATTATATAGGGGGGGAAATACTTTTGACGGTCTGTTAACATCTAGCGCAGTTGTTTCTCAGCTGTCCAGATTAAAAGTCACTCCCATGGCTCTTTTTTTCCTTTGTCCTCCCAGCAGGTCTGAAAAAGTTGACCTTCCTCATCAGGCTCTATGTTGTGTCTAGAGATGGTTTTGATAACAACTCTTCCACAGTCTGCCAGCAGGTGGCAGGGTTTGCTTAGAGCTGGCCAGCTCAGGCATCACAAGGCCCATGGAATTGTGGGAGAATCTGGCATGATGTTTAACAACATAAGAAGAGCCCTGCTAGGTCAGGCTATTGGGGGTGTGTGTGTGCATCTAGCCCAGCATCCTGTTCTCACAGTAGCCAACCAGATGCCCCCATGGGAAGCTCCCAAGCAAGGCCTGAGTCCAGTAGCAACTCTTCCCACTTATGATTCCCGACAGCTGGTTCTGAGAGGCATACTGTGGAGGGAGAATGTGTCAATGGCTACTAGTCACAATCAGTCCTAGAAATTCAAATCACAAACCTCAAAAAAAGAGAGAGAAGTTTTAATATCTTGTATTATTTTTTTTCTTTTGCAAATAAATTATCTAACAACAATTAGCGACACCATGTGAAGGTGCGTTACCTGGATGAAGCTAATTCAAAATCACTTGTCCTGGTGCATAAGCTGAGTGCAAGTCTGTAGTGGTAGTGTTTAAGAGACTTACCAACATGTCTGACAACATGACCTACTCTAGTATAAACTTTATTCTTCATTGTAAAGCAGGCATAGGCAAACTCAACCCTCCAGCTGTTTGGGAACTACAATTCCCATCGTCCCTGACCACTGGTCCTGTTAGCTAGGGATCATAGCAGTAGTAGTCCCAAAACATCTGGAGGGCTGAGTTTGCCTATGCCTGTTGTAAAGCATGAATAATCCTTTATTAATGGATTATCAAAGCTCAATGATCAACCAAATTATTTTTTTCAATTAAATTTTATTAAGTTTCAGTGTTTTTAACAAACATTGTCAAAAGGCAATTTCGTCTTTTCTCTTATTTTTGTCAACTTCCCCCTTCTGCTACACCGTATCTACATCAAGCAAAATATGTTTAGAGAGTAAACTTCTCAATTTATTCCCATGTAAATGCATTTCCCTTGCTTAAAAACAAACAATTTCCCCCACCCAAATATGGGTCTGATGCAATTTTTTAACCCCCCCCCCCATGATAATCTCATGTCTTTTAAACAGTCCCAAGGCTGTTAAGGTATTTCTGAGGAAGGCAATTGGTTTGAATTAATTGAGTTCATTTGTTTTCTTTACTTCAATGTGTTTCATTTTACATTTGCTTATATTGTATTTGCCATCTTGGTGGCCATTCATTCCAGTTTGAAGAGATCCTTTTGGAATCCCTTCCAATCCCCTATTGATCAGCAGGCAATACTTGCAAGCAGAAAGCTTTTAACTAAAGGCACACGAGTCCCGAATACATCAATAGCAGTGGATAAGCAGATGTTGTACATTGTCTTTTATTGGAGTGGGAAAGCGGGGGAAGCACAAATTAGGTCTGAAACGACCACTGGGCTGCAGTGACATGAAAATGGTGCCATCTGGATTCTCCATGAAAACTGAGTGAACAAAGGAGAGAAAAGGGTGACTGTGGGAGCAAGCTATATCTGTAACACTTTCCAAATCTCAAAACCTCCTTTATTCTGGGACACGGAGGAAGGAAGGGTGGGCTTTGGTTCATCTTGCTTGTTATTTTTAGGCATGAATGATATTGTAATGCACTTTGTCCTTTCAGTGTATGGCTTCCTGAACTTTGGGCAGCTGAGGTATATTTTTGTTTCTGAATTTAAAATGAAGTCACCCTCGCTCCCAGAAAGCATATAGGAGAGGAAGTGTGAAGACCCTCCTTTTGAAGAACTCAGCCCTCAGGGTTTTTGCATGAGCCACTGATCTCGATGTAACTCATACAGTGGTACCTCGGGTTAAGTACTTAATTCGTTCCGGAAGTCGGTTCTTAACCTGAAACTGTTCTTAACCTGAAGCACCACTTTAGCTAATGGGGCCTCCTGTTACTGCTGTGCCGCCAGAGCACAATTTCTGTTCTCATCCTGAAGCAAAGTTCTTAACCTGAAGCACAATTTCTGGGTTAGCAGAGTCTGTAACCTGAAGCGTATGTAACCCGAGATACCACTGTAATTAGCAGGATGCGGACTCAGAACAGGGGCATCATGCGGTGATGCAACAAGGAACCTCCGTAAAAGCCTCAGCAATTTCCCCCGTATCTTTGCACTGCGAGTGACTGGATGCATCAGCCACACCTGATGTCAAGATGTGGCAGAATTACCCCCCCCCCCCCAAAACTGACCGGAAGGAGGAAGGGTCTCGTGCAGAGATGCAGTGGGCAGCTTCCTCTGCAGATAGGCTTGCCTTATCAAATTACTTTGGGCAGCACAATTTGGGGAATGGCTTCAGTGTTTTGCTCCTGGTTCTCTGGTGTCACCGTACCTCTTCTTTCAAGGGGCTCCAGACGCCTTGCCTGTTGGACCCTCGTCCTGAGTTCTCATGCACTCTTACGCTTCTGTACCAGCCAAGCTGTCCTTTGGCATCAGCTCCGTGCTTTCATCTCCCTTGACATGAATGACGCTGTCTGTGCAGGCTGCCACACGTCTGCCCTGCTTGCAAGTGGCCAAGTATGTGAGGGGGCGCAGAACTGCAGAAAGAGGAAATACACGCAGGATGAAAAGCAGCCTGTGTTCAAGGAAACTGCTAGCCAGGCAGACAGGGGGCTTTGATGGATGGGGAGGGAGCATGGGGGCCAGGTGGGGGGGCGTGGAGGAGGCGTAGCGAAGCCTTTTCAAAACAGCTCTTGCAGCTGAAAACTTCATTCAAATTGTGATTTAGATGCATGCACCCCACCAAGAAAATGTGTTGCAGCTTGCTGGTGCTGCTTCCAGGCATGATTCAAAGCACTGGTGCTGACCTATAAAGCTAGCTTGGACCTAGGCTATCTATTTATCAGCTGGATAGCTCAGCTGGTTAGAGTGTGGTGCTGATAACACTGAGGTTGCAAGTTCAGTCCCTGCAAGGGACAGCTGCTTATTCAAGCATTGCAGGTGAGTGGACTGGATGAGTCTCACGGTACCTTCCAACTCGATGATTCTATATTCTATATATGAAAGACCATATTCCCCCATGAAAAGCTGCTCAGGATCTGAGATCATCGAGGGAGGCCCTTATCTCATTCCTGCCATCCTCACAGCCACACTTGGTAGGGACACAGGAGAGAGCCTTCTCGGTGGCTGCTCCCACTCTGCAACTCCTCTCCTGGAGCAGCTAGACTGGCTCCCTCCTTGTTGTCCTTCCACCAGCAGGTGCATATCTTCTTCTTTTGGGAACTGACTTTTTAAATTTGTATTTTAATAGAATTCTTATTTATATTGTTTCAATTCTATTAGAGTTGAATGACTTTGTACTGATTATGTGTTTAGCTTTTATGTATTGTAGCGGTGCTGTTTTAATTTGTGTAAGTTGCTTTGAGGTCCAGTCTGGAGAAAAGGTGAAATAATAATATTAAGTACCAATTACGCATTTGGACACTTTGCAGAACCATGTGAGCAAAAGAAGGGAGCCAGTTCCCTCCCCCCAATATCTTGCAGTTGAAATAATCCAATGGGCACAAACCATACTTCATAGAAGGGGTCTGAATCTTCCCTTTCTGTTCATCTTCTTGCAGATGTGCACCAAACTTTTGCACAATCTTAGAATTATAGAATCAGAATTGTAGAGTTGGAAGGGAACCCCCAAGAGTCATTGAGTCCAACCCCCTGCAATCCAGGAATCTCAGGATCTCAGCTATCTTAACAATGGTGGAAAGGAGCTGGGCAAGGGGAAAACCACTTGGACCCGTGTCTACAAAGCATGAGTCAATCAGAAAACCGTTCTGCCCCGTGTTTTCAAAGCTTGAGACAAGCAGAAGTGTGGATGAGCCCATTGTTATAAGTGCCACATAATACCCATTCCACATTTGCAAGAAACCAATCTTTTAGTGTGGCAGCACCTACACTTTGGAATTCCCTGCCTATTGACACCAGGCATGTGCTTTCTAAAAACATTTTTGTTTGGACCAGCCTACCCAGATATTTAAGGGACGCGGGTGGCGCTGTGGGTTAAACCACAGAGCCTAGGACTTGCTGATCAGAAGGTCGGCGGTTCGAATCCCCATAACGGGGTGAGCTCCCATTGCTCAGTCCCTGTTCCTGCCCACCTAGCAGTTCGAAAGCACGTCAAAGTGCAAGTAGATAAATAGCGAGAAGGTAAATGGCGTTTCTGTGCACTGCTGTGGTTCGCCAGAAGCAGCTTAGTCATGCTGGCCACATGACCCGGAAGCTGTATGCCGGCTCCCTCGGCCAATAAAGCAAGATGAGCGCCGCAACCCCAGAGTCGGTCACGACTGGACCTAATGGTCAGGGGTCCCTTTACCTTATACCCAGATATTTAGAATGCTGTTTTGTTTTCTGTTGTTGTCTTCAACCTTTTTTATTTATTGAATTTATATACTGCCCTATACTCTCAGGTCTCAATCTTTTCACGGTTTTAACTAATAATATTTTTCGTTTTGTTAACCGCTTGGAGAGGGGTGGCTTTCCTTTTACAATCAAGCCGCATATAAATTTTATGAAATAAATAAATAAGGCACCCCCACCCCAAATCTGGAGGGGGTCAACAGGCGAAGAGTTTCGTCCAGAGACCCCCACCACGGCCGATGGACTTTTCGGGCTCCTGCTTCTTGAAACAAGAGGAAGAAGAGCGCACAACCTCTTTTTCTCCGCTGTGCGCTCCGGTGCCTGCTTCTGCCTTGGCGCCTGCGACTGGACAGGAATGGTACGCTCCAGCCGGAGACACTCTCCTCGGAAGGGAATGGTAGGTCCCGCCAGTCTTCCTCCTCCTCCTCCTCCTCCTCCTCCTCCTCCTGTCGGGCTTGAACGTGGCTTTGTCTCGGTGGAGCCTCCAGGCAGGTCTGCCTGTCTGGCTCTTCCGCAGGAGGGAGAGAGAGACGAGAGGCGCAGCAGCAGCAGCTTTGTGCGCCATGAAGGCAGCGGCGGCAGCTGGGGCTTTGGACGGAGCCCCCTCCTGTATCTGAGGCTGCAGACAGCCCCCACCCCCTCAGCCCCATTTTGGAGGCTCTCACAATGAGGCAGCGGCTGGGGGACTTGAAAGCCGCCGGTGACGGTAGAGGGACCCCCGAGGAGCTGCCCGCCAGGGGCGCCATCAAATTGGTGAGTGGCTGGACCGGAATCCAGAAGGAAGGGACAGAAGGGGGGGGGACCTCGGGGAGGGGGCGCAAAACTGGGCACACGATGGTGTTGGTTTTTTTTAATGTATTGGTTGGCTGGCTGCAGACGGGGGCCCGGCGCCTCTTGGGCAGACGCGCGGCTCCTTTTCCACCAGGACTAGAAACGTGAAGGCGTTTTAACTTACCAAGGCTGCGCGTTAGCAGGGCGCGTTGGGTAGATCCAGACGCTAATTGTTGTTTTCGGGACCAGAGATAATAGCGGAGTGTTGAGAGGCGAAGGAAAGCCAGTTCGGTTTAGACTGCAGTGCGAAACCATCCATCTCTCTCTCGGCTTCTTGGCTAATATTGTTGCTGTGGTGGCTTGGAGAGGGGTGAGCTTTGGATTTTCGAAAGCTGGGAGATTTTCCAGATCCAAAAGGAAGACGTTTGAGTTGTGGCTGGAGAGCAGAGAAATGGACGCCATGAGCCCGTCTGGTGGGATCTGCCCCTGCTGGGTGTCAAGGTAACCGCTGGGCAGGTGTGCTGCCGGTGTTTGTGGAGGAGGGAGACCAGGCTGGACTCTTGGGAGTGACTGACAAGATGGTAGTGGGTCCTGTACAGAGGAGCAGCAGATGCCCTCCATCTCCCACTCCATCAAGCATAAATTTCAGGCCAACCAGTGAGCAGTTTCTTTGATTTCCAAGGGCACAGTTACGGTCTTGGTGGAAGCCAAAGCATTGGATCGGGTCCCCACTTTGGTCGGCTTCGGTTGTTGGGATTGTGCCATTTCCCCAAGGCAATAGTGGGGTTTATCATGTGGGTCATCTCCAGAATTATAATCGCCAATTTGTAGGCAATACAAATATAGGCCATCATAAAACATCCATATATAAAATTTTAAAATATATACAAATAAGCAGCTGTGTAAAAATACGTAATAAGGATTTTCATTGGAGTTCCTTCCCGCTAAATAGTGCCATTCACCACTCTGAGAGATATAAAAATTCAGCCACCCTTGCAGTTACTTCCGGGTTAGTGCCAGACAGGTAGAATCTGATATTTTCATTGTGATGCTAGACTACCCAAAAAAGGGGGATAGCACGCTTTTGAGTAGCTGGGTGTACAATGGACAGTAGAAAAGAATATGTTCTACTGTGTCTGGCAGATTCAAAAAACAGCCACAGATCTCCAGAATTTCCGTGACCTGTGGCAATTATTTGCAGCCTGACTTTTTTTGGGGGGGGTCACCCTGTAAGAACCAATAATCCCCACCTAAATCCTGCCTCCCTTTCTCTTCTGGGATGGGCTACCTCCAGCTTCCTCTCTGGAATTTCTCGGGCAGGAGTCATGGAAGTTTGCCTGGGGCAGTTATAATATTCAGTGTACTAATTTGTTTTTACAAATGCTGTACTTTGAACAATTTGAAAACAGAAGTGCCAGGAGGGCCCCTCTGAAACTGTAGGGTCAGTAAATTTCACTGGGGGGGCAGGGTTCAAAGCCAACTTTTGCTCAAGTTTCAGTTGCAATACGAAGAAAACAAAACCATGTATTTACAGTTATGGGGGCAGAGAAGTTGTGCATTGCCACAAACCTGATTCATGGGCCCATTTGGCTGCAGGAAGAGAAATGAAAACCACTTTGTCCTTCTGTGTGCTGGACCAGATATCCAGCCAAGGACAAAAGTGTGTCTGAGAAATTAAGGAGCTCAAGGTACTGCACATAGTCCTCCTCATCCTCATTTAATCCCCATAACAGCCCTGTGAAGTAGGTTAGTCTGAGAGGCAGTGACTGGCTCCAAGGTCACCCAGTGGGGGTGATTTCAACCTTGGTCTCTGCCAGGTCCAAGTTTGATACTCTAAACCCCACCCTACACTGACCTACCCCACACATCTTGTGGGGCCCGGAACAAAACCTTGGGGGCAGTAAGTAAGATCCTTTATTTTATTTATATTTTTATTCCACAAAATGTATACACCGCTTGATTGGGGGGAGGGGGAAAAAAACCCTCAAAGTGGTTTACAAAAAAGATAGGACAATAAAATGATCAACAAGAAAAATCAGCAACAATAATTAAAAACTTTTAAAAAGTTAAAATAACAAGAGACTAAAAACATATTTAGACACATACCAGCTTTCTAGACATTTCATCTGAACAAAAATGTTTTTAGCAGGCGCTGAAAAGGGTACAGTGAATGGGGGCTGCCTGATGTCAATAGGCAGGGAGTTCCAGAGTTCCACACTAAAAGATGGATTTCTTACAAATAGTGTAACAGTGCCAATTCCACAGGTCAAAGTGGTTGAGTGGGCACATGTGGAGCAAGGCAATCTCGTAGGTAAACTGGTCCCAAGCTGTTAAGGACTTTATACCCTAATAGTAACACCTTGAACTTGGCCTAGTAGCAAATTGGCAACCAGTGCAGATCTCTGAGCACAGGTGTTACGTGCTGCCAAGGTTTCCCTCCTGCCAGCATTCTGCACTGGCTGCAGCTTCTGGACCAAGTGCAAGGGAAGTCCCGCATAGAGCGCATTGCAGTCATCCAGCCTTGTAGCTACCAGGGCATGAGATACTGTGGTCAACCTTTCCTGCTGCTTCTCCCACGGTGTGTGTATGAATTGGTGCACTTGCTTCATTCGGCAGCTGTTTCTCAAATGTTTTGGACTTCTAAAAACAACTTCCTCCTCCAAACACGTGCCATGCGCTTACTGTCAGAGGCTGAGGCACACGGGGACACACCCGCCCTAGGCATGGGCATGTGAGCGTGGACTGGGGCAAATGTGTGTCTTGTTTGCGTGTGTGGAAGATTATACCCCCCAAAATACTTTTGCAGGTGGGCAGCATGCTGTGGCACTCATGCCCTGAATGCAGGCAACTGCTTGGCCACTGTGAGAATAGGATGCTCGACTAGATGGCCTACTGGCCTGATCCAGTTCTTATAATTGGTTTTTTAGCAGAAGCACCAGCTCCTCTCTTCTCAGACTGGTCCTGATGAACAAAGTTGCTCTGTTCAGATCTGGGCAGAGGGCAAGTGAAGAAGAAGAAGAAGAGTTTGGATTTGATATCCCGCTTTCTCACTACCCGAAGGAGTCTCAAAGCGGCTAACATTCTCCTTTCCCTTCCTCCCCCACAACAAACACTCTGTGAGGTGAGTGGGGCTGAGAGACTTCAGAGAAGTGAGACTAGCCCAAGGTCACCCAGCAGCTGCATGTGGAGGAGCAGAGACACGAACCTGGTTCCCCAGATTACGAGACTACCGCTCTTAACCACTATACCACAGTGACCTAAGGAAGGGCAGGTGCTCTCTGGAAACCCAGTTCTGTGTCATGTCTGAAATCGACCTCCACAGGTGAATTGGACATGTCCTGAAATCGGGCATCAGAATCTCAGATTCAAGGCTCTTGGGAAGCAAAGCTTGGAATAAACATCTCACTGAGAACCCAAAGCTAGAGAGTCGCTTCTAGGCACTTTGGACCATCGTTCTCCAACTTACCACCCTCCAGATGTTTTGAACCACAACTCCTATCCGCCCCAGCCAGCACAGGTGTGTAGTCCAAAATGCAAGAGAGCCTGCTGTATCAGGGCAGCCTCCTATTCTTACTCTGACCATTATGGGAAACCCACAAACAGGACCTGAGCACAAGAGCCCTTTCCCTTCCTGCTGTTTCCAGCAACTGGTATTCAGAAACATGACTGCCTCCAACCGTGGAGTGCACCAGGTTGGGGAAGACTGTCTTAGCCTGTTTTGCCCGATGAAGCCTGTGGGTCTGCACTGTAAAATGGCACAAAGGAGCAGAAACTGGGGGTGGGGGATAGATGGGCAAAAGGAGACTCAAATTTGCATCTGCTAATCTATAGGTTCCAGGTGTCAATCTGGGAACAATTCCGATAGCTGCCTGCTCAGCTTGCTGCCTAGGTGATGCTCAACTTCACGGCCACCCATTCCTGGCTTGTTTCCCCCCCTTCTTAGCACTCTTTAAACTGGGCAGCTCCAAAACAAGAGGATGGGTTCTGTTCAATGAGATTTTGCTCAGAGTAGACCTATTGAAGTGAATAGCAACGGTCTGCTTGTTTCAATGCGTCTGAAAGTTAGCTGAATGCCACCCATTGTTTCCAAATAGAGAACTGGCCACTGCCAAGGGAGGCACCAGGACACCCTGGCCAATATGGAACTCACTCCCATGGGAGGCAGTGATTGCCGCAAAATGAGATGGCTTTAAAAGAGGATAATAAAAAATTCAGGGAGGAGAGCTATTTTGGCTATGCTCCTCATCCAAGGATGAAAGCAGTAATGCTTCTGAAGGCTACTTGCTGGAAACCCCAGGAGTGGTCTTGTGTTCGAATCCTGATTCTGGGCTTCCCATCGGGGCATATGGTTGGCCACTGGGAGAACAGGATGCTGGACTCGATGGGCCATAGGCCCTCTTTCCTATGGCCCATTGAGTCCAGCATCCTGTTCTCCCAGTGGCCAACCATATGCCCCGATGGGAAGCCCAGAATCAGGATTCGAACACAAGACCTGCTTTTCACCTGCTTTTCCTTGTTGCACACAAGTGGAGAGAGTGACGGGAAGCAGCCTCCTCACCCCCCCGGCCATTTTCTAGCCCCTAAGCTAGCTTGCTCTGTGCCTCTTTACTCCAGTTGCCCTCGGGTATATTGGAGGATGCAGTCGCCTTACGCAGTGTGGAAGTAAGATGAAACTGCCTCTTTGGCTGGATTTTGCACATGGAATGAGGGAGGGGGGGGGGCATCTTCAGTTAGCGAAATGCCTTGGGATGCCTTGGACAAAGAGATTTGGCTGGAGTGTGGCAGAAGAAGGAGATGCTGCCTGATCATCCACTCATTTGGCTTGATCCAGCAGAGCTCTTCATATGTTCTGATATAAGCAGAAAGCTTTGGGTTCCCTGGAGCTCAGGGTGGGCTTTGACATATCCCTTTGCAAGGTGGAGCCTGTTCTGTTGCGCAGGAGAGGACTCTCAGTGTGCTCCTCTTTCACCTCCTCCATCCCCTGGCACTCATGAGTGCGCAGGAGGCCGGCTGCACTTGGCCATCTTTCCAGTTCGGTCTGGGACCATGGCAGCGGCCTGCGATGTCCCTTTGGCTCCCTGCCTGCCTCAGTCACATGGAACGGCCATGACGCAACAGCCGTCTGTGCTGAGCCACTCGCTTTGGGACTGAGCTGGCCAGCGCTGCTGTCTGGGACTCTTGGCTTCCTTGAAGCTGGGCTTCTCCACTGCCCCCACCTCGTCCCAGCCTAGTGGAAGTGATTGAAGTAGCAGCCTGGGAAGGCCTGGCTTTTTCCTCTTTTCTTTTTTTGTTCTATTTGCGGTGTGAGCAAATAGGCAGCCTGAGCCCCCACATCCTCTCTCCCTTTTGTCGGGGCTGGCTGGCTTCCAGCCGACAGCTGCAGCCACTTGGCCCTCTGGCCTCTCGGAGACGCCCTTTCTCTCTTTCCGCTTCTCTTTCTCTCTGCCAAAACATGGATTGCTTACGACCTGAGTGGCTGTGTGTGTGTGTGTGCGTGTGTTTAAATGTGTGAATTCCAACATTATCCCAAACCCGTTAAAATCTAGGGCTGCGACATTGAGTTGATTTAATGGGACGGACGCGGATGGTGCTGTGGGTTAAACCACAGAGCCTAGGACTTGCCAATCAGAAGGTCGGTGGTTCGAATCTCCGCAACAGGGTGAACTCCCGTTGCTCGTTCCCTGCTCCTGCCAACCTAGCAGTTCAAAAGCACCCCAAAAAGTGCAAGTAGATAATTAGGTACTGCTCTGGCGGGAAGGTAAATAGCATTTCTGTGCGCTGCTCTGGTTTGCCAGAAGCGGCTTAGTCATGCTGGCCACATGACCCGGAAGCTGTACGCCAGCTCCCTTGGCCAATAAAGTGAGATGGGCGCTGCAACCCCAGAGTCGGTCACGACTGGACCTAATGGTTAGGGGTCCCTTTCCCTTTCCCTTTCCCTTTCCCTTTACAAACATTCAGAATAAATAGGCCAATGCGATCTCGTCGCCATTTCAGCAATACAGCAAGGGCAGGGTCCTGTAGTGTACTTCGGTGGCAGAAAATGAAATAGAGAAACTTGGCTACTGTCTTGGTGAGCTTCTGGTCTCTCCCCTGTAATAAGAAGCGTATAACCTCTGTCTCTGGTTTCCATGTTGGGATACATAGGTGGTCTAAGAATTGTTGGTGGAGATCATCATTTTACAGTTAAGGACCATGTGAGGTAGAATTTCCACCAGGTGGGCATCACATGGGCAGATCCTATCTCCTTCTGCCATACCCGCAAACCTACCCCAAAGGAGGTTAGAAGGAAAGAAAGCCCTTCTTTCTTGTGGGTTAAACAAAAATTGTAAATAATTAAGGTTAAATTCCTGCACCCAGGAGAGTCGAAAATAGATGAGCCAATTTTCTGACTCAGCGGAAGGCAGCTTTCCAGGTTCCTGTGCTTCTGTTGAGGCGGCTTGTGCCTTGCTTGGGGATGGCAGGCAGGCGGGCCAGCACCTTCTCTGCCCTAAGCCTTGCCAGTACAGACTGCGAGTGCCGCAGAGGTCAACAGAGCCCCGAGGCTGCCCTTCTGGAGGTCGTCCCTTGGATGAGAGGCGTGCTGGAACTTGTCCTGTCCAGGTGCACAACCTTCCTGGCTGCGTGCTGTCCCCCTGAGCCACTCCTCGTGAACTTTAGACGCACAAACACACCGAAAGAGCACTCGTTCCTGAAGGGGTTGGTCTCTGTTGTGGTGGCGGCGGCAGTTGCAGAGGGGTGGCATCTTGCACAGAGGATCCCACTGCTGACTCTGGAAAGCTTGGCTCCTGGAAAGCCGCGAGGAGGAGGAGGAGAAGGGAGAGAAGCCCCTTCCAGCGACAGGCAGTCCTGCCGCAGGCAAGGTATGGAAGCTGCTTTTGGGATGCCTGTCTAGAACCGCAGGATTGTGGAGCTGGAAGGTACCCAAAGGATCGTCTCGTTCGCCTCCCTGCAATGCAGGAATTGCAGCTCAAGGGCCCAGAAAGCACAAGCTGCTCTTGTGCAGGAGGGCTTGGTGGGTGTCAGAGACATTTGGGTTTTCTGCTTGGGTACCAAGCCTCGCTGGTTGGCTCACGTCCATCTGGGGTGCCAAAGGGGGTTTGTGAGGAACGGGGGTTTGTCAAAACTGTTTGCCCCTGCACGAAGAAGATGGTGCAGAGGAGTGCTTGATTCTGGATGCCTGCGGAATTCATCTCCCCAAGGGGAAAAAGACAGGTGTTCAAAAACGGTGTTCCTGGGCAGGTGCAGAATGTGTTTTCTTTGGAGAGAGGTGCTTCCTTGTCTGCTTGGTGTGCTGCAGGATCGGGTGCCGGCTTGTCTTGGGCAGAGTAGACCCTCTGCTGCTACTGCTGCTGCTTTGACCAAGAGGTGGTCCAGTGGCAGAGGACATGAAGTGACCTTCATGAAAGACAGTGTGGTGCAGTGGTTAGAGTTTTGGACTAGTTTGTTGGGCTAGTCACTGCTGTTTGGCCTAACCTACCTTTACAAGGTTGTTGTGGGGATTAAAGGAAGAAGGGGGAAAAACCATGGACACCGCCTTCAACTCCTTGGAGAAAAAGGTGGGATGCCAATGCAAGAAATAGAATCACAGAGTCATAGAATTGTAGGGTTGGAAGGGACCCCAAGGGTCATCTAGTCCAACCCCTTGAGATGCAGGAATCTCAGCTGAAGAATCCATGACAGATGGCCATCCAACCTCTGCTTAAAAACCTCCAAGGAAGGAGAGTGCACAACCTCCCGAGGGAGTGTGTTCCACTTTTTAAATAAATATTAAATAATAATTCACCTTAACGTGTTATTTGCAAAGAGCAATTTATCCCTTTCTCGGTGCAATTTGCAAAGGAAGGGGTGAGGCAGCCTTTGCTAAGTAAACTGGTCCTGAGTTGCTTTGGGCCCTATTGTGCTTAGTACTCGAACCTTGAACCGGGCCCGGTAGCCTGTGCCAATCCACAGACAAGGCATTCCACTCTGGCAACCCTCACAAGCAGCTGCCTTCTGCGCCAGCCGCAGCCTCCAGACTGAGCCCCACCCAGCTAGGCTGCCACGCGCGTTGGCAGCAGAAAAACATGGCCCAGCGTCATTCCGGTGTTGCAGCCACCTGTTCCAGTGACAGGCCAAGTGGAAACGTTGCTCTGCGAGTTGGCAAGAGGGGTCAGCCTGTCGGAAAGGCCCACACCCCTTTCGTTCCCAGGGTGGAATGCCGCAGTTACTTGGGGGTGAGGAGGTGGCCTTCTGCACGAGCTCTGAGATGCTCTTTTCTGCATCATTGTTTTGCTTATTCTCAGGGTCATGTGGACTTCGGACAGGAGATGTGTTGTCAGGTTCAGTCCTCCTCAAATAGCCTGGCTTTTGCCTGTCAGAGTTTGATGCTGGAGCAGTTTTGCCATGGGGGGCGCGGATGTCTTTCTGTATTGACCTTGCCAAGCCCCACTCCACCCCCCAGTGATGGGCAGCACTGACCTGGGGGAGGAAAAATAATTGCAGTGTGGTGTAGTGGTTAAGAGCGGTAGTCTCGTAATCTAGGGAACCGGGTTCGCGTCTCCGCTCCTCCACATGCAGCTGCTGGGTGACCTTGGGCCAGTCACACTTCCTTGAAGTCTCTCAGCCCCACTCACCTCACAGAGTGTTTGTTGTGGGGGAGGAAGGGAAAGGAGAATGTGAGCCACTTTGAGACTCCTTAAAGGGAGTGAAAGGCGGGATATCAAATCCAAACTCTTCTTCTTCTGCATTGTAGAGTTGGAAGGGACCTCGAGGGCCATCTAATTCAAACCCCTGCAATGCAGGAATTGCAGTTAGGAGGAGAGTTTCCCCATTATTTAGTCACATGGTAGAGCAGGAATGCCAACTTGGTCCCGCGACTGTGGGTGCCTGGAGCCATGGCTGCCTGGCACTGAAATTTGTGGGTGCCTGGGGAATTTTGTGGGTGCTCAGGCACCAAGGGCAGGCAGAAACAGCCAGTGTTTTTTGCTGCACCTGTGGCTAAGACGGCTACCTGGATGCCACAATTTTACTAGCCACTCGGCCAGTCACAGCGCAGGAAAAAAGGCGTGTGCAGAAGGATGCGACAGGTTTGTAAAATTCTGCATGGTGTGTTGGAAGTGGGGTGGTGGGAGAAGCTTCCCCCCACCCCTCTTTGGATGCCAGAGCTTCCATCTGAATGGCAGGACATATTTGAAAGGAGGTGCTCCTTCGCACCTGTGGAACTCATCACCACAAGATGTGGCAAGGGCTCCTGGTTTCGGTGGCAGCTAAGCCAGTTCATGGAGAGAGGCCCATCAGCAGCCAAGACAGCTAAATGGAACTTCCATGTGCAGAGAAAGTCTACCAGATTCTGGGGAGCAGCTGCAGGAGAGGCCTCGTTCCTTCAAGTCTTTCCGGCAGCTTCACAGAACGCATCTGATTGGCCACTGGAGTGGATGTTTGCCTTCATCCGGCAGCCAGGCTCCTCTTTTGTCAAGAGAAAAGTCCCAGCTGAGTTGTTCTGTCGTCTACTACACATAGGGAAGTGGCAGCTGATGCAATGATATGTGCCCAGGGATGCCAATCCAGGCATGCTGCCACCAGGAACTTCACTTTGCCCCTGGATGGTGGCATCGGCCGGCCTCGTTTTACGGCATGGCTCTGGCGTGTCCCGTCTTCTACCTCTCTGTTAAGTGAGCACCTCTCCCCTGCCATCTCCCCCCCACCGCCAGTCCAGGATTGCATCAAGGTTTGGCAGGCCTGGGCATCGCCCACTGTTTGGTCCTGACTAAGAAGAGCCTCCTGAACTAATTTCAAGGAAGAGTAAACTTGCTGGAGAGGGAATACCCCATTGAAGGTGTCTTGCCCCAAACCTCACTGATGGCAGAGGGAACCAATGCAGAAGGGAGAGAGCAAGAGCAGTGCAGTGCAGTAGAGTGTTGGACCAAGGCCTGGGAGACCTGTGTTCAAATTCCTGCTCAGCCATGAAACTCATTGGGTTTGACCTTGAGCCAGTCACCTGTATCTCAGCATATCCTACCTCACAGGATTGCTTTGAGTGTCAAATGAGCAGGGGGAGAACTATGCACCACCCTGAGCATCTTGGGGATGGGGAGAAATTCAATAAATAATACCCAGATAAGCAAGCCAGTCTTGTCAGCTGAAAGCAGGCAGGGGGAGAATGAAACAAAACTCTGGACATGCTCAGAGGCACCTGGCTAAGGACAGCATAATCTGTGGCTGTGTCGTTATTGTTATGTACTGAAGTTCTCACCCTGGGCCAGCAGGGGGATACTGTAGATAGTTCAGGTCCACATATGCAAATAAGGGATCAAAAGTGACGTTCAGTGATTGGATAGTTACAGAAAGTTGTTACAGTTACGTTGTAATGGAGCTCTATATAAGCAGGCTGGCTGAACCCTTCAGTTCAGTTCTGTTCTGGCCTGTGAATAAACAAGAGCTGTTTGGAGAATCGCTGTGTTATCTCATATGTTCACCCACAACTTAACAGTTATAGTGGGCCATTTGGCTGCTGAGAGCTCCCCCCAAAATCACAAGCACAGGTAACCTCCCTGCCTTGCAGCATAGCAGATTTCAGCTTATGCAGCTTCCCCAACCCTCCGCTTATAAAGACCAACTTCACTCGCCCGCCCCCCCCTTTCCCCTACCTGTTGTAAGAATGACTGTCTGCGAAGGGACACGCCACCGAGAGTGCTGCGTGCGACTTGCTCTGTGTCAAAACAGTGTGAGACACACTTGTTTACAATCCCACGCCCGGCTGTGGAGATTTCCCTTGACTCATCACCAGACGGAGTGTTTCCTGTGAGTTAGCTGGGATGTGCGGCTGGCTGGTGGATGACTGGCTGAGGAGCTGGTTCCAGGCCTGCCTCAACTCAACTGAAGGCTTGCCTGGGCTGGCAATATCCCAGAGGCCCCCACTCCAGGATACCGTATTTTTCGCTCTATAAGATGCACCACACCACAAGACTCCCCTAGTTTTGGGAGGAGGAAAACAAGAAAAAAAATATTCTGAATCTCAGAAGCCAGAACAGCAAGAGGGATCGCTGCGCAGTGAAAGCAGCAATCCCTCTTTCTGTTCTGGCTTCTGGGATAGCTGCGCAGCCTGCATTCGCTCCATAAGACGCACACACATTTCCCCTTACTTTTTAGAAGGGAAAAAGTGAGTCTTATAGAGCAAAAAATACGGTACTTAAAAAAAAATATATTATTAAATGCATTTATGTCCCAGCTTTTTCTCCAACAACCCTGCGAGGTAGGTGAGGCTGAGAGGCAGCGACTGGCCCAAGGTCATGCAAGGAGGCTGAGTGGAGGATTTGAACCCTGGTCTCTCCCAGGTCCCTAGTCCAGCACTTTTCTAACCACTACACCACATTGGCTCTCAAATATATATAATAGAACATCAGATTTCTTGGCTCTCAGGATTTTTGACTGGAGACGTTTTGAGACTTACCTGGGATGTTTTGCATGTAAAGCACATGCTGTACCTACCAAATCTGGGGCAACAGCTCCCCTCTCTTCTGTCCCAAACTCCAGCCGAATCCCTTTGCCCAAGCCAGCCCAAGACATTTTGCTGCCTGAAGATGCTCCGTCTCTCATTCCATGCACAGAATCTGACTGGAGAGGCAGTTTAATCTTACTTCCACACTGGCTAAGGCGACGGCATCCTCCAGTATACCCGAGGAAGGCAGGCTAGCCTAAGAGGCACAGAGCAAGCTAGTTTAGGGGGCACAGAGAGAATAGGGGAAGGCCACTGACTCAAGAGGCAGCTGCTTCCCTCTTTCTAATGAAAGGGCTGGCCGTGCCCTTCCCTCCACTCTCTTCACTTGTGTGCAACAAGGAAAAGCAGTTGGAAGTAAGGACAGAAAAAGAGGCTTGCTGGATCAGGCCAGAGGAGGCCCATCTAATCCAGCGTCCTGTTCTCAGCGTGGCTAACCAGATGTCCTGATGGGAAGCCCCAGCGCAGGATTTGAACACAAGACTGCTCTCCCCTCCTGTGGTCTCCAGCAACTGGATATTCAGAAGCATTCAGACCTTCCAGGTGTCCTATTTTCCAGGGGCAGTCCTGGATTAACAGAAGCTGCCCCGGTTTCCGATTTGATCCGGGAATGTTCCACTTTTCATTCGGGTGTCTCTATTCTCATCAGAGAAATGGAGGGGACGTCTCTATTTTCATAGGGGAAATGTTGGGAGGGTAAACTATGAAACTTGCCCAGGAGGGGGCAGCGATAACCACCAGTCTGGATGGCCTTAAAAGAGGAGAGGGCTATCGATAGCTATTGGAAACAGTGGCTTTGCTTTGCCTCTGCAGCCAGAGGCAGTAATAATAATAATAATAATAATAATAATAATAATAATAATAATAATTTTTTATTTGTACACCGCCCAGTCTGGCTGGGTTTCCCCAGCCACTCTGGGCGGCTTCCAACAAAGGTTAAAAATATATTAAAATGTCACACGTTAAAAACTAATAACAATAATAATGCTTCTGAATACCAGCTGATGAAAACAGCAGGGACTGGATTGGTTCTCAAATCCTGCAGGCATCCGGTTGGCCACTGTGAGAACAGGATGCTGGACTAGATAGGCCTTTGGCTTGATCCAGCAGTCCTCTTTTTATGTTCTTTTATGCTCATAAGGCAGTTTGCTATGTAGCTTGACACAAATGGAAAAATGAGCGAGGTCCCAACCAAAGAAGAATGGGAACTTAAACAGCTTGCGGACCTAACATATAGAATAAGAGAACAAGAAGAACATATGTTTAAAGAAGATGGGGAAATGTTTATTGAATATATTGGGGGGGGGGGCCCTGCGTACACTTGAAAACGTTGGCAACGTTAAGATAAATTCAACAGTGTAAATAAGCTTTGATGGATGTATTAATGGAATGCTGAATGGTTTAGTTTATGTAAAATATGTTTTGTAAAATGAATCATGGAAAGAGAAGAAGGGAAGTCATTGATATTTTAAGGTTGTTTAAATGAATGTTTTAAAATGTAAAACAGAAAATTTAATAAAAAGCATACCAAAAAGAGAGGGGGGGCTCTTTTTTTTTTTTTGGAAACTTAATGCCCTGCTGGTTACCGCTGCTCCTGCTCACCTGGGGAGGGAGGGAGTGCCTCCTTCCCCGCCCCTCAATGCTGCGGGCTTAGGTTCCAGCTGGGAGAGTTTCCTGGCAGAGACAGGCGATGAGAGGAGGGGAAAGCCAGACCCAGCCGCTGCAGAGGCAAGTACCAGCAAGCCGGACGGCTCCTGCGCTGGCCGCGGATTGCGGCCTGTCTGGGCCCAGCCTGGCAGGAGCGGCTTTCGAGCCCTTACTCACTGCAAGCCCCAGAGATGCCCCACCTGCTTAGTCAAGGCTTTGTCACGGCTGGGATGCCTCCTTCAAATCCTCCCGGAGCCATGAATCAGCCAGCCAGCCAGCCAGCCAGCTGGGGACAGGCTCTCTCTGTCCTGCCCTGGTCTGCAAGACCTGGCTTGGGGGCGAAGTGGGGCCTTAGGGGTGAGTTTCTGGGGCTGGAGCGGCTGGCAGCCTCCTGCTGCCCTCCCAGCGGTTGCGTTTCCTCCGGGGAGGCTCCCTTGTCGCACCTGAGGCTTCTATGTCCGGCCGGGAGAGTGGCATTCGCTTTCAAGATGGCCGTTGAAACAGCCAGCAGCTGTTGGTCCCTCCCTCGTTCTCCTCCTCCACTATCTCTGGCTCTTTCTGCGCATTTGCCACCGATGTCTGGTTGCCAGCGGGTGCTGGGTCAAATGAGTTTCATCTCCCATCTGAGCCACCTGCTGATTCCGACTCCCCATATCTCCGGGGCTTCCTGTTGCTTCAGCTGCTGGCTCCGTGGCCCTTTCCCTCCCTCTCAGCTTCGAGTGCAGAGAAGGAAAAGCCTTGCAGGAGACTGCTTTCAGCAAGGCTCGGACTTGGGGGCTGCCATGTGGCCTGCTGGCTTTTCAGCCAGGAGCCTGCCTGGCTGCCTTGGTTTGTGTCTGAGGGGTGTCACTCTAGGAACAGTGCGATAGGAGGGTGGCCTGGCTGTTGCACCTGGTAAGACAGACAGGCATCACATCGGCTCTGTAGGAAGTGTGGTGCTGCACCGGGTAGACTCCCGGCTGCCTGTTTGGGGTTATGCTGGGGAGCTTTAAAATGGCGGCAGTAACTCCTATGCTAGGGAAATCTTTTGCAGAAAACATATCAACAGGGCACCGAAATGATAATAATCGAGGCAATAAAGTTGCATCTTAAAGATGCAAATAAAGATCATTTGCATATGTCTACAGTGGTACCTTGGGCTATATACGCTTCAGGTTACATACTCTTCAGGTTACACACTCCGCTAACCCAGAAATAGTGCTTCAGGTTAAGAACTTTGCTTCAGGATAAGAACAGAAATCGGGCTCTGGCGGCACGGCGGCAGCAGGAGGCCCCATTAGCTAAAGTGGTGCTTCAGGTTAAGAACAGTTTCAGGTTAAGAACAGACCTCCGGAACGAATTAAGTACTTAACCTGAGGTACCACTGTAGTTACTTTCCATACTTTGAAGGACCAAGACCCCGAGGTGGTTTTTGCTGTCCCCCTTCCACTTCCTGGGCTGCCTTCTGGTAGGAAATTCTCCTCAGACCCCCTCTGACTTTTTGTATTTTGTCAAGGAATTGCCCGTCTGTTTTTGAGGGTCTCTCAAAGGCTGGACCCTGAGGTTGTTGGTAAAAGATGGATGCTGGTGGACTGAGGTCACTGAATGCTGATTTCTGCTCTTGCTTTGTGCAACTGTGGAGTGGCTGAATTGTCTGGCCTGCACCACAATTGCAGTACATTTTGCCCATCATGTCTGAGCATGGAAATCTGTATGACTTCCAATGAAATAGCACTTCTCTTTTCAGATATCATAGAGTTGTAGAGTTGGAAGGGACTCTGGGGGTCATCTAGTCCAACCCCCTGCAAGGCAGGAATCTCAACTGGATCATACATGACAGATGGCCATCCAACCTCTGCTCAAAAACCTCCCAGGAAGGAGAGTCCATCACCTCTCGTGGGAGCCTGTTTCACTGTCGAACAGCTCTTACTGCCAGAAAGCTTTTCCTTTCTTGTAACTTAAATCCATTGGTTTGGGTCCTATCCTCCAGAGCAAGAAAAAAACCAAGAAGAAATGTGGGCACTATTTACAGTCGGGGGAAAATCCAGGAGACCCCAGTTCAAATCCCTACTCAGCCATGAAGCTTACTAGGTGATTTTGAGCCAGTCACTAATCTCCCAGTCTAACCTACCTCAAAGGGTTGTTGCGAAGATAAAATACAGCCACGGGGGGAGAATCGCTCTTGGAGAGAAGGGAGGATAGAGGCAAAATAGAAACACAGAATTGCAGAGTTGGAAGGGACCCTGAGGCTCATCTAGTCCAACCCCCTTGCAATGCAGGAATATGCAGCTGTCCCATACGGGGATGGAACCTGCAACCTTGGTGTTACCAGCCCTGCGCTCTAACCAACTGAGCTATCCAAGCTGACATGAATAGCATACTGCAAAACGTCTGTGATTGCAGCTTGGCAGTACAAAGTTTGGGGTGCACAGCATTTGGATGAAATCAGTTAGGAGCATAGGAAGGTGCCTTATATACCGAGTCAGGCCATTCATTGGTCCATCTGGCTCAATATTGTCTTCACTGACTGGCAGCAATGGCTCTCCAGGGTTTTCAGGCAGGGGACATTCCTGTCTCTGCTTGGAGCTGGTGTCGGGGATCGAACCTGGGACCTTCTGCATGCGAAGCGGATACCCTACCGCTCAGCTATGGCCTTTCCTATGAGGGTGGCTGGAACTTGAACTCTGATGTGGCCCAAACTGTATTGGGGCAGATGGAAGTGTGGGTGAGCCTTTCTCATCCCTTGACTGTTCTTGGTGACAAGCCACAGGAAACCGGCTGGTTCCCAAATGCTGGATTTGAAATGATTGTGCCCTGACAGAGGGTCTCTTTCAAGCTCGCCTTGGTCGATTTTGAGGGCGAATATTCTGTGGGCTTTTGTCTGGTCAGCATCCTTGTTCATCACGCAGAGATTATGCAACGCTTCAGGCAGCATCCAATGGCTACCTCGGTGCAAAATAAAACATGTGCCTTTAAAATAAAGTAAGAGTGTAGTCCTCTTGGTTTTGGAAAGGAGGTCGACCTAGTCTTTTGTCAAGCCACAGTAGTAGTTCAGTAGCAGTGAATATTGGGCAGCTGAAGAAGTTATATCATTGCCTTTCACTTCAGTTTTGATAATAAGCTTCAGGTCCAAAATATAAATGGCGAATTTCAAATTCAGGGTTGACAGTGAAAAATCTGAATTTAAAAACCTGACAGACCCTTCAGTGTTTGGCTCACAGACCAAAACAAACAAAAACAAAAACAAACGGTTAGCCAATTTCCAGCCAAACCTTCAAATATTTGCTGAATATTCTCCGTATTTCAATAAATCAAATGCTGCTTTCAACATTTGCCAGTGTAGGAAAGGTAGGCATGGCTTGGTGTTGAGGAATTTGACTGAATTGACAGCTGACCTGCAATGGCATATTTGATATTTGACATGCAATGGTGTTCAGTAGTTTGCTGAAAGCTTATGAGGTTTCATATTTGAACTGCCAAGAAGGGCCAAAGCGCTCAGATTTTAGCCTGGGACACCGACATTTCACCTTCAAAACAGGGATGAGAACAGAAATGTTAAGCATTTTTAAATATTGGTTTTAGGTTTCAGCAGAGGCAATTCCAGTAGCCTGGGCTGCACTGCCCCCTCCTGGATCAATCTGTCATCTCCAGCTCCCTAGGGTGCCGGATTCAATTCCTGCCTGCTGCACTGTGGTCACAACTTCTGATATAAGCACATCTGAGACAGAGGAGCCATAGCCTGTCAGAGGCAGCGATGCTTCTGCATCCTCAGGAGGGGAGAGGGCTCTTTTGCTCAGACCCTGCCTGATGGCATCCTAGTGATTGGCCACTGCAATAACAGGATGCTGCACTAGATGGGGCATTGACCTGGTCCAGTAGGTCCTCTTTTTCTGAGCTTGTGCCATTGTTGTACGTGAGGTCACAGGGCATCAGGCAGCCCTCAGCCCGACTCAGATGTGTGCTTAAAAATAGCTCTCTGGGGTTGCTGAGCAGCCGCAGGCATCCAGGGTGTCCCTCACAATCGGAGGAAGCCTTGTAGCCGCTCTTGCATTGTTCTGCTGCAGACACTTGCTTCCGGCGCCTGTGTGGGGAGGAGCTTTGGTAGGCCAGGGCCACCAGCAGACTCCTCTGTGAGCCCTGGGGGTGGGGTGGCGCACGTTACTTGAGGCACAAAGGACTCAGGTACCCCTCCTGTGACAGGGGCTGGGACGTGGGTGGCAGGGCATGAAAGGCCAGCTTTTTACGAACGGTGAGCTAACAAGGGAGCGAAAACAGCTTGGGGGTTTGCACAGAGGAGATGTGCAGGCAGCCAAAGGGAGATCCATCCCCCAGTGGAATGGAAGAGAAGGAGGAACGGAGAGATGCGGCGACAATCTGGATTGCAAATGAATTTGCGAAAGAAAGAGAAAAGCAAAGGGAGCTGTTTCCCTGTAACCTGTGCATCTGAACGATGTAGAAGGTGAACCCACTTGCAGTTGGAAAGTGGTGCATGCCATTCTCCCATCTCATTCAAGCACAGGGGTCAGCAAACTTCTTCAGCAGGGGGCCAGTCCACTGTCCCTCAGACCTTGTGGGGGGCCGGACTGTATTTTGAAAAATAAATAAATGAACGAATTCCTATGCCCCACAAATAACCCAGAGATGCATTTGAAATAAAAGCGCACATTCTACTCCTGTAAAAACACCAGGCAGGCCCCACAAATAACCCAGAGATGCATTTGAAATAAAAGGACACATTCCACTCATGTAAAAACACGCTGATTCCCGGACCGTTCACGTGTCGGATTTAGAAGGCGATTGGGCCAGATCTGGCCCCCAGGCCTTAGTTTGCCTACCCATGTTCAAGCCTTTAAACCTTGAAATTCACGTGGGGTGGGGAGAAGTAAACGAATCATCGAGAAACTAATTTGGGCTTATCCTGGTTGGAAGTGAATTGGAGAAATCTGGGATGGCTAGGAAGGGGAATGAAGCTGGCTTGCTTCTGCTGATACAGTATAGAAGGTCTACATTTGCATCTGTACAGGAAAAAAACCATCATTTTGCAAAAGGTTTTGCCTTTTTGCAGCATCAGTCAAGGGAGGGCAAGGTGCCCTTAAAGAGTGAGCAGGGAATCAGCTGTGGACTGGGGCTCACATCACCGCTGGCCTGTTAGCTCTGCTGCCAACATGACTGCAGGTGATGGATGTTGGAAATCCAAACCCTGCATCAGGGAGATGCCTCTCCTCTTGGTCCTGGAATTAGCCCCTGGCTTGACCTTGCTGTTTCTCTCTCCCCTCCCTCCCTCCCTCCCCCCTCCCTCTGCCAGGTATGCCACCACGCCGAGTGCCAGCAGCTGAACCACAACAGCCCCCTCCACTTGTGTGAAGCGTGTGACGGACGCTTCCACGGTGCCATGCATTTTGACGGGCACATCCGCTTTGACCTGCCGCCGCAAGGTGAGGGGAAAAGCCCAAGTCACGCGGCTGGGTCAAGGACAACTTGGCACGGCCTCCTTTTCACAGGGCTTGTCCGAAGTTCCTAGACAGAGGTTGGATGGCCACTTGTCAGAGATTCTTTAGCAGTGATTCCTGTCCATGGAAGCGCAGGTTAATTCTGTGTCCAGGGCGGCTGTCTACCAGCTCCACCTGGTATGCAGGCTGGGACCCTACTTGCCCGCAGACTGTCTCGCCAGAGTAGTGCATGCTCTAGTTATCTCCCGCTTGGACTACTGCAATGCGCTCTATGTGAGGCTACCTTTGAAGATGACCCAGAAACTGCAATTAATCCAGAATGCAGCAGCTAGACTGGTGACTGGGAGTGGCCTCCGGGTCCACATAACACCGGTCCTGAGAGATCTGCATTGGCTCCCAGTACGTTTCCGAGCACAATTCAAAGTGTTGGTGCTGATCTTTAAAGCCCTAAACGGCCTCGGTCCTGTATACCTGAAGGAGCGTCTCCATCCCCCTCGTTCAGCCCGGACACTGAGATCCAGTGCCGAAGGTCTTCTGGCGGTTCCCTCATTGCGAGAAGTGAGGTTACAGGGAACCAGGCAGAGGGCCTTCTCAGTAGTGGCACCCACCCTGTGGAATGCCCTCCCATCAGATGTGAAGGAAATAAGCTATCTTATCTTTAAAAGAAATCTGAAGGCAGCCCTGTTTAGGGAAGTTTTTAATATTTAATGCTGTATTGTTTTTAACACTCGATTGGGAGCCACCCAGAGTGGCTGGGGAAACTCAGCCAGATGGGCAGGGTATAAAAAATAAATTATTATTATTATTATTATTATTATTATTATTATTATTATTAATTATTAGGGATGACCCGGGGGAGGTAACCTTCCAACTCTGCAATTCTATGATCTCTTTCCAAATGGCTTAGCTGATGTGCTCTTCAGTGGGCTTCTCCCCGCCCCCCCGGGCAACACAGTGAGGGCTGGATCCTTCATGGGCTATGTCTTCAGCGCTTTTCTCCCTTCCAGGTTCTATCCTGGCCCGGAACGTCTCCACACGGTCGTGCCCACCACGCACCAGCCCTGCCTCAGATGTGGAGGAGGAAGACGAAGGGCTGATTGATGGGAAAGGGTGAGTGGAGGGGAGGGCTGGCCGGCCCAGGAGGCGCTCACAACAGGAGAGCTCCCCTCACTTAGAAAACTAGTGTCTCAGGGAGAAAGGGTCCAGTCTAGCCTTTTCCCTGGTGCATTATTTTATACGCATACATACCACTAGTGATTCATTAAAAAAAAGGGGGGGGGGTGAAATAGCAGGGCGATTTACAATTATACAAAAAAAACAAAACAAAACCCCACACCATAAAAAGCATACTTAAAAAGTTGAAATCAGAAAATAGCTAACAGTTGTGGAAGGGCGCATTCTCAATTGCTGAACTGAACAAAAACTATTCCAGCAGGCGTTTTAAAAGTTGAAACAGAAGGCGCTTGCAATTTCATTTGGCTTTCTTAGTGGGGGGTGCCTGGTGGGGAATTTGTGCCATTTGAAAATCTACTTTGAACAAAAAAACAAAAACCCCTGGTACAATCCACTGGGAGCTGTATTGCACACCCCCACTCGACACGTCGGTCAGCTTGATAGGAATTCTGCAAAGGCGTTAATAAACTGTATGGGAGCTGGTGGGGCAGAACGTTTCCTGCATCAAAGGGGAAAGTTGTGCCTGCCTTCCCTTGCTGTTGTGGGGCAATATGAGGGGGACCTTCTAACTCCTTTCTGTCTGCTGGCTGGTCTGTTTCAGGGACAGGAAGAGCTCAGCCTTGAAGCTGCCAAAGAAGAAGGCTCGCAGGAGGCACACTGACGTAAGGAGGCCACTTGCACTCATTCCATGACTGCACCTTGCTATCACTCTGAAACCCTGGGAATTGGGTCTGGCCTCATCCTGTGCAGGACCCTAGAAGTCACAGAGGCCTCTTTGCATGCCCTGCGGAGGGCAGGAGGGGTGGGAATGTGCCCTGGTGGTCCTCCTCCACACGCTAAGAAATTGGGGTGGGACAGAGGCCTGGCGACTGTTTTGAATTCTGGCCGACATGCTCCTGCGTTTCTCCCACAGGACCCTAGCAAGGAATGCTTCACCTTGAAGTTTGATCTGAATGTGGACATTGAGACGGAGATCGTGCCAGCCATGAAGAAGAAGTCCCTGGGGTAAGGAGGGCAGAGAGCAGCTTAGCCTGGGGTGCAAGCTGGGTGGGGGCTTCACTCGTTTTTGGGAGCCTAGGAAAGCTGTGGGTCCAAGGCCTCATCTGGAAACAGCTCCAGCAATCCTGAGCCCATCAGTTCAGTGCAGGATCCTAACCTGCTCCCAACACCTGATGTTCGGAGGGCAAAGGCCTGGCTAGTTCTGTTGCTGAAGTTCTGACCGCTCTGCTTGGAAATGGGTGTGGGAAAACAAAGGTAGGTTAGGCTGAGAGTAACTAGCCCCAAGGTCACACCTATCTGAACAGGAAGGTCTTTGTAGCCTGTCAGCAGAAGGATAACAAGGAGGGAGCCAGTCGGTCCTCTTTGAGGAGGGAATCCCACAATTTAGGAGCCACCACAAAAAAGGCACTTTCTCTCTCATCTCACTGCTGGCTGTGCCTCTAGTGTTGATGGGACCAAGAGAAGGTGCTGACCCAATGATCTTAGCGCCCAGGCAGGTTTGCATTGGGAGCTACGACCTTCCAGGCATTCTGAGCCCAAGCTAGTTCCAACACATCGATTAACTGGCAGCTCCACTTACTGGTTCTCTCTCTTTTCTTTTAAAACCCAGTGAAGTGCTGCTGCCGGTTTTTGAGAGGAAGGGAATCGACCTGTCTAAAGTGGACATTTACTTGGACCAGTCCAACACACCCCTCTCACTCAACTTCGAGGCCTACCGGTTTGGAGGACATTACCTTCGTGTGAAAGGTAGGCTGCTGTGTGTCTCTCCTGAGGCTGATGGGAGATGTCGTCAGAGGGCTCCAGGTTGGGAAAGCCTTTTTGGCAATATGAGAGGGACCATTCTGTCCAGAATTGCCCTCCAGACCTGTCCCATGGCCTCATCTTCTGCATTGCAGCCAAACCTGGGGATGAACTCAAAGTGGAGCAGGCGGTGAAGGACTTCAAGTCGCTGAGTTTGCCTATCCTCCGTCCTGCGGGCACTGGCCCGTCCTTCCCCAGCACCCCCTCTCTCGACCGCCTGGAGCAGTTGTCGCTTCGAAGGGAGAGTACCGACATCCTGGTGAGTAGGGGAAAAGGGATGGGGTGGACAGGAGTAGGGACCCTGCCCTTGAGATCGAGGAAGCCTGTGGGTCTGCAACTTGCGCTGCTCATTATTTCTCTGTTTGTTTCACTCCATCTCATAATGTTTGTGCTAAGGCAAAAACCCGAGCAATATAAAACCAAGCAAGGTTTCTTGTTCGTTTGTCAGCAAGAATTTGTTTATCAATAGCAATGCAGAGTCAAAAGTGCAAACAAGATAACTTGCAGCCTTATAACAGTATATATTTACAGTAGATAATTGAGCAAGTCAAATGAATTTGGATATGCCAAAGATATTGAAAAATAAAATTTAAGGAACTGCAGAAAGAAGGGGAAGGAAGTCAAATTTTGAAATGTGAAATTGATTGTAAAACTAATGAAATGTATAAATTTGAAAAGTATAAATAAAAAACAAGAAGGACATCAGTTGAAATCAATGAAACATAGGAGTGATGCCAAGGATGTAAATAATCAAAAGCAGGGAACTCATTAAAAAAGAAAGAAAGTTAAGCACATCATGAAAGCCACACTAAACAATTGATTGAATCTATATTGAATCTTATGAATCTATACACATATGCCTAGATGCAAATTTAGAAATGATCACTATAATTTAAGTCGAAATGCAATCCATCTTCCTGTTTCAGGGAAGACTGTGACTCTGTGACCTGCGTGCTGCCTGCTGCCCCAGGTACAGCAAAGGCACCTGTCTGTACCCAGCAAGGAGTTCCCAAAAGTGATTTCTAACAAATGTATATTTTGGTTTTATGATATTCTGGAAACTGACCCTGGGCAGGAGTAATGGTCTTGTACTGCCACCCTCCCAACAGGGTAGTAGGGGGGCAGCAGTTAGGTTAGGCCTTTTTGGGTGCATTCCAGTAGCTGGTCTGGTGCTCTGGCTAGTGCATTCCCCCCAAAAAATCTGGTGAGCACCATTGCAGGGCTGGAGGCGCAACACCATTCCCATGGGCCAGAGGTTGCTCTTGGTCCTGGGATCATTCTCAGTGATGGAGGGCAGTCTGCAAATCGAGGTACCAGGCAAAGACATAGAAAGAGGTGCTTGGCTTTGCTCCTGCTGCCCAGGTCCTGTTTTCAGCCTTCCCATGCATCTTCTCGCTTCCTTTGGCAGCCTGACGCTGCTGAGATTTTCCTGCAGCACGTTTGTGTTTGTGTTGA
This sequence comes from Podarcis pityusensis, assembly GCF_964106645.2. Lineage (NCBI taxonomy): Eukaryota > Metazoa > Chordata > Lepidosauria > Squamata > Lacertidae > Podarcis > Podarcis pityusensis. Next base: position 64,307,070 of record NC_138033.1, on the reverse strand, counting down.
CGGCACAGCACAGCAGAGGGGTGGTCCGGCTTGTGTCAGGAGGAAATGAATTGTTTGCCATCCGGTTGTGAGTGTGTCAGGGATACCCGGGCGAGGAGGCAGACACGAGGCATGCCCGCCTCTCGTGCACGTCTGAGCCTTTGTCTGTTTTGCACAAGAGAGTCGTGTGTCACTCAGCATGACAGATTGCCTTCCGTGCCTCATGCGGCGTTGGAGCAAGACTCTAGGCGTGGCTCTGCTCTGTGGGAGGAGTGGATGGATCTGTCAAATGGATATATTTGTGCAAGCCGTTTCCCCTAACGTAATGCATTTCTGTATGCTGCTTTTCAACACACCTGCTCCTATGCGTCATTAGGAGTGCCATGAAATTTGGAGAAGTGCAAATTTCAAAGGGTGGCTGTGTTTCGCTTTGAGTAGTGCTTCAGGAAGTGTTGATTGCGGAGGGTCGCCTTCAAATGTCAGTCGAGCTGAACTTTCCCAGTATGTTTCTGGGGTGCCTCAGTGCGCATGTGGAGGGACTTTGCTTATTCACCCCCTTGCTGTGGTTCCTGTATTCGTTAGGACCTAAGAAGAGCCTGCTGGATCAGGCCTATGATCCATCTTGTCTAGCACCCTGTTTTCACAGTGGCCAACCAGATGTCTCTGCTGGCAAGCCTGCAATCAGGATCTGAGCTCAACAACACTCTTCCTTTCCTATGGCTTCCAGAAACTGGTATTTGGAAGCATTTCTGCCTCCGACTGTGAAGGCGCAGCTTATCAATCATGGCTAGTTGCCATCAATAGCCTCCACCCCCTTCCCACTTCCCACTTCCTCAATAGCCTTTCCCCTTATAATTTGGTTGTAATTAATTAATTCACCCTCATTGCAACCTGTCTGCTTTGTGGCAGTCCAAACCACCCCATTCCCATCAATGGTCCCTCTTAAGTTCTCATCCAGCAATGTCTGGGTGGAAATATTAAGGCTGGGGTTCCCTACACGGCTGCGTCGTCCCATATCCACTTGTCTGTTGCTTGCTTGGCGTCTGAGAGGAGATGTCCTCCTTCACAGCCCATCAGTGGCAGAGGACAGTGGTGTAGCGTGGGCTGCCAGCGCCCAGGGCTGTGCAGAGGGTGGTGGTGATGGGAGGGAGGGAAATGGACAGAGTCCACATGTGCATTCAACTATATCACCCACAGAGATAAGAAAAGAAGAACCATTCTGTTATCTGGAGAGGTCGCTTCCTGGTTCACATGGAGAAGCTGTTTTCAGTGGAGCCCAGTGATAGAAGCTCACAGCTGTATTGAGGCAGCCCTGTGTGTTCAAATTTTGCACCCCTAACAAATTTTGTGCCTGGGGCAACTGCCTCTATCACTCCTCCACTCTACGCCACTGGCAGAGGATGTGAGCCAGAGTAGGGGGCGTCTCTGGTCACTCAGCATCCCTCCTGGCTTGCTGTGGTGGCTGGTACCAGGGACGGAGCGACAGGGGTGTGATAGGGGCGCTCTACCCAGGGTGCCACCACTAAGGTGGGTGGCAGGTCCTGGGTGGCACTCACCATGGGGCCTGCAGTGTGCTCGACCCATGCGTCTCTCCTGGGAGTGACGTGGTGGCTTGGGCATGCGCAGGCTCTGCTGCCGAAAAGCTCCGCCTGCTGCCCCCCCAGCTGTAGGGCAGCTAAGGGGGAGGAGGCAGGCAGACTCCTCGGAGCCCTGCAGGTGGCTGGCCCCGCCCCCGTGCTCTGCTGGCCCCGCCCCTGCTGCCCCCATGTGCCGCTGCCCCTGCCCCCCGGCACCCAGTCGGCTTGCTCCGCCACTGGCTGGTACCCTTTCCGACAAGCAGAGCAGAGGGCAGGGAGAGATCCACAGTATGTGCAGACACGTCTAAAGGCAGGCAGAACTGCAGAGGAGCTTAGAGCAAGTGTTGGGTTTGTGCCCAGGGTGTTTATTTGCTCCTCTCAACAGCAGGTAGCCAAGGCAAGCAACTGTCCCTTAATGAGTGCTAATGGGATCAGAGCCTTTGCTACGCAGGGAGCTCACCAGACTCCAGATTATCACGTCATGCGGCTGATCTTTATTAGATTTAATGTAGCAGAGACACCTTGTGTCTCAAGTCCTGCGCCCAGGCGCCACCAGAGCTCCAGATGGGTGCAGCGTTTGCTACCTGAAGCCTAGGTTTGCCCCATCCCATATTAAATGGGGAGATGGCGTGCTCTGGTTTAAAACAAGCAAACAGACAAAGAAACCAGGAAAAATGTCCCCCAACAGGAAAGGACTGAAGATCCTTCTCTTACCACCCAAACCACTTTGCTTCTAAGTCTATCCATAGGTTTTATTTATTTATTCGATTTATATCCCACTTTTTTCTCCAAGGACACAGTTCCAGTGAAGTGGAACTGGTCTGTGACAGTAATAATAAATTCATTCATTCACATTGTTCAACCCTCCTTACTGAATCTCCACAACAACCCTGTGAGGTAGGTTGGGCTGAGAGGCAATGAGTTGCCCAATATCACCTACTGAGCTTCCTGGCTGAGTGGGGATTTGAACCCTGGTCTCCCAGGTCCAAGTCTGACACTCTAGGCACTACACCAAACTGGCTGTATATCCTTTCTGCTCTCTCTCTCCCCTCCTTACATCCTTCTACTCTGGAGCCACCCAAGGAGGTTCAGGGGAAAAAAAGAATAACAATTAAATACAGTTATATCCTGCCATAAAACCAGCTTAAAAATTAACAGTGAAAAGAAAACAGAGATGGCAGATGGCCATTCTCAAACACTGACTCCTTGGCAGTCCTGGGAAAGGGAAGACTTGAGTGTGAACCATAATTGGGGAATAATTTGTGCCCCTTCCTCATTGCCCCTTTTGTTGTAAAAATCAGCCCTCCCACGTTACCCGAAACGAGGCAGGTGCACATTAAAATAATTGGTTCTGTCCTAAACCCATCATGCACTTGCTGGTCATCTTCAACTGTCTGAAGGCTTGTCACACAGAAGATGGAGCAAGCTTGTTTTCTACCTCTCCAGAGGGGAGGAACTGAACCAATGGATTCAAATGGCAAGGAAAGAGATTCCGACTAAATGTTAGGAGAAGCTTTCTGAGGGTAAGAGCCATTTGAGAGTGCCACGGACAACCTCAGGAAGTTCATTGGAAATCTTTAAAAGAGAGGTTTGCTGCCTACCTGCCAAGGATCCTTTAGTTGCAATTCCTTCACCCCAAGGACCCTTCGAGGTCCCTTCCAGCTCTATGATTCTGTGATTCTATGGTTCCACCTCCTTTCTTGCCTGCTGCTCCAGTGTCCAGAAATAATATATTGAGAGCCGTCGGTGCCACAGCATCGGCAGGCTGTAAAGTAATCTATTAATGAGAAGAAACTTCAACACTGTGATATCATTTTGAATAATGTTACCGTACGCCACCTCATTTTGTATAAATTGCTCTTTAGTTAAGGCTGCAAATTTGCATGCCGGTGCGACTCTGACTTCCGAGTGTGTTACTCGGAAGTCTATGCCTTTCCCAAATCTTACCTGCTTGGCCCAAATGGGAAAAGCCCAACAGGCCAATGCCTATGTGGCTCTTGCTTTGTAGGAGATTTCTTAAAGCCGGTGAGAGATGTTTTTGTGTGTTGCATTCCTGCAATAGCCCTCTGTTACGGAAAATCTAGGTGCGAGGCTGCTCAGTCACCCAGCTCATCAGGCAGAGCCCTGTGGAATAAAGGAAGGAGTCCAGCCACCAACAGGAGCAAATAGCTGTAGACCAAAGTTTATTGTGCAACAGGTTCAAAGAGGAATTTTGAACACTGAGGATGGGGTGAGAAGGACTTTTAAAAGTTTCTGTCTTATCCCAGCATACAGTTCATTAAACATCATCACTACATCATTGCTACATGAGAAAAGGGGAGGGTTATACATTATTAACATAGGAGGAATGTGTTGGGGCAACAGGGTGATATAGGATATGTATTGGGAAATAGATTCTAAGCACCTACTGCAAAGGGACAATAAAACTTTGGTTTGCGTAGTCTGCCACCTGGGCAAGTCTGGAGGAGTGCCTTTGCCTAGTGATTGACACCTATGAGTACCTTCCTGTAAGTATGTGACCTCCTGCCTGAGGGATTATGGCGGGGACCAAGTGGTTTCCAAGTCCTTGGCCAATGAAGCAAATTGGTGGTGGAATGAAGGAAACTGGCAAAGGAGCTGATTTTATATGATTTTTAAAGCTAGGTAACTTCCCTGAGCTGTCAAGTCGAAAGGGTACATTTGTGCACAATATTTGTAACATTTAACAACTTTAAAGATGTGCCCCCCCCCCCCCGTAATTTCTGTAACACATCGAAGGAATGGAGCGGATCCCAGGTGAGGAAAGGTGGCAGGATTAGGGACTGTTTAGAGAAAAGGCAAGTAAGTTTATAAAATTATGTGTGGCCTGGGGAAAGTGGATCGAAAGATGTCCCCCCCCCCCCAACACTAGAGCTCATGGACATTCAGTGAAGCTGAATGTTGGGAGGTTTGGGACAGACAAACATAGTTTGTTAAACTGTGGAACTCACTCCAACAGGTGGTAGTGATGACCACCAACCGAGATGGATTAGACAAATTCGTTGAGGAGACGGCTGTTGATGGTTGCTAAGCATGATGACTGTGCTCTGCCTCCACAGTTGGAGGCAGCAATGCTTGTGAATACCAGTTGCTGGAAACAGAACAGCTGTTTGGAGAAGGCTCCTGTGTTCGGGTCCTGCTTGTGGATTTCCCATAGAAGCAACTGGTTGGCCACTGTGAGAACAGGATGCTGGACTAAGATGGGCCAGTGGCATGATCCATCTGGTTCTTCTTATGTTCATATACATAATAATAATAGTGATAATAAGCCGGACCCAAACACAAGAGCAACCTTCCCTTTTGTGGCTTCTGGCAAATGCCATTCAGAAGCATACAGGAACCAGGTCCCCCACTGTTGGGGCAAAAGAACCTTCAGCAATATCTCCCTATATACATAAAAATGTAAGGCTGTCATCACCCAGTCCCCATTGGAGAATTTATAGTGCCGCAGCAGAATCCTGGATTTGTATGAAGCCGTGGCAGAGGAGGGGTTTGAGTGTCACAGGGGCCAACCAGGTGCCCTGTTGGGAAGCCCACAAGAAACACCTATACCATCCAACTTTTCTCCAATGAAAATAGGGATGTCCTATTCTATAATAATAATAATAATAATGTTATTTTTTAAACCCTCCCCATCTGACTGGATTTCCCCAGCCACTCTTATGTCATTTCTCCTCTGCTTGGCTGTAGTCAGAAGAGTGATGAAGGAATGGGAGGAAGCACAAGGTCTGCATCCTCACTCTGTGTACCTTTGAGTACCAGAAAGAGGGTTTGTTTGTTTGTTTGTTTGTGTGTGTGTGTGTGTGTGTGTGTGTGTGTTTTGCAGCAGGTGTTTTGCAGCAGTGGCTGTCCACTGTTGGAAACTGGATGCTGTGCTGGAAGGATCTTCTTATCCTTGATTTTGCAGCACACTGTTTGTGCATTTGTGTGCACAAAACAGGGTGCACAACACCCAACCCCTCAATCTGTTTTATCTCGTTAGGACACATCTGTACCGCTTAATCATTTGCATTGCTAAGCAGTGTACATAAAAAAAACAGGAACTGGGACGTTAAAACAGCAACAACTATAAAAAACCTATCATAAATCCAAACATAACCTTGGAATGTCTGCTGGAGCAAGAAAGGCTTAGTCATGCGTCTGAAGTTCTGCTGTGTTTCAGTTAAAGCTATTCTATTGGTTAACTTAACAAACAAACAAACAAACAAACAAACAAACAAACAAACAAATCAGGATCATAAGAACATAGGATTTAGGGTATTGGAGCACCTTCCCTAAGGCAATGCCACTAAAGTGTTGGGCACTTTTGAGTGAGCATAGGGAAAACAGAACAAGTGTGCTCTGCAACAAAATGTTGCAGTGCTTACTCCTCTCTCTGGCTTGTGCTTTTGTTCAGGGTTCTGGCCTGCCAGCTAGCCAGCCAGTCAGCCAGCTGTATCCTACAAACTGTCAAGAGACTCAGTCGGGACACTTCTATCTTTCTCTTCCCCCCCTTTTTTTGTTTGTTTTACGTTTCCAACTGATATTCAATACTCTGTGACTTCTAAGGACTCTCAATCCTCATAGGGCTGCTTTTTTCGGGGTGGGCTTTTTTCGGGGTGGGCTGTATACCCCCTTAGGCTTCTTATTTATTTTTTGCTACTTCTGCAAACCTGGGAATATTGAGGTAGACTGCCTCTGAACACAGACGTTCCATCTAGCTATCATGTCTGGTAGCCATCGTTCAATGTTCTTAAAGCTGCGCTTTAGGGACATGAAGGAAGTCCTGTTGGATTGAACAAAATGTCCCTCTAGTCCAGTGCCAGCTTCCCACAGTGGGCAGCCAAATATCTCTGCAAAGTCCACAAGCAAGCCTCTCCTGTCTCTGCTCCAATGATACGGAGATCTGTTCCTGTTTCAAACATTTCCCCTACTTCAGCTCCTCCCCACTCCTGCTGCACTCCCTCTTTCCCCAAAGTTTTGGGGGGAGGCTGGGCTGTGATGCTCAGGTTTTTACAGAGCAGCTTGTGACTGCTTCTTGCACTCTGAACCCCATCTAGCCACCCCGCCCTGCCAGCTGTCTGTTGGGCTGGCCCGGCCCCTACAGCTCCTTCCCTGATCTTTGGATTCCTGCGGGCGGCTGTGCCAAGCTGCCTGCCAGCCTGCCTCGGAGGTGAGCTTGGGAACCTCGCCCCCATCCAGCTTGTGGTCGAGGGCAGCTTCTCAAGTAGGATGCGGTTTCTCTCCATGGCCAGCCGGACTTGGAAACCTTTGGAGCCGATCTGCTGCCTGCTTTGGCCTCTGTGCTGGGATTGAAGAGCTGGAACTGATCTCGGGGGGAAAAGGGCTCCTTTGGTCCCTCACCCCATCCTCTCTCGGCCTGACATGGTTTGGAGGCAGCAACAGCCTCGCAGCCTCACCTTGTGGACATGCTGAGCCCCAGATGGACCACATGGAATGTCCCCACTCATTTCAGTCCACCCAGGACCTCCCATCTTATCCGCTTCTTCCGTTTCCCTGATGAGCCCCCTGGCAGAGAGCCGCAGAGAGACAGCCAGCCAGCTGTGGCCCCAGGATTTGTTGCCTCTAGGATCAAGATATATAATTCTCAGCTGGCTGATCCTGCAGTTTGTCAAGAAGCGGTGAGGTCTGGAGGAGCCCCAGGCGTCAAGGAGGAAGAGCGCCCCGGCTTGCAAGCACACTCCCTGAAAAGACAGCAGTGGGGTCCAACAGAACCTGGGGATGGGCCTGGCACTGGAGAGAAACGGCGGCTGAGTGTGAGTTGTCCTGGGCAGAGAGGAGGGATCTCAAGGGAACAGCTGGGAGTGAGAGAGGAGGATGGGTGGTTCTGAAAGGAACAGGGCAGCTGATTCTCAAGTGGAGGATGTGGAAAGAGAAAAGTTTTCTCTTCCTCTCTCAACACTAGAACTTGTGGGCGTTCGGGTGCAGCCTGATGTTGGGTGCAATTATCTGTATGGTGAAGGAGGCAGGAATTGCTACCAGCTAAGATGGTTTGTTGGGTGGCGCTGTGGGTTAAACCACAGAGCCTAGGGCTTGCCGATCAGAAGGTCGGCAGTTCGAATCCCCGCGACAGGGTGAGCTCCCATTGCTTGGTCCCTGCTCCTGCCAACCTAGCAGTTCGAAAGCACATCAACGTGCAAGTAGATAAATAAGTACCGCTCTGGTGGGAAGGTAAACGGGGTTTCCGTGCGCTGCTCTGGTTTCTCCAGAAGCGGCTTAGTCATACTGGACACATGACCCGGAAGCTGTACGCCAGCTCCCTCAGCCAATAAAGCGAGATGAGCGCCGCAACCCCAGAGTCTGTCATGACTGGACCTAATGGCCAGGGGTCCCTTTACCTTTAAGATGGCTTTAAAAGAGGATTGGACAAATACATGGAGGAGAAGGCTGTCAAAGGCTGTTTGCCAGCTGCTGGAAGCAGCAAGAGGGGAGAGGGTACTCTTGTGCTCGAGTCCTGCTTGCAGGTTCCCCACCTGGTTGGCTGTTGCAAGAAGAAGATGCTAGGCCCAATGAGCCTCCTTTGTCCTGTTCCTGCAGGCTTTTCTTATGTTCTTAGTGGTGCTGGCCGCTCCTCTGATAGGATGGGCAACTGTCAATTTCATATTTCCCATCGTTCATGAATCTTTTTCCTCCTCTTCATGCGCATGCACCTCAAAAATGGATCCTCTCTGCCTATAAAAACAGGAGCTTTTGGGTCTCAGGGTTGCTTTGAAATTGCAAGAGTTCGAAACCATGCACCGAATTTGGGCTCCAGCTGGAGCCAGTCACTAGCCAGTCTACCCTGAGCGCTAGAAATTCAGTCAATACCAGGAATCCACGGTGGCAGGAAGATCTTTGCAAGCTGGCAGGAGTGCGGACCTTTGACCGCCAGTTTCGATTATTTCTTGCTATTCGGGGAAACAAGGGGGAAAACCAGGTTGACTTACCTGGCCTCTTCTTCTCCCCTTTGTTATATAATGGCCTTGGGCAGCAGCCAGTTTCTGGGGCGGTGGGGGGAGCGAAGGAGATCCTTCCTCTTTCCTCTTATCCTGGGTGGACTAATTTGTTCTTTGCACTTTCAGTTTCTTTAAGGGTAAACATGCAGAGCATTCAAACTTTGTACTGTGTGTGTGTAAGCTTCATATGAAATGTGTATATTCTCTGCACATAATACTTATATGCACGCTTCATTGTAATCCTTGCAACAACCCTGTAAGGCTTTTCATTATTTTCTTTATCATTAAGGTTTATCTCCTTTCGGGATAAAGATTAACAACTTAATACAGTCACACCTCAGGTTACAGATGCTTCGGTTGTGTGTTTTTGGGTTGCGCACCGCGCCGAACCCAGAAGTACAGGAACGAGTTACGTCCAGGTTTCGGCACTCGCATATGCACAGAAGCGCTAAATCATGCTTTGCGCATGTGCAGAAGCACCGAATTGCGACCTGTGCGTGCGCAGACGCAGCGCTACAGGTTGCGAATGCTGCAGGTTGCAAATGTGCCTTCTACATGGATCACCTTTGCAACCCGAGCATCCACTGTAATAAAACAATATGTGAAATTGTCACCCCTAAACGACTTAGCCAAATTCATGGAGGAGAAGAGCTATGCTACCACCCACAAGGGCTATGCTCTGCCTCCACAGTCAGAGACAGTAGTGCTTCTGAATGCAAGTTGCTGGAGACTGCTAGAATAGCATGAGACACTTAATCTCAGGATCATGGGTTCAAGCCCCACATTGGGGGAAAGAAGGAGGAGGAGGATAATAATAATAATAATAATAATAATAATAATAATTATTATTATTTTATTTATACCCCACCCATCTGTCTGGGTTTCTCCAGCCACTCTGGGTGGTTATTCTTGCACTGCAGGGGGTTGGACTAGATGACCCCCAGGGTCCCTTCCAACTCAACAATTCTATGATTCTGTGAAGCCACAGAAGGAATCCAGCTCTTCTGCCTGCTTATGGAGTTCCCAGAAGAGGGATCTGGTTGGCTGTTGTGAGTACAGGACGCCTTTCGCCCAATCCAGCAAGCTCTCCTTATGTCCCTAAGCTGAGTTGCTTTTGTAAAAGAAAGAAAAGTGGCTAATAATAAACTTAACTAAGAATAATAATGGGGCAGCCATGCCCGTTAGTTTCAGTGGGTCTGCTCTGAGTATAATTCACATGGGATTGAACCGCCTGTCGTGCATCTCTTGAATGCGCTCAAAGCACCCAGACCCCGTGTTTGCCTTTGCGTCCAAACTGCTCTGCTTTTGAGCACTGGAGGCGGCTTCACAGGGGAGGGGGGTCCCCGTTTGGGGAAAACAGCCCTCCCACCCCCACAGGGCCTGGAACAAAGAGAGGAGAGGGGCTGTGGGGGGACCGGCTGGGAAAGGCCTCCAGCCTTTGAGGTGCATTGTCTCCCTGTCAGCTGCCCGGCTCAGCTGGCCCTGAGGGCAGGCACCCTGTCACCCGGGGTGAGCTGCATCGCGCAGTAAGGTGACCTTGGGGATCCAGTTGTTTGTCCCAGCTGCTCCGTGGGCCCGGAGGAGGGAGAGTGTGCTGGAGCCTCTCTCCTCCTCCTCCTCCCCATTGAGGCACTGGGGGGTGGGCAATGGTGCCATCCCCTACAGGTCTGCAGAACTGCTGCTGCAAAGGCTGCAGTAGCTTGCAGATGAGCAGTGTTGGGTCTCTGCCTGCTGGACGCCTTTGAGCTGCAAGGCCCTGATCCTGGAGGCTGCTGCTGCACCCTTGGGGTAAGGCTTGGCATTCTCTCTCTCTCTCTTCCCACCCCCACTGCAACCCCTGGGGCAATGCTTCTCCCTGCACCCAAATTGGCCCGATCCATTTGCATATTTCAGGGGAGGAATGAGGATGGAGGCAGAGAGACCTTCCTAGAGACAGGTGAGGCAGGAAACTTGGGGATGGAGGTGTCTGGTGTGACACCCCGTGTTCATGGGGGCTCTTCCTGGGGAGTCTCAGCTGGTGCTCTCGTGGCTAAGTTCTCGGTGGCGAAGGGGAAGAGCTTTACTGGAAGGTTTTTCCTCAAGGTGCTCTGGTTTTCAATCTGGTTGTTTTGAGGTTTTGCTGCATTCGTCTCTGCTGAGGGGCCTGCCTCAGCAGCTGCCTTCTCTGCTCTCGGCATTTTGCCGCTCTGTTGCTTTGATTGCCACACATCGATGTTTCTCCCGCCTGATGTCAGCGGCAGCCCAATAAATGTGACCAAATAAATGTGGCGCTCTTCAAGATGCCACGCGACTCAGTCAACGGTCTTTGCCTCCATTGGGGTTTGTTTCCTGTTCTATTGATTTTGTTGCAAAATCAATACAGCATACTTTTTTTTGGATGCCACAGGACTATGTTTAACATTTCAAATGAAAGATCTGGCATTAGCATATGCGATGCTTACACGTTGTCCAAAAAGATGGTACCTATTTGCATCACGTTTGGTGTATGCTAGTACAGTTGTTCCGAAAGTGGGTGGTACCACCCCTTGGGGGGCACCTACAGGTAAAGGTAAAGGGACCCCTGATGGTTAGGTCCAGTTGCGGACGACTCTGGGGTTGCGCTCATCTCGCTTTACTGGCCGAGGAAGCTGGCGTACAGCTTCCGGGTCATGTGGCCAGCATGACTAAGCTGCTTCTGGCGAACCAGAACAGCGCACGGAAACGCCATTTACCTTCCCGCTGGAGTGGTACCTATTTATCTACTTGCACTTTGACGTGCTTTCGAACTGCTAGGTTGGCAGGAGCAGGGACCGAGCAACGGGAGCTCACCCTGTTGTGGGGATTTGAACCTCGACCTTCTGATCGGCAAGTCCTAGGCTCTGTGGTTTAGACCACAGCACCACCCGCATCCCTTCTGGGGGGCACCTAGGGGGCACCAAAAGGCAAGGGGGCAGCGGGGGGGCACTGGAGGTGTAAATGACTATCAGACTTTGAAAAGTGGGACTCACTGGATCAAGTTCATCAGTCTTGTAGAATTAATTAAACTAAGCAGTTTTAATGGGATTTTGAATAAACGTGCAGTTGCTGCTGCTTTGTGTTTTATTATTATCTTCCTGCTGCAATGATTCCTATGCATTATTCAGAATGCAAACTGCCATTCTGAAAAATGCTTCTTATAGGGTAGATGTAAATGCATAGGTACGTATAGATGCAAATTTAGAAATGGTTACTGTGATTTAAATAGAAGAGCAATCCATCTCACTCTCAGAAGGACGATGATAACCGTGTGCCTCGGTTATCCATACCCTTGTGACATCCAGGCTGGATTACTGTAGTGCGCTCTGCTTGGGGCTGCCTTTGAAGACAACTCAGAAACATCAATCGGAGCAGAATGTGGCTGCCGAGTAACTGGTTGAGCCCAGCTGGTTGAATCTAAGCGGGACTATTCCAATTGCACTGGACCCAATTTACAGTGCTGGTGATGACCTATCATGCGGGGTAGGGAACTGAGTTACTTGAACCTCTGCTTGCACATACAACCTGCCTGCAGCTTCCGATCTTTTCCACAGATGATGCTTAGATACCCGTCTGAAAAGGCAGTTAGGTTGAAAGGCACAGGAAACAGGGCCTTCACAGTGGTGACCCCCTTTCTGTGGAATTCGGTCCCATAAAACATCAGGAAGGCCCCCTCCCTAGTTCTTTAAAAATGGGAAACTTAATCCTAACTTTTTCAGTGGCTAATCATGAGCTGTGGAAACAGGGTAGAGAATTCCTTCTGATATGATCTGCTGGTTAATTGCATGATTTGTGCTGGTGTGGTGATTTATGAAATGGATGCTTTTAGCAGGCAACAAATATCATTTTGCTGCTGCTGCTGCTGCTGCTGCTGCTTCGGCAGTTATTTTGTAACCAGTTTTGCGACAGATTCTCCTTACGAAGGGGGCCCTAATATACAAAAAAAGCAAACCAAAAAAATTGCCTTGGAGTGAAGTGATTGGAGGGGGGAGAGAAAGTGGGATCGTTCGCAGCTTGGAAAGCGGCAAATCCACTTCTGGCTCTCCTATAAAGAAAATGTCTGCCTGGTTCCACCTGGAGGGAACATTTGTACCATCTCAAAAATCCTGCGGGAACTAGCCTCCTCACCAGAGATATTTTATCCTGTGCCATCCTCCAAGCCAAGAGGCTTGTGTGTGATGGAGAAGAGGAGAAACGTTCAGAACTGGCCGATCTCTGGAGGGGAGGGGGAGAGTAGGGAGAGGCGCCGAGGGAGCCCAGGAATGTCCTATCTCCAGGGTGCCCGGCAAGCTCCTCTCAGCGATGCAATTAATGCGAAGGCAGGCGGCAAACAGAGTGTTGATTCAAGGCGAGCAGCCTTCTCCTCGCCTCCCTGCTCACCAGCCAGCTGGAGGGAGCCAGGCTCTTGGCCCTTCCTTGTCTGCCTTTGTGCTTTCGTTCCTTGGGATTCTTCCCAGGGCAGAGAGCAAGAGGCTTTGGCTATAAGGTGAGTCTGACAGACACAAGGATCCTTTTCTGCTCTGGCGGCAGGGGGAAAGGTTTTGGGGTGGCAGCCTGGCACTCCTGCAGATGGTTTGGCCCTTGCAGGATTGTGGGTTTAAGTCCTATTCTCCTACTGCCCAGGGGAGAGCCAGAGTCTGGACCTTAGGACATTTTTTGGGGGGAGGGAGGAAACTGCTTGCGTATTTGCACAAAACGCAAATTTCGGTCATTCGGTTCCCAATCCCTGGAAAAGATAATACTTATTATTCTTGTTGGGAAGTAGTAATGTTTTGTTTAAGATTTGGTTTTATTGAGGTTTTAAGCAGAGGTTGGGTGGTCGTCTGTCAGGGATTCTGACAGACCGTGATCCCTGCATTGCACAGAGTTGGGCTGGAAAACCATTCCAACTGTACAATTTTGTGATTTATAAGAATCCGAGACCAGGGAGAAGAGTCGGTGGAAGAAGATTGGAAGAAATTTAAAGACTACTTACAGAAATATTGTAAAATTAATGAATGTTAGAATGATGACGGATTGAAGTTAAGCGGTTTCTAGCGGTAACGGTATAAAAGAATATGGAAAAATTGTTTTTTAATATGTAAAAATTTAATGTTATAATATATCAAGATTAAAGATCAGGATTAAAAAGGAGGGAAAGGAATCGCTGGACTAACAAATTGAATTGGAATACAAAAGAGGGAGGTATGAGGAGGTCCGGGAAACAAGTAAATGTAAAAGAAGTGATAAAAAGATGGAATTGTTTTTAACTGTTTATTCTGTTTTGTGTTTTGTATTTTGTATTTTTCCTTTCTATTGTTAATTTTTAAAAAATTTTTCTTTTGAAATTTTAATAAATATCATTTAAAAACAAAACAAAACAATTTTGTGATTTATAATTATCAGGATCTTGTCCTTCAGGTCTTATGGTATTCTCATCTGAAACTTGAAACGTCAGTAAGAATTCCAAATAGTAGCAAATTTCACAGCAGGCTTTTGAACAGGACAGACCCTCCAAGTGCCCCTATTTTCCAGGGACCGTCCTGGATTTACAGAAGCTGTCCCAGTTTTTGATTTGATCCTGGAATGTCTCACTTTTCCTTAGGATGTCCCTATTTTCATCAGAGAAGTGTTGGAGGGTATGGGGTTATGCGACCCCTGAGCCAAGGAGATAAGTAACTATGCTACCTTTAGAAGACATCTGAAGGCAGCCCTGTATAGGGAACTTTTTTTTAATGTTTAATGATTTACAATGTTTTTATATATGTTGGAAGCCTCCTAGAGTGGCTGGGGTCTGGAGTTATGCAACCAATGAGCCAAGGATACAACCTTTAAAAGACAGCCCTGCAAGGAAAGTTGCCCAGAGTGGCTGGGTGGGGTAATAATAATAATAATAATAATAATAGTTGTTGTTGCTGCTATGGAATAGGATGTCCCTATTTTCATTGGAAAAATATTGGAGTGTATGTGGTTATAATTATTTGTATATAAAACAAACCTTTGCCATGTAGCTGAAAATGAATATTTTTGTTTTTGTTTTGGTCTGTCCCCTAGTTTACCTTAATTCTGAACTAATTTTTCAATATATATAAAATTTCGGGTGGTTCTTTAGATGCGGCAACCATGACTGGTGTATTTGTTTCAGCTCAGGGAGTTCAGCCTTCTGTCTTCCCGACAGCTTTTGCCGCTCATTGGCCAGCTTAGATATGAAAGCCAGGCCAGAATCTCTATGGGCCAAAGAAGGATCCCTATGGGCTGACAGCCCAGCTCGGATTACCGTCCTAGTAGCCAATCCGCTGCCTCCACTATATCTGAAGGAAGAAGAGATAGAATCATAGAACTGTAGAGGGGACACCAAGGCTCATCTAGTGCACTGCAGAAATCTCAAACACCTTTAAAAGGAGATGTTAAATGAATAGAGATCTAGAGATGATCTCAGCTGCTCCAGATCCTGGCCTGGGGGCGCTGCAGAGCACCTGTGGCTGGGTAGAGGGCATGCTGGGTGATTGCGCAGGTCCTTATCAGGCTTAGAATAGCATGGAGATGAGACAAGAGGCTTTGGGATTTGTGCTTCTTTGCCCGGGTCACGAAAAGGCAGCTGGCCATTAGCTTGCGCACCAAGAACCGGGCAAGATGTTTCTCTGCACTCTCCTCCAGCTCTCTTTTCTCCTCAAGGTATGGGCGGCTACCGTGCCCCTGTGGGTTTTGGAGACAGGCTCCATCGTCCCCAGGGTGCTCTCTGCCTCTCCTGACAACCCAGAGGCCTTCTTTTCGGCGGCAGCCATGCTTCTGAACAGGGTGGATTTGATTTAAATCAAATTGATTTAAATCACGATTTAAATCACTAGTCAGTAAGACTTGATTTAAATCGCTAGTCAGTAAGACTTTATTTAAATCATTTTTATTTTATTTTTTACAGAAAGGCTCATTCTTGCTGGTATAATCTTAATATTTACAACCAGATAAAGGTTTCATTTTTGGAATAATAAATTTTCAGAGTAGTTTTTACAGTTATATCAAAAATTACTGATTTGGTTATGCTATTAGAAATACATTGACAGATAATTCTGAAATTTTCTGCTGTACTTTATTGGAAGGAGAAAAACAATCACTTCCTTAATAACAATTTAAACAATTTATTTAACTAAAACAATAACATTATAGCATATGTATCCATGTTTGTTAACTGATGTGGTTAAACAATTTTTTATTTTAAAAAAAACTTAGACTGAGTTTTAGCACACATGAAAAAACTTAAAACAAATCCTTATTTCCTGATGTATAGCCTTTGGACTATAATGTCACTTAGAAAACTATCTTTAGAAAGATTTTTCCTCCAAAAGCATTTTATTTTATAAATCCAATTTAAATAATAATAAAAAAACCGATTTAAATTTTTAAAAATCCGATTTTTAATTTTTTAAAAATCATTGATTTTTATCCACCCTGCTTCTGAATACCAGTTGTGGGAAACTGAAGGAGGCAAGAATTTCTCATGTCCTGCTTCCTTCTTTCCCTTCCGGTTGGCCAGTGTGAGAACAAGACTCTGGGCTCCCTTTGGCCTGTTCCGGAATTCTAATCTTATGTTCTCCATCCCTCTCACTTCTCTCTCCTTTCCCTGTTTGCCCCTCGCAGGCCCCCGGAAGACAAAGGAAGAACATGAACGAGTTTTTGGGGGACGCCAGCATCCCGAGCCACGACCCCCTGCAGCCCTCCAGCGCCTCCTTGCCCAGCAATGGCATTGACACGTGGAAGAACCGGGCTGCCAGCCGCTTCAGCGGGTTCTTTGGTTCCGGCAACAGCGCCAGCCCCTTCACGCGGGTACGTTGCCAGTGCCCACCACTGCCGCCCGTGGGTTCCTGCAGGCCCTTTTCTTTTGCAGGTGTTTGCAGCTGGGAAGGGTGTCCTGGAGAGGTAGGGAGTCCTCGCTCCTTGCAAAATCAAGTGGCGTCAGATCACGAGGAAGGGTAGCCAGAGACCAAGGTAGAGACGCATTCATAGAGGAGGCCATTCATGATGGAACTTTCATGTCCAGAGGCAGTTTGCAGCAGCAGCGGGTGGTTCTTGTTGTCTTACTCTGCTTGTGGGCTTTGGGGGAATGGAGCTCAGTGGGTAGAGCAGGGGTCAGCAAACTTTTTCAGCAGGGGGCCGGTCCACTGTCCCTCATACCTTGTGGGGGGCTGGACTATAATTTTTTTTGGGGGGGGGGGTTAAATGAACGAATTCCTATGCCCCACAAATAACCCAGAGATGCATTTTAAATAAAAGCAGACATTCTACCCATGTAAAAACATGCTGATTCCCGGACCGTCCGCAGGCCGGATTTAGAAGGCGATTGGGCTGGATCCAGCCCCCGGGCCTTAGTTTGCCTACCCATGGGGTAGAGCAATCTGCTTTGCATCTGGCATCTCCAGGTAGGCCTGAGACCCTGGAGAGCTATTGCCAGCCAGTGTTGACAATACTGAGGTAGATGGACAAATGTCCTGACTAAGCAGAAGGCAGTTTCCTAGGTTCCTATCTGGTTTTCCACTATGGGAGGCAGAATGTCTGAGCACAGGCAGTTGTGGCTCATCTCTTTTGGGGCCGGTTCACCCTTGACCATCCCTCTGGTGTGTGAGGAGGGAGCATGTCGGGGTGGGTGTGGCCTCCTCAAGTCTTGCATGCACACATTTATAGGATGTGCGCGCACACAAAAGCAGACAGTGACACTCTCGCAAGCACACAACCCCCCCCTTTCATTGGCTGATCCATGCAGATCAACTAAGGAGGGCAGTTCTTGCCCCCTCAGCGGTTCGTTAGGATGGCCAGTGAAGGTTGCTCTCTGAAAGACACGGCACAAAAGGAAAAGGGCTTGGGAGGGAGGAGGAAAGAAATAAACTCAAGGCCCATCCATACCTAACCTTTCACTTTCTAGGTGCATGTCCATGCTTTCCTGCTCCGTGTCTGAGCACGTTTTCCCCACCCATGAAAACCCACTCTTTTGCGCTGAATTGGAGAAAACAGCCATTTTTGTTCCCCTCAGATTGCTGTTTGCTCTGATTCAGCAGCAAAGAGCAGATTTTTGAGGGGAAAGCGGCAAGGCAAAAATAAAAAGCTGTCGGGCACAGTCCCAGAAAGCCCGGACCAGTGCCTAGAAATGTGGAGCAAAGGTAATTGTGAATGAATCTTCAGGCACTAGTTACCAAGTTCAGTAGGTCATGGAACTGGGTCTAAGCGCAAGGAAAGAACTGCAGCTTCCTTGCCTTCCGGTGTCCTCAGTTACGGCAGCTGGCAGTGGGAGGGAGGCCTGTTATCCGTGATATCAGGGGGTCATGTGCTACTAAATACTCTTTTCCGGGAAGCATCGGTGGGAGCAGGCTGGTTCCTTCATGCCCTATTTTGGGAAATCAGAGGCAGGGGACAGAATAGCTCAGCATTAGATGAAGAAGTCTTCAAGATTCTATCCTGGCATCGCCAGACAGTTTTGGGAAAGACTATTGCCTGAATCCTTGGAGAACCACAGCCAGTCATTGTAGACAATACTAAGCTAGATTATTATTATTATTATTATTAACAATTATTTAAATTTATTCAGTTATTTTACAAAAAGAAACTCAAAACGACGCTGTAATAAACAAACCCATTGGTTTAAAACCAGTAGGAGAGAAAACTCTAGAAGGCAATCCTGTTTTTAATAGGCAGGATTGAAACATCCCAACTACTCAAGATTAATTAATAGCTAAAGGCCTGAAGAAGAACAGATGGTTTGCCTGATGCCTAATGATATTTTATTATTATTATAAATTACATTTATATACAACTTTTCATTTGAAGATCACAGAGCGGTTTGCAACATAAAAACACAAAATGAAAGCACAAAATACACATGACTGTAACAAAAACCAACAACCCCTGCCCACAAACATATTTGAAAGGCAATAGATTGCTTAATCAGCCAAAGGCCTGCTTATAGAGTTACTACGTAACACAAATGAGAGACAAATACACTAAACACTAAACAGGCACCCGGTGAGTCTCCTTGGGGAGAGCATTCCACACGCAGGGAGCCACCACTGAAAAGGCCTGTTCTTGTGTTGCCACTCTCCAGACCTCCTGTGAGGCGGCACATGGAGAAGGGCCTCAGGTGACGTTTGCAAGGCCTGGGTCGGTTCATATGGAGAGCATGGACCAGTAGTAGCCTGGTTTTTTTTTGGGGGGGGGGGCGGCGGGTAGAATCCTATACTATTTTGGTCTGGTCCAAGAAGGCTTCTTTTAGGTCTTTGTCCATCCATGATACCCACCTCAGGGAACCAGCTGCCAAAGGACAGGAAGCTAGGAGAGGATGTTCCCTTCATTCATTCAGCGGGCCGTTATGGGAAACAGGATTCGAACCCCTGTCTCACGGGCCTTCTTTCCCCCTCCCCACGTGGTCCCGCACAACACCCCTGTGAGAGAGGCCAGGTTGAGAGGTAGTGGCTGGCCCCAGGTGAGCTTCATGACTCAGCGGGGATTCGAACCTTGGTCTCTCCCAGGTCCTAGTCTGGCACTCCAACCAGGGCACCACCCCTGGCACTGCGCAGCAGCACCCCCAGACTTCCTTTTTCAGCCCTCCTTTCTGTGCCCCTCCAGGAGATGGACAAGATGGAGCAGCTGGAAAGCCGGCTCCACTCCTACAGCCACTTCGGCCTCCCCAAGTTCCCCCAGCAGCTCCGCTTCGATCAGGATTCCTGGGAAGAGGAGGAAGAGGATGACGATGCTACCCTGTGCCTGGAGGACAGCTGGCAGGAGATCATTGAGGGCACAGAGGTGAGGCGGGAGCAGGGCCCCTTTGCCGTCCAGCTGGCGCTTCGGAATTCCAGTTCTGAAAGCCACCCTGAAGGGAGAGAGCTGCTCTTGTGCTCAGGTCAAGCTTGCTGGTTTCCCCTTGGGGGTATGTGGTTGGCCATGGTGAGGGCAGGATAATAATAATAATAATAATAATAATAATAATAATAATAATAATATATTTATACCCCTCCCATCTGGCTGGGCTTCCCCAGCCACTCTGGGCGGCTTCCCAAAAAATATTAAAATACTGTAATGGATCAAATATTAAAAGCTTCCCTAAACAGGGCTGCCTTCAGATGTCTTCTAAAAGTCTGGTAGTTGTTGTTCTCTTTGACATCTGGTGGGAGGGCGTTCCACAGGGCGGGCGCCACTACCAAGAAGGCCCTCTGCCTGGTTCCCTGTAACTTGGCTTCTCGCAGTGAGGGAACCGCCAGAAGGCCCTCAGAGATGGACCTCAGTCTCCTGGCAGAACGATGAGGGTGGAGACTCTCCTTCAGGTATACTGGACCGAGGCCGTTTAGGGCTTTAAAGGTCAGCACCAACACTTTGAATTGTGCTGGGCTAGATGAGCCATTGACCTGATCCAGCAGACAACTCTTCTTACACTTTTACGGAGAAGGCTGGCTGCTGTGATCTTGACCTAGCTGGGCTCAATTCTCCAATAAAGCTTTAACCTGAACCCCCTACCCCAGTGAAGGTATCTGGCAGCTGATTTAAGACAGACAAAAGGGAAGTCCTTTCTCCCCCCGCACAATTAACTTTGTGGAAATCTGCATCCCTGGATGAGGGGCAGGCTGATGCTAATTTAGATGGCTTTGATTTATTCAAAGGGATTGGACAGATTCAGGGTAAGTTCTGCGAGTGGAACCTCCACTTTTAGGAATAGTATACCAGTATGCTGGGGTCAACCAACAGGGCAGGGGTTTGCTTTCAATAATAATAATAATTTTATTATTCATACCCCACCATATCTAAAAACATAATGGCATATCTAAAAACATAATAAAAACATCAATCATTGAAAACCTCCTGATACAGGGCTGCCTTCAGATGTTTTCTAAATGTCAGGTAGTTATGTCTTTGACATCTGATGGGAGGGCGTTCCACAGGGAGGGTGCCACTACTGAGAAGGCCCTCTGCCTGCTTCCCTGTAGCTTCGCTTGTCACAGTGAGGGAACCACCAGAAGGCCCTCGGCGCTGGACCTCAGTGTCTGGGCTGGATGATGGGGGTGGAGACGCTCCTTCAGATATACAGGGCTGAGGCCGTTTAGGGCTTTAAAGGTCAGCTCCAACACTTTGAATTGTGCCCGGAAACGTACTGGGAGCCCTGCTTGTGGGCTCCCCAGAAGTTTCGAGCCTGCCAACTTGCTGCGCTACTGACTCTTTGGAGGAAGCAGGGCTGTTGGCTGATGGGTGGTCTCTTTGAGCCTCACTTGGCCTTGGTTTTCCTTTGGTATCAAGTGATTGACAGGTGGCTGGGGCCCCACCCACTCGTCAGAGCGGTCCTCTGAGGGTGGGGAAACCCAGGATGTGGCTGGCTGGGTCCAGTTCCCCACCCCTGGGGGGAATGGATTCAGAAGGGGGCTTGTCATATTCTTAGGAAAGTAATGGTAAAAAGAAAAAGCCCCTAACCCTGCCTCTGACTCGTAACCCTCCTAGGTTTTGACACGCCGGCAATGCCACCAGCAGGAAGCTATTTGGGAACTACTGCACACAGAAGCCTCCTACATCAGGAAGCTGAAGGTCATCACCGATGTAAGTGTCTTAGATGAAGGGATGTGTTTAATAATAATAATAATAATAATTTTATTTATCATTTATATCCCGCCCATCTGGCTGGGTTTGAGGACACAGGTCTTGAAGCATATTCATTAATTCATTCGTAAAAAATATTTAAATACTGCTCTTCACACACACACACACACACACACACACACACGTACACACACACACACACACACACACACACACACACACCAGTGTGGTTTATAAAAATACAGGTAGCCCCCTGTCTAAGCATGTTCAATATGTGTGCGACCGTGTACAACCACATCGTGCCGAACCCGGAAGTGACCCGGAAACATCATAAAGATGCCACTGAAACGTCACTAAAGGGCAGAATGGGGTGGGGGGTGGGGATGGGGCAGATCGGGGTGTTTGCAGGCTTTTTCAGTGAGTTTCAATTATACACCATGCGTGCGGTGTCTCAGAACGTAACTCCTGCATAAAACCATACAATGCAAACTATATATAAAAAAGTTTAAACCAGAAATGTAGTACCTTTTGTGGAGCAATGTGCTCTCAATTGCCTGCATAGATGCCTGATGGAATAGAAAAGTTTTCAGCAGGTGTTTAAAAGTTGACAGACAAGGTGCCTGCTGAAACTGTAGTGGCAGGGAGTTCCACAGAACAGGGTTAATGACACTGAAGACTCCGTTCCTTGTTTTTTCAAATGAGCCACACCTGCTTGGGGAACAACCAACGATGCTCCTGCAGAGGATCTTGGTGGCCCAGCTGAGATATAAGGGTTCAGGCGTTCCCTGGGGTACCCTGGGGCTGAAGCTGTTCAGGGCTTTGTCAATTAATACAAGGACCTTGAACCAGGCTGCATAGTAGATGGGCAGGCAGGGCTGGGGCTTTAACAAAGGCATCACATGTTCTCAGCCAGATGCCCCCATCAGCAATCTGGCCACTGCATTCTGCACCAGCTGGAGTTTTCAAACCAAGAGCAAGAGCAGCCCCACAAAGAGTGCATTGCAGTAATCCAGCCTTGAGGTTGCCAGTGCATGAAATACAGTGGTCATGCTATCCCTGCCCAGGAAGCATCCCTTTCCCTTCACTTAAAGCAGTGTCAGGTCCAAAGCCCTGGATCATGACCAACATCACCTTTGTTTGCTGGCTCTCTAACCAAACGGCGACCCCCACAACCGAGCCCCATTGCAATAGCTCATTTCTCTCTTTTTCTCTTTCCTCCTCAGCTGTTCCTGTGTTGCCTGTTGAACTTGCAGGAATCGGGGCTGCTTTGTGAGGTAAGCTAGCATCCTCTCCCTTTGAACATGGCTGTCGCCCCAGAAATGTCAGATGTCACCCTCCAGGGCCAAACCTCACTTTCCTGTGCCAGCAATGGTCTG
Source organism: Podarcis pityusensis (assembly GCF_964106645.2). Lineage (NCBI taxonomy): Eukaryota > Metazoa > Chordata > Lepidosauria > Squamata > Lacertidae > Podarcis > Podarcis pityusensis. The sequence goes on along the minus strand of NC_138033.1, from coordinate 64,284,651 downwards.
CCTCCTGCTTCTGGTGGCTTTGTGGCGAAACGCCGTCTCTGAAGCACCCTCCCCTCTGCCCCGCTGGTCTCTTATCTGCTCTGAGGAAGTGGCCCAGTTTTTTTCTCTCTCCGCCCCCCCACCCCCATTTCTGACAAGAAACCGTCTTGCGATCTTTCACTGTTTGGAGAAATACCTTAACCACACGGCACTCTGGCAGGCTTGTGGCACACAGAAGCTATTTAAAGAGATGAAAGAGATATACCCAAGGCAACTCTTGCATCATGCAAATGCTTCTCTTGGGTCCCAGCGGTGTGTTGATCAGGTTTTCCCAACGAAAAAGCACTCAACCTGTTTGATCGAGAAGGAACGCTGGATAAATGTAGTTGCATCAGGCTGCAGAGCAGAGCTGGGGAAAGGAAGACGGGTCCATCCTTTAGGTGCCTTTAGGATTCCCCTAAGGTAAACGGCGTTTCCGTGCACTGCTCTGGTTCTCCAGAAGCAGCTTAGTCATGCTGGCCACATGACCCGGAAGCTGTACGCCGTCTCCCTCGGCCAGTTAAGCGAGATGAGCGCCGCAACCCCGGAGTCAGCCACGATTGGACCTAATGGTCAGGGGTCCCTTTACCTTTACCTTTTTATGCTGGAAGTATTTCCATCCAAGCTATCACTTTAAGAACTGTCGCCTGAGTTTTCAACAGTTGGGATGACTTTGATTGATTGCATTTCTATCAGGCCTTCTTTCCTCTAAGGCAGCCATAGGCAACCTCGGCCCTCCAGATGTTTTTGGGACTACAATTCCCATCATCCCTGACCACTGGTCCTGTTAGCTAGGGATCATGGGAGTTGTAGTCCCAAAACATCTGGAGGGCCGAGTTTGCCTATGCCTGCTCTAAGGAGTTCAAAGTGGCATACATGGTTCTACCCCCTTCTTCATTTATTCACCACAACAACCCTGTGAGGTAGGTTAGGTTGATAGTCACTGACAGGCCTTAGGTCACCCAGTGCGGTTTGGGACTCAGCACAGTGGGGGAATTTGAACCCTGGTCTCTCCTGGGTCCTGCTCTAACCGCCACACCACACTGGCACCTCTTGTGTTGTGGAATAACAGAATCATAGAATTGTTGAGTTGGAGGGGTACCCCAGAGGTCATCTAGTCCAACCTCCCGCAATGCAGGAATCTCACCTAAAGCATCCATGACAGATGGCCATCCAACCTCTGCTTAAAAACCTCCAAGGAAGGAGAGTCCTCCCAAAGGAGACCATTGCACTGCCGAACAGCTCTTACCGTCCGAAAGCTGAAATAATCTGGTGAAGTAGAATGGAAGGAGATTTGGGACAGATGAGAGGCACTGTAGACTTTCATGCCCTTTGCAGTTTCTTTGTGGGACACCATGTGTTGGAAGCTGCTGGAGTGGGTGGCTTTGAAAGGGGATCGGCCAAATTCATGGTGGAGCCTGGGTGCTGGGTGCGTGTGTGCATCTCTCGATGGCTCCTGCCATGGGGCCTGTGTGGCACCTCTGTTCAGAGAGAGCACTGTGCACTGAATGACAGTAGCAAGCGAGAGTCTGACCCAGGGGGGCTCTTCTTGGAAGGTGACTCGAGTGCAGGGCCGGATTTAGGTCTGATGAGGCCCTAAGGTACTGAAGGGAATGGGGCCCTCTAAAGGCCCAGCTGTCCTTTGTCAGAAACAATTTGTCGCTGTTTTTTTGTGTTGAATATATGCTATATGGTAATTCAGGGACCTAATAGGTATCTAAAGCCATTTGCACAAGTTGCCATGCAACCAGTCCATGCAGAATGTAGGCACCCTCTATATAGAAATGAGCAAACCAGTGATATTTTAGGGAGCAGACTAGCAGGCGGGGTCCATTACTTACATCATAGGAGCCTACACAACACAAAACACTGTTGCTGTATGCAGGTTTTATTTTATTTGTTTTTTATCTTATATTTTGGAATTTTTTTTTCCCTTTAGATTTTTTTGGGGGGTCCCCAAGAAAGTGGGGCCCTAATCTATAGCTAGTTTAGCTTATGCATAAATCTGGCACTGCTGAAAGTGTAAGAAGGGTCACAGAGTCTGCTTTTCCCCACTCTGCAGGTGGAAGCTGAGCGTCTTTTCAGCAACATTCAGGAAATCATTCAGCTGCACCGTGCTCTTTGGAGAAGCGTCATGGCTCCTGTTTTGGACAAGGCCAGGACCAGCCGGGCTCTGCTAGACCCCACGGACTTCTTCAAGGGCTTCAAGATGGTAGGTGTGCATGCAGTGAGTGTGCCTACATGCGGGTGGAGCCAGGAGAGGATGGTGCTTTGTTCCTGAGCAACAGCGGGAGACCATTCCAGTGTCCCAGAACTGCAGCAGCAGAGGAGCGTGAAAGGCCTCCTACCCCAGCTCTGAAGCATGTTCTGTTTTATTATACCAACATGTTGTAATGAAGGTTGAAATCTGGCTGTTGAAGGTGCCACAAGTGAGGCAAGTCGCCTGGCAGGGGGCACTGGGTGGCCGAGAAAGAGGGCCGGGAAATCTGGTGTTAGCTTGGGTTTTTTGTTTTTTTTAAATGATATTTATTAAAATTTCAAAGAATACAAGAATTACACAAAAACAAAAAATAAAAATACAAAAAAATACAAAATACAGCAAGAAGAATAAAAAAACCCTTATTAAGGTATAACAAAGAAATGAAAAATAAAAAGAAACATACAAAATAAAAACAGTTAAAAACACATTAATTTTCCATAGCATATCTTCCTTACACTTATTTCCCCGGACCTCCTCATACCTCCCTTTTTTGTATTCCAGTTCAGTTTGTTAGTTCAGCAAATCCTTACCATTAAACTTTTACCCATTTGTAAACCTTTTTTCATATCTCTTAAAGCATTACAGCTGGGAACCACTTAGTTTCTATCCAACATCCTTCTAAGATTCATTAATTTTACAATATTTCTGTAAATAGTCTTTAAATTTCTTCCAGTCTTCTTTCACCGACTCTTCTCTCTGGTCTTGGATTCTGCCAGTCATTTCTGCCAATTCCATGTAGTCAATCACCTTCATCTGCCATTCTTCCAGAGTGGGTAAATCTTGTGTCTTCCAATACTTTGCAATGAGTATTCTTGCTGCTGTTGTAGCATACATAAAAAAAGTTCTGTCCTTCTTTGACACCAATTGGCCGACAATGCCCAAAAGAAAGGCCTCTGGTTTCTTCAGGAAGGTATATTTAAATACCTTTTTCAATTCATTATATATCATTTCCCAGAAAGCCTTAATCTTTGGGCACGTCCACCAAAGGTGAAAGAATGTACCTTCAGTTTACATTTACCTTCTTTACATTTCCAGCATTTATTATCGGGCAAATGATAGATTTTTGCAAGCTTGACTGGGGTCATGTACCACCTGTATATCATTTTCATAATATTCTCTCTTAAGGCATTACATGCCGTAAACTTCATACCTGTGGTCCATAACTGTTCCCAGTCAGCCATCATTATGTTATGTCCAACATCTTGTGCCCATTTAATCATAGCAGATTTCACCGTTTCATCCTGAGTATTCCATTTCAACAGCAAGTTATACATTCTTGACAGATTCTTAGTTTTGGGTTCTAGCAGTTCTGTTTCTAATTTTGACTTTTCCACCTGGAAGCCAATTTTCTTATCCAAATTATATGCCTCCATTATCTGATAGTAATGAAGCCAATCTCTCACTTTGTTTTTTAGTTTTTCAAAACTCTGCAATCTCGATTTATCTCCTTCTTGTTCCAAAATTTCCCAATATGTCGGCCATTTGGCCTCCATATTGAGCCTTTTCAGAGCTTTTGCTTCCATTGGTGACAGCCACCTTGGGGTTTTATTTTCCAATAAGTCTTTATATCTTATCCAGACATTAAACAATGCTTTACTGACAATATGATTTTTGAATGCTTTGTGTGCTTTGACCTTATCATACCATAAATATGCATGCCATCCAAATACATTGTTAAAACCTTCTAAATCCAAAATGTCTGTGTTTTCAAGAAGTAGCCATTCTTTCAACCAGCAAAAAGCTGCTGATTCATAATAAAGTTTAAAGTCTGGCAGGGCAAATCCACCCCTTTCCTTTGCATCTGTTAGTATCTTAAATTTTATTCTGGGCTTCTTGCCCTGCCAGACAAATCTAGAAATATCTCTCTGCCACTTCTTAAAACAGTCCATCTTGTCCACGATTTGCAATGTCTGAAATAAAAACAACATTCTCGGCAATACATTCATTTTTATCACAGCAATGCGGCCCAACAATGAAAGTTTCAAATTTGAAAGTTTTGATCCAATAGTTGGACCCAAACCAGAGTGAGCAGCTTTTCCGGGACCAAATGCAACCCAGCAGACTCCTCATAAAAGGTGGTCTCTGCTGAGCTGGTAGCTGCAGTACCATCTCTGGCCATCAACAGGGGTGGTGCTGGAGAGCAGAATGGAAAAGGGAGTCTAGCTCCCAGAATCTGCGCTTTGGGACCACTGCACAGGACCAGTTGGGTTGCTCAGGTGGCCCTTGCTTTCCTCCACTGCTGCTGCCTCCCTGCACCCGTGTCTTTAGTCTGATCCTTTCCCCTTGCAGTTTGGCTCCCACTTCAAGCCTTACATCCGCTACTGCATGGAGGAGGAAGGCTGCATGGAGTACATGAGGAACTTGTTGCGGGACAACGAACTCTTTCGCATCTACGTCACGGTAAGAAGGCTGTGACCATCCTATGAATCCCACACCTGCCTCTGTCCTCAATATTGAGTCCTACATTCAGAAAAGCTGCAGGCACCCATCACCAGCAAGTCAAATGCTGGCTAGACAGAGGTGCCAATGCCCAATGCTCACCTCTCCTAGTCATGCAGGGCTGTTTAAGCCCCACACTTTAGGAGTGCTCTGTGGTTAGCTCAGTTGGTTAGAGCATGGTGCTGAAAGCACCAAGGTTGTGGGTTTGATCCCCGTACAGGCCAGCTGTATCTTCCTGCACTGCGGGGAGTTGGACAAAATGACCCTGGTGGTCCCTGCCAATGATACAATTCTATAATTAATCCTCTATTATTATTGCTCAGCTAAAAGAGGGGAACAATCTTAAAAGCAGTTTCAAAATGGCTCCGGAGGTTCTGGGGAAGCGGTGGGTTGGTAATGGCAGAGGTACTAGCCAATAGGTACCTTTGCTTTTCCTCGATTGGTCCAAACCAGGCAGACAGTCTGCAGAGCGGACTGTTGCTGTTTTTACAGAGTTTTGTATGGAGGCCGAGTCAGAGCTATTGAAAATAGAATAGGCCATTCTTTAGAATATGAGTCTGTCTTTCACCTAGGGCTCCTTTTGGAAACTGTCCATTCCTGGGCTGGTTGTGGCTTGCAGCATGGGCACCTTTTCAGGGCTGGCTTGTGTTCCTGATGGGAGTTACGCCCCTGGCTAGTAGTGATAGACTGGCTAGTGGCCTGTTTCTTGGCTCCAGGAACTGACGCTTCCCTTCTTCCACTTGCAGTGGGCCGAGAAGCACAAACAGTGTAACCGGCTCAAGCTGAGTGACATGCTAGTGAAGCCTCACCAACGCCTCACCAAATACCCTCTGCTGCTGAAGTCGGTGCTTAAGAAGACGGAAGACCCCCACACCCGAGAGGCCATCATCACCATGGTAAAGTGTTGCCAGTGCGCCCTGGTACACCTGCTAGCGTAGGTGATGGTGTGTTGGGAGACACAAGGAATTCAGCAAACGTTTGCACTCAAATCCATCTCAGGAAGGGCTGGGACTCCATTGGGATGGGGGAGAAACACAGTTCAGTTTGCATTTGAAGGCGAACCTACCTAACGCTGACAAAGTCTAGCCACGGTGGAACCTCCACCACCCGAAGCAGTCTACCGCTAAGGATTTGATTCCAGGGGAGGACTGCAGCATGAGAGGGCTGTTGCATTCACACCCTGGTTCTGGGGCTTCCTGGAGACATCTGGCCTGGGCCAGCCTCCCCAAACCGTGTGACTTCCAGATGTTGCTGGACACCCAGCATTCTCCATCAGTGCTGAACCGCTGGCTGCTGGAAGTTGTAGATCAGCACAGCTGGAAGGCACCCAGTTTGGGAGAGCCAAGTGCCGCCCTCGCCTTATTGCTGCCTCCCCCTGGGTATAACCTCTGGCGGGCTTCCCTCCTCCCAGATCAACTCGGTGGAGCGCTTCATCAACCACATCAACTCGCGCATGCGCCAGAGGCAGGAGCAGCAGCGCCTGGCCAGCATCTTGAGCCGCATCGATGCCTACGAGGTGGTGGAAGGAAGCACGGATGAAGTGGACAAGGTGGGTGGCGAGGCTGTGGCTGCAACGTGGGGGAGAAGGGTGGGCAAAGGGTGCCCGAGATGGCAGCCTGGGCTGGGTGGCTGGAGAGAGTGTCTCAGGCGCCTGAACTCTCTTGGCTTTAACCCCCTTTCTTCAGATCCTGAAGGAGTTCTTGCGCCTGGACCTGACAGCCCCCATTCCAGGGACCTCCGCCGAGGAGACCCGGCAGCTTCTGCTGGAGGGAAGCCTTAAAATGAAAGAAGGCAAAGACAGTAAGGTAAGCCTTGATGGGCAGGGGAAATGTTCTTCTTGTTGTTGTTACTATTGCAACTCAGACTCGGAGACCTCATGTGATTCAGCCCGGAATTTCTACCCCCAAAGCCAGAGGCTGAGACACTGCCTTTGCATGCAGAAAGCTAGGCAGAAAGGTCTTTTCCCTGACATGCTAGCTTTCCATGTGCAGAGAGGGTGGAGAGGAATTTTTTTTTTGGGGGTGGTGTTATGTTTCACTTGCAGACTAATGTGGTGCACATCATCCCTTGTCCTCTCTAGAAAGGGTCCCCATTCCTGCCCCCTTCTCTCTCCCCCACCCCTGCATCAAGCTCCACGCAGGATGCTCTGATCATTTGGGATCTTTTTCTTCTCCAGATGGATGTTTACTGCTTTCTCTTCACGGACCTCTTCCTCATCACCAAACCGGTGAAGAAGGCCGAACGCACAAAGGTCATCCGCCAGCCACTGCTGGTTGACAAGCTGGTGTGCCGTGCGCTCAAGGATCCTGGTGAGGGGTGTTTGTGAGCTGGGTAATTTTTCACAGACAACTGGTATGTGTCTGCACTGTAGGATTGACCCCTCGAGCTGTGCCACAGCCAAAGCCTCAATCCTGACCCCCCCCCGCAACTGCTTTTTGTAAACAAAGCACTCATCCACCTGTTATTTGTATACTGTGTTATACCCACGTAAAAACACATAATACATGATAAAAATAAAAACGACCCAATAATCCCCTCTCCCCAATACATTTTAAAAGGGCATTGGATGTCAATCAGCCAAAGGCCTGATTAAAGAGGAATGTTTTTGCCTGGCACCTAAAGGTGTATAATGAAGGTGCCAACCCAAACTTCCCTGCGGAGACCATTCCACAAACGGGAGTTTAGTGTGGATTTTTGTGGTGTGTTCTCCCTATCCATGCTATGTTCTCCCTATCCAGCCGGCAGCCCACAGTTTCTCAACAGTAAACTCAGATATTCCCAATCCGGGGAAAATCTGCGTGCATAAGTTGCCCTGTGATAAGGGCTGTGTGATCCTGGCCCTGCAGAATGTCGAAACCTGCTCCAAAGGAATCCAGATTTTGCTTCTGCAGTCGATGAAGATAAATCATAGAAAGGGAGGAGGGGATGGAATTCAAGCCTGATCTTGGGCGGCTGAACATCAGAAGAGCCTGCTGGATCAGGCCAATGGCCCATCTAGTCCAGCATCCTGTTCTCACAGTGGCCAAACAGATGCCTGTGTGAAACCAGCAAGCAGGATTCAAGCGCAGGAGCCCTCTCTTCTCTCCTGCGGTTTCCAGCAACTGGTATTCAGAAGCATTGCTTCCTGCAACTTTGTTGGCCGGGCGCAGCCATCGTGGCTATTAGCCTTCTTCATGAATTTGTCAACTCCTCTTTCAAAGCCGTCAACGCCGTTGGCCACCACTGCCTCCTGCAGGAGTGAGTCCCACAGGTTAACTATGCACTGCAGGAAAAATCTACTTCCGTTTGCCTGTCCTGAGCCTCCTAACATTCGGCTTCATTGGATATTCATGAGTTCTAGTGTTAGGAGGGAGGAACTGTGGAGAGTTATGCATTGCCTCTCCTGCAGTGGGCGGCCACCGACATGGGTGGCTTCAGAATGGATTTGGACAAATTCGTGGAGGATAAAGCTATATCAGTGACTACCAGCCAGGATGGCCATGCGCTGCCTCCATGGTCAGAGGCAGCAATGCTTCTGAACACCAGTTGCTGGAAACCACAGGAGGGGACAGTTCTCCCTTGGGTCCTCTTTGTGGGCTCCCCACTGGGCCACCTGCCACTGTGAGACTAGGATGCTGGACTAGGTGGGCCACTGGCCTGATCCTGTAGGCTCTTCGACCTGTCCTGAATCTCCCTTGTCTTCCTCATCAGGTTCCTTCCTGCTGATCTACTTGAACGAGTTCCGGAGCGCGGTGGGAGCCTACACCTTCCAGACCAGTGGGCAGTCTCTGTGCCGGAGCTGGATCGAGGCTGTCTGCAATGCCCAGGTGGGTGGGGTGGGAGCCAAGAGGATTTCCCCCGAAAGGTGGAGGTTGTGGGCGCTCTGTTGCCCCTGCAGACATTGCTGGACTACAACTCCCATCATCCTCAACCATCCTGGGTGGGTCCGATGGGAACGAGTCCAGCAATACTTGGAGGGCTGCACGTTCCCCATTCCTACCCAAGGAGGATCTCCTCCTCTCCTTTATTTAAGGTTTTTTAAGAGAGATCGGATGACCACCTGCCAGGGATTCTTGAGCAGTGCTTACTGCATTGCAGTGGGATGGATTGGATGAGCCTTGGGACCCCTTCGAACTCCACCATACTGTGATTCTATGAATAGATTTCTTTTGCTGCAGTTTATCCTCCCCACCCTCTTTCCCAACTGGGGAAGATGAATTCTTCGACTGGGAGGACATCTAGTCAAGCAACACTCCTGCCCTTTGCCTCCAGGAACTGGCATTGAGACTCCCACTGCCTGTAGACTTTGTTCAGCTGATATTTATTTTATCTTTTTGTTTTCATTTTTACTCATTTATTCTACTTGTTTCACAAAATGCATTTAAAGCGATGCCAGCCCCTGATGACAGTGCCCTGTGCCACTTTTTTAATAGTCCCTCATCCTTTTGATAATTTTTCCCCTCCAGTCATCTAGAACTCTGGGGGTCTCACTCGAGAACTTCTCCCCTTTGCTTGTCCGCTTTTGGGTGCGGATCTGTCTCCACCAAGGGTACTTGCTGGCTCTTTTAATTTTTTTACAAATTGTTTTTTTTTTTACGATTACAATCCACTCTTGATATACCCCAGCTACAGTGATTGACTTCAATTGGTATTAACACATTTAGTGATTTCTAAATTTGCAAGTGAAGTTCTCCTTTCTTCTTCCTGTGTGAGGTTTTAATTTTCATCAATTGTTCCCTTCATTTCTTTATAAATTTTATATCCGTAATAATTATTCCTGGTCTCCTTAGTACCGCCTTACCCATGCTTTGTTCAACAAAGCACAAATTGTCTCACAGAGGAGCAAAGAAGCCATGGCCTATACTTGCATAAAAACTGCACCTGCTGATTCATATGACTAGATGCATCTTGAGCAAATTGAGACAGTGAGTGCTTGGTGCGGAATGTGCTGTAACGACACCCCTCCGCTGTAGTCTCTGCTGGGTCTTTCTACTTATCCCATCCCTCCTGTACCTTCTTGCAGAACAAGTTGCAGCACCTCCGTCTGCAGGAGCACCAACGTAGTCAGCAGCAGCTGCAAAGCCTTGAGGAAGAAGAGGAGGAGGAGGAAGAAGAAGAGGAAGAAGATGAAGAGGACAGGGAGAGTGGCACCTCGGGAGCCAGCTCCCCCACCATCCTCCGCAAGAGCACCAACAGCTTGGACTCACAGCAGTGGTATGCTTGGGGCGGGGAGACAGCCAGGAGCAGAGGGGGCTTTCCAGGGGCCACATGCCAGTGCCGAGTGTGGCCGGAAGGAAAAGTGATGCTTATTGTGTAAAGAAGGTCATTTTCCAGCCATGCACTAACCAGAGGCTTCCCCTCTACACCCACCCACACCACAGTTTAAATCTGCCTGGATAGCTCAGCTGGTTAGAGCATGGTGCTGATAATGTCAAGGTTGTAGATTCGATCCCTGTATGGGACAGCTGCATATTCCTGCATTGCAGGGGGTTGGACTGGATGATCCTCAGGGTCCCTTTCATTGAGGTGTGTGAAGCAGGGTCCCTGAGAGCTGTGGCCTAGGGAGCAGGGATATTCTTTTGGGAGAATTCTGAGTGCCAGATACAGAGGGCCCCTGAGCCACAGGCTCTGTTATTGACATAAGGCAGTGGTTTTCAAGCAGTATGCCGTGGCAACCTGGGGTGCCTTGAATGATGGGTCAGAGGTGCCACGGGCAATGCTGGCCTCTGTCCCTCTTTCCTTCCTCCAATGCCCTCTCGCCTCTCTGCCTCCCAAAGGCTTGCACAACTATTTGTTTGTTGCAGCAGCCCTGGCTGCAAGTTCCCCAGGTGAATGGTGCCTCTGGGGCTGGCTTCCCAGGCCCCTGTTGGGCAGTGTCAGGAGGCACCTCCTCTTTAGCTCAGAGACCAGGGGTGACAGCAGTGGCTGCCCAGAGGACTCCCAAGGAGAGGGGAGAGGAGAGGAGGCTGAGGGAACACTCCACAAGGGAGGGCTGAGGGGCTGCTAGCTCTGCAGGCAAGGGGTTCTGGGCTTCTGAGCCCTGCAGGGGTGCTGCAGAGTGCAGGAGAACTGAATGCTACAAAACCCATGATAAGAACTGTGCCAAAAACAAGTTGTTTTTTAACATATAAAAAATAACTCTACTTGCTCACCTCTGAAGGAGGGTCCAGCTTATCCCCTCACACTTCTCCCCATACCTGGTGAACAGCTGAAGTGCACTTTCGGTCTCTTAATTCAGATATGAAGGAGCCAGCCTTACCTGTCAGAAGTTTTGGAAACATTCCGATTACAAAATATCCTCATTCATTCGCCACAAACCTCCAATAGGGGTAGCAAGAACCTCACATTCTCCCTCAGTCCCCAAAATGCCTGGTGGAGTAGAAGTAGTCCAGGAATTAGATTTATGGAAGCATATGTCCTCCAAGGGACGCGGGTGGCGCTGTGGGTTAAACCACAAAGCATAGGACTTGCCAATCAGAAGGTTGGCGGTTTGAATCCCCACAACGTGGTGAGCTCCTGTTGCTCAGTCTCAGCTCCTGCCAACCTAGCAGTTCGAAAGCACATCAAAGTGCAAGTAGATAAATAGGTACCGCTCTGACGGGAAGGTAAACGGCGTTTCCATGCGCTGCTCTGGTTTGCCAGAAGCAGCTTAGTCATGCTGGCCACCTGACCCGGAAGCTGTACGCCGGCTCCCTCGGCCAATAAAGTGAGATGAGCGCTGCAACCCCAGAGTCGGTCATGACTGGACTTAATGGTCAGGGGCCCCTTTACCTTTACCTATGACCTCCAAGGAAAAGGGTGGTCCACTGCGGAGGTGTTACCATAGGAAGGCCCTTGCCTCGTTCTTCCTAACATTTAGTCAAAGTCTCCTCTCTTGAAATTGAGCCTAAATGGATCTGAAAAGCTAACTGGCAACCGGCACCTTCCTGATGTCTCCCTGCCTCTTCTTTGCAGCCTCTCTGACGGCTCCACCGAGACCATCTCCGTGGTGGTGGTAGATGCCAGTGAGGGCCCCCCTTCCCCCGACTTCGAGGTGGGTCCCTTCAGCTCCCAGTCCGATGAAGCATCCATCAGCACCACAGCTTCCTCCACAACACCCACCATGGAACTGGGCGAGGCCCTCCCTGCCAGCACCGCCAACCACTGCCTCAAACCGGAGTCCGGGTCCTGCCGCTCAGCCTCCATCGACAGCGCCTATGGCACCCTGTCGCCCACCTCCTTCCAGGAATTAGCAGACCAACAGCAGCGGCAGCAGCAGCAGCGGCAACAGCAGGAGGAGACTGGGGGGTCTACAGAGCAGGAGGACGGCGCCCCCACCCCCTTGCAACGGACCGGCTCCCCGAAACTGCGGCGGCAGGTGCCAGTCCAGCTGCTGCCAGCCAAGACCAAGGTGCTCAAGTCCAAATCGGAGGCAAACCTCTTGCAGATGCTGCCAGCCTCCCTGCAGCTGGCCCAGAGCAAAAGCCTCTCTGAACTCTGCCCGGCCATGTTCCTGCTGGGCTCCCCGCGGACTAATGGGCCCCAGGGCCACAGACAGGGCAAAGCAGGGCGGGGGGCCGGCGGGGGTGGCAGCAGCAGCAGCAACAGCAGCACCTCAGAGCTGTCTGAGGTCGAGGAGGGGTCACCAGCCGGGCTCTGCGTTTCCCCAGAGTTGCCCGCCGCCTCTGCGGGGCTGCAAGCGCCTTGCTGGCTGGGCAGAGAGTGCCGGGGAGAGGAGCTGCCCACCGCCCGCCGGACTCTGTCGGACCCGCAGGCGAGCCAGCACCGCAAGCTGACGCTGGCGCAGCTCTACCGGATCCGAACCACACTGCTGCTCAACTCCACGCTCACTGCCTCGTGAGTGCTGCTGGGGAGACTGGGCTGGGCTGGGGGAATTATAGGTTACTGTAGTTAAACTACAGAACTCCCTTCCACAGGAGGCAGGGGTGGCCACCAATTTGGATGGCTTTAAAAGAGGATTGAATAAATTCGTGGAGGGGAAGGCTAGTGATGGCTGCTAGCCATGAGGGCTGTGCTCTCATACCCTCCAACATTTACCAGCAGAAAGTCGGGACGTGTGTCAGCTGGCTTGCTCAGGAGCATGGCACCAAACGAGGCGCATGTCAGCTGCCCACCTCCCCTACCTGGTAGCTGCTCTCTTCCCTCCTCACTCACTTCTTCCTCCCATGCTGCACCTCACACTGCCATAAAGGTGGCGGCAACTTTGGTGGAGGCAGAGAGGGACTGGCAAGAGCGTTGCGCGAGTCCGTCGCCTCCGCTCCAGTGCGGAAATGCCTTTCCCACGCACAAGGGTTCCACTTCCTGAAGGTTTCCCTGCTAAGTGCAAGCCCTGGCCCATCCTCCTCCCGTGTTTGGAGCGGAGAGATGGGACATTCCTGAATGAAAGCAGAAGCCAGGGTTTCTTCTGCAATTCCATGAATTTCCCGGGAAAACAGGGACACTTGACGGTTATGTGCTCTTCCTCCGGGGTCAGAGGCAGTGATGCTTCTGAATACCAGTTGCTGGAAGCTGCAGGAGGGGAGAATGTTGCTCTTGTGCTCAGGTCCTACTTAAGGGTTTCCCAATAAAGGCATCTGGTTGGCCCCTATGAGAACAGGATGCTGGACTGAATGGGCCTGATCCAGCAAGGCTCCTCTTATGTAGAGGTTTCAGCTCTCTTCCTGATCCTCTCACCCACTTTGTTCCGCTACCTCCACCTTCACACGCTCCTTTTGCAAGAACTTGCCGTATTTTTCGCTCTATAAGATGCACCCGACCATAAGACGCACCTAGTTTTTAGAGGAGGAAAACAAGAAAAAAAATATTCTGAATCAAATGTTGTTGAAGAGGCTTTGCGTGGCTATCCCTGAAGCCAAACAGCAAGAGGGATTGCTGCGCAGCAATCCCTCTTGCTGTTCTGGCTTCAGGGATTGCTGTGCAGCCTGCATTCACTCCAAGAGATGCACACACATTTCCCCTTACAGTGGTACCTCTGGTTACGTACTTGATTTGTTCCAGAGGTCTGCTCTTAACCTGAAACTGTTCTTAACCCAAAGCACCACTTTAGCTAATGCGGCCTCCCACTGCCGCTGCGCTGCCACCACGCGATTTCTGTTCTCAACCTGAAGCAAAGTTCTTAACCCGAGGTACTATTTCTGGGTTAGCGGAGTGTGTAACCTGAAGCGTATGTAACCTGAAGCGTATGTAACCCGAGGTACCACTGTACTTTTTAGGAGGGGAAAAGTGCGTCTTATAGAGCAAAAAATATGGTAGCTAACAGTAGAAACAGGGCTTGTTTTTCTAGTTGGAGCTCACCGGAGTTCAGCTCCAGCACCTCCCAGGCCATTGCCGTTCTAAGAGAAGAAGGGAGAAGTTCGTGGAGAGCTCCAGCATCTCTTTCCCCCCTAGAAAAATCGAACCATCTAAATAACCTGTTTTGTCTGATGGTCTGCTTGCTGCAGGGAAGTATGAAGACATCAGAGAAGCGCAAACCACAAGCGGGAGGTACCGTGCCCGGCGCCGGGAGTTCCACATCATCCTTAAGTTATGCAGCGTCATCAGCCTTCGGCACCGGATCCCCTTGCCCGCTCCTTGGGTGGTGGTGGTGCCCTGCTGACCCGGCAGGACACAGGCACGAGGGCGAGGGGCACCATCCTGCAAGCAGAGTCCGTGCCGCACAGGACGAGGCAGCTGCGTGCATCGATGTGTGTGTGTCCGGGGTCCATGCATATGTGGCAACTGTTGGGTTTGAGTGCGCGAGAGGCAGCCTGGCGGTGGAGACGAGAGACAGCCACACCTGCTGACGGCTCTTGGCAGATGCACGGACCTCCCAGGACCGCATTTCCTGCTTCCTTGCCCTCTCCTGCTTCACCCACATTCTGGGTGGGGGGGAGTAAGAGGCAGACGGAGTGTACTCCCTTTGACAAGGACCTTTGGGGTGGGGCAGTGGGGAGGGGTCTTTCCCAAACAATGCACTTAGGACTGTTATCTCGTACCATGCCCAGACGCCTGGGCATTAACACTATTGTGGGATGCTTCCAACCTAATGCCCTCCCTCTGTCCCACTAATTAACAGTTCTTCCGGTGCAAAACTCCTTGAAAGAGCAAGAGTTTATGCCTGCTGTGCTGGTACAGCCCTGCTGTTAGACGGCGGGGGGTATTGTCCCATTGCCCGTGCTGAAATAAGATTCGACTGCTAGCAGCCAACTGACTTTGTCTGGCCCTGGGGGTCAGATGGATCTCTGTCTCTCGCTTTGCTTCTGCCCCCTGTGGGCGCCCTTCCTTGCCTCTTGGTCTGGACGTGTGCAGAATGGCCAGATCAAGGAAGCAAACCCAGATGGCGAAGCTGGCTGGTCTTCCACTCTGTCGCCCTTTCCGTACTGCGGAGACCCCTGCAGCGAGGCCACGATCCCAGGTGCAGTTGTAGGGTGTGGGGAGGGGGTGCATTCTGTGTGGATCTGTCCTAATGAGAAGGTCCTCCTGCCTTGACAACATGGCTTGTCTGATGAGTGAAATGGCGTGCATGGCTGCTATCTTCTGCAAGGGCGCCCAGGATGCTTTTCCTGGTGAGGGCACATAAATGGTTGACGTTGCTCTCTGGTTGCGCCCAGGAAAGCCATCCACCAAGGGGGTCCTGCCAACCTGCTGGCGATAGCCCACATTGGTTCCAAGGCCCCATGTCCTGTGTATGCAGCAACATTTGCCCAGGCTTTGCACCCGAATGTCCTGATTCCACTGGGGGGGGGGGGAGCTGCCCAGCAGGGGAACAAAGAGGGAAGCAGAATGTCGGGAAGGAGCAGAGAAGTGGGAGGTCTGGGGGACGTGCTGGGAAATCCAGATTCTGGAGTAAGGGGGGAAAGTTGCTGGGGGAGGGCGAAGTGATGAGGAATGGCAGTGCAAAGTGGGCAGCTGAACGGGTGGAGAGGCCGAGCGGCCTATATAAACAGACGGCAGAGCCAGACCAGGCCAGGAAGTTGGGAATACGAGAGACTGGGGATGGAGCAGAAGATTCGGGGCCTGCACTGCTTGCCATTCTCAAAAGAGGCTGTGCTGTCTTTGCGGGGATGTTGGCTTAAGGACTGGAGACATAGGAGACCCCTGGGGAAATGATGAGGGCAGCAGACTGGGGTCCCACCACCCCTGCACTTTGCAACCTTCTCTCGTTTATTGGGAAACATGGAGGCGAAAGGACCCCTTCTCCCCCCCCAAGTGAATCCCCGCTGTGCTGAGCTCTCTTCCTTTGCCCTGGTGGCAAATTGGGGCACCTGCCCTGTCCTTCCCTTCCCTTCCTTTCACCTCCCTCTGGCAATAATAAGCCTGCAGGCCTCCCAGTTTGATGGGGACCCTGCTTGCTTTGCTCTCTATGGGGAAAACCCAAAGCACAGAGTGTCGTTCTCCTTTTCTGGGAGCAGGGGGTGGGGGTCTGTTGAGAGCTTCCTGCCCTTTATGCCCGTAATAAGTTGGCATTGGGTGCTACACTGTGTAGAGCAGAGACTGCAAGGGGGAACTGAGGGACACCCTCTTCTCCACCCCAGTCCATTTCCCTGTGCATGATTTAGCCGGCTGGTGTATTTTTTTTCTGTGTGTGCGTTTTCAAGTTGCCTATTTATTAAGCTTAACTATTTCCCTAGCACCCACCTCAACCCCCCCCCCCAAGCGAGGCCAGTTCCTTTTATACCACTTTATGTATTGACGGTCGTGACCCCACCCCTCCGCCCTTGTCCTTCCTGATATCGGGCAGATGTGTTGGTTTCGGCCATCCCTCTAATGCTAATGTCCCTTGCTCAGTGCCGTCAGTGTCACAGATAAACCATTAAACATAACCCAGATCTCTGACTTGGTGTTTTTCTGTTTTATGGGCGTGTGTGTTTGTGTGTGCAATGGAAGGTGGGGGTGGAGGAGAGAAATCTTCTGTGTGGAGTTATTATTGGTACTATTATTTATTAAATTTATATTCCACCCTTCATTGAAGAGCTGTTTGGCGGTGGGACGGACTCCCTGCTTGGGAAGGTTTTTCAGTAGAGGTTGGATGGCCACCTGTCATCAATGCTTTAATTGAGATTCCTGCATTGCAGGGGGTTGGACTAGATGGCCTTTGGGGGTCCCAACTCTATGCTTGGAACTTCATGGGGCAGTTTACAACATGGAGCACATACTAAAAAAAAGACAATAACTTCAAACAAAGGCCTATTTGAAGAAGAACATTTTTGCCCTGCGCCTAAAGATCCGTAAGGAAGGTGCCAGGCAGGCCTCCCTGGGGAGCGTATTCCACAAACAGGGAGTCACTGCAGAAAAGGCCCTGCTGTTGTGTTGCTACTCTGTCCTCACATGCATACCCTCCAACATTTCTCCAAAGAAAATTCCAGAATGATAATGTTACTATTTATACCCCACACATCTTACTGGGTTGCCCCAGCCACTCTGGGCAGCTTCCAACATTGTAGAGCAGTCTCATGGGTGGCCAGACTTAAGCAGCCAGTTGCCTGTGTTTCTAAAGGTTGGGGGTTGAAGCAGCAGGAGGTGCAGGTGCCCATTTTTCTGCGCCTGACAAAGCTGTGGATGAAGTCCTTTGCACACACATGCACATTGATTCTGCTCTGTTTGAAATGCCGTGGCAGAAACAGCACGTTCCCTGCAACCCTAAGGGCTGACTCAGCTGCTCATCGAGTCACTCTTTCCAGGCCAGATCGATAATGCACTAATTTGCATAGCAGCGTCTTTCAAGGAAGCCCATTCGTGGCGACGTCCTTTGCAGTTCGCAGAAGAAACTCATAATGGAAACGAGAAGTGCTTTCCCTTTTATTTCCCCTTTGCTCTACACCGCAGAGCTCTCGAAGCACTGCTCTAAATTGGGCGATGAATCAGGGCCCCTATCCACAGGGCCCCAGCATTGGGGGAGACCTCGGATCGAGTCCTGACGCTGCCCAGCTCCCTTTTTGCTGCCCCTTTCGCCCTGGTCTTGGATTTCCCACGGGCTTCTGAACGGTTCCTCTGAACAGCCGTGCTCTTAAACAGACATTTCCTTCCTCCCACGGTGGTTTTGCCTGAAGGGCTGCCTTGTGATGGCTCTGCCCTCATTTCCCACCTGTCCGCTGGGTGAAATGTTGAGGACACCCTCTGCCCTCATTGTTTTCCCCAGGGCCTCCTTCTTGCCAGGCTGCATCCTCGGCGGCCTCCTGGTAGTCTCCAGTGGCCCCTGACAGCTGTTCCTCTGGGGATCCTTGCAGATAATGGGCTCCTCATCCCGGACTTGAACGATGAGGTGGCAGCAACCCGCTGCTGCTGTGGTAAGTAGACAAACGCAGGGAGGGCACGTTTTGCAGGGGGTCGACAAGGAAACTGGCAATATCCTAATGCAGTCCTACAAACCTACGGGGTCTGGCTGCCACTTGGGAATCTGAGTGCTGTTCTGGGGTCCCATGCCCATGGAAGGAGATTGTGGAGCTGGGTTAGGTTCAGAAACGCTGCCATGGAAATGTTCCGGGGGCTACATTGACTAATGCTGTAGCATTAGTAGTCATAGAAGCATAGGTTTGTGGGGTCATCAAATGGGTTCTTGCTAGCAGAGGGCTGCTGCACTACATAGAAAGGTTGCAGCATTTTGGACTTTTGAGTTTAGAGGAAAGGTAAGAGGCGATTTGATGGAAGCGAATGAATTACGCCTGGCATGGAGAAAACACAGAGAGAAAAGTTTTTCTCCCTCTTTCACAAGAACTTGTGGATATTGAAGCAGAATGTCGGAAGATTCGGGACAGAAAGGAGAGTCCTTCACACAGTGCATAGTTAAACTATGGAACTCGCTGCCTCATGAAGCAGTGATGGCCACCAACCTGGATGGCTTTGAAAGAGAGGGCTGTGTCTACCAGCCACAATGGCTTCTGAATTCGTGCTTCTGAATACCAGTTGCTGGAAACTGCAGGAAGGGAGAATGTTCTTGGGCTCAGGTCGTGCTTTCAGCCTTCCCAAATAGGCATCTGGTTGGCCACTGTGAGAACAGGAAGCTGGACCAGGTGAGCTATTGGCCTGATCCTTTTCTTAAGTTCTGGGACGGCTCTATTGTTAGGCAGAATGAGGCAGCTGCCTCAGGCAGGACATAATGGAGAGTAGCCTGGAGGTGTTGGAGGATGAAGGTATAGATTCTCATTTGCTGGGGTAAGTGGGTCACTGCCCAACCAACCTCAGTCAACTCGCATCTACCTGCCTTCTTGCAACCAGTCCACACTGTGGCCCTGACTGCCAGCTTCCTCAGCCTCAGGGTTGTTTCCCCCTGCCCCCCCCCTACAACTCAGCAGGAAGGAGGATAGGGACAAAACCAGAATGAGTTGGCTCTGTTTATCATGGGGTCTAGTGCCCCCTACTGTTGGGCTCCCCACTTTTCTTCCTACCAGCCCCAATGGGCACCAGCCACCACTGGGGCAATGTGGGACAGGGAACTTTTCCTGAACCCCCAAAGCTAGCTCCAGGGGCAGTAGAAGACATTGACTCATCTCTGGCGCTGAGACTGGTTTCAGCTGCAAGCCAGGTCAGTTTGTGCATGTGGAAGGGGGTGGGGGCTGCCATTTAATCCTTTTCCCCCAGCAAAGCAACGGCTCTCTTGCTAGTGACATGCCCCATGATTTTCATATTGTAGCATTAGTTTAGGTGGTGATGTCAGCACTCTGGAGGGGAAGGTTTATTAAATGATCTGCCAGGATCCCCTACAATTGTCAAGTGGTCCAAAAAATATTTGAAGATCTGTTATTTAAAGGTGAGAATAAGAGGGAAAGCTTGTAATGGTTTGTGGTGTGTGTGTGTGTGTGTCTAATGTAAAGATTGTTCCACCTTCAAGGCGAAGCAACTTTTTCTGAGGTTGAGGAGCAGAGGACGCAAAACTTAGAGGAAGTTTCCAGTTGTGCTATGTGGCTTTTTTATATATATACTGAGATGCTCATCTCCAAATTCACGGTCTGAGTTTTGGAACTGAAATTTGACAAGCAAAAACACAATGGATTGTATATAGAACTAGTCCTACTCAGAGTAATGATAACTGCTAAGTCTAGAAGAGTTGCTTGGAGCAGCTTACAGGTAAAAAGCAAAAACAACCCCTGGTTATTATTTTGCTGAAAACAGCAGTGGCATCAATATTGCAGAGAGCAGCACCCACCACCAATACATTAACCAGCAGCAAGAGAATCAAACTCCTGCATTAAAAAAGCAAAAACTTTTTCTCCATTGCCTCCAGGAGGACACTAATAAAGACTGGCTCCCCTCTACTCGTCACAAGAAATTGTGACGGGGCTTTTGGGCCCTGGCTTTTTAGACAGATAGGTTCTGAAATGTTTGATTGGCAGGTGTGGATTTGCTGATGTTGGCACAATGCAAGTGGGGAATGTTTGACATCATCACAATTCTCAGAGGAGAAGTTGGAGGAGCAGGTCCCAGGGTGGGGTGGGGGGGTTATTCATTTCAGCTCTGCTCTCGCCCACGGTGATGTGCAATCTGTCCCGCTTTGTGTAGGAGGGCTTTACAAGAACCGGGCTGGTGCAACCACCACAAGGCCTCTTCTGAGGTCATGGGGTTTTTGAGGATGGCAAACTTAAGAGAGAGGAAGGGGGTGGGGAAGGAGGAAGAGGAGGAAGAGGAAGGCTGATGGACCTGATATTTCTATATAATATCAGCATCTCATCTGTTGCGTTTGTGTGTGTTGGGATGGAAGGGTCTGTAAATTTCAGGTACCTCAATTTCTCATTTCCCCCATCATAAATTCAGTTCTTCGCATTTTGCAGCCATATGTGGTATGTTTCTTTTAATCGTCATGAAAACTCACCAGCGTTTTAGTGCTAATTTCTCCCAGCAAAACACCTTCTTCTTCTTCTTCTTCTTCTTCTTCTTCTTCTTCTTCTTCTTCCAAGCTTTTCCCCCTAATGGAATGCATTTTGTCTGCTAATTTCACTAATTCCTTCATTTCTACACACCCTTTCCTCTAATATATGCATTTTCATAAACACTGGCTGGAGAGCCACATTGCAAAATTCAGATCAGTGCGGATTTCAAAAAAAGGAGAGCTGTGTTCCATCGGTTGATGTTTGTTTTCACCCCCCAGCAAAGGCAAGCCCGATATATTTGGCTTTAAAGCCAAGTGGAATTGAATTTTCTCTCCATCTCTAGTAGATGGTGGAATATGTAAAGATCAAGGCAAAGACTGGACTGCACATTAGTACATGTGAAAAAGGATCTCGCGTGAACCAGCAACGTGCTGCCACGGCTAAAAAAGCAAATGTGGTCTTTGGCTGTGTGACAGAATCATTGCATCCAGATCATGAGAAGTAATAAGCCTGGCTGAGTTGTTCCTACCATCGTGCAACAGGGAGAGCGGGAGAAACCCCTCTCTTCCAAGACCCTCAAGTCCCCATCACTGTTCCTGCAGTGCCCCACCACTTTGGGGGCTGGACCTCTGCAGCAGCAGGCCTTTGTTGCTAAAGTCGGTTCCTCGCTGGAGAACACAGGAGCTCTTGCCTCGTCTGTGGGATTTGGAATCCTGTGTGGGGTGGTCAGAAGGCTTGGAGACGCTTAGCCTGGAGAAGAGGTTCCAATATCTGCTC
The DNA here is from genome assembly GCF_964106645.2 of Podarcis pityusensis. Classification (NCBI taxonomy): domain Eukaryota; kingdom Metazoa; phylum Chordata; class Lepidosauria; order Squamata; family Lacertidae; genus Podarcis; species Podarcis pityusensis. The sequence continues at coordinate 64,263,396 of NC_138033.1, read as the reverse complement.
AGATATTGGCTTTCTGTTGCTCCAGAGCCCAACAGGTGGAAACCACACAGAAACAAGATTTTGACAAAATGTTAGGAGAAACGTCTTCATGGTACAAGCTGTTCAACACAAGAAGGGGCTGCCTTTGCTGCTGGTGGTGGGGTCCTTTGCTGCAGGTATTTAAGCTTCCATTGCCTCCTGCATTGCAGACCCTGACTTGCACCCGCGGTGGGGGTTGGACTCAGGGCTGGATTAACCATTAAGCAAAATAAGCACATGCTTAAGGCATCAAGGGAAGGGTTGGGCGACACATAAATTTTCCATTGCTAGGTTTTAACATTAACGGTCCCAAATTGCTCAGCTGCGTGTTCATTTTCTCAGTCGAAGTCTATTACAAATCCCAACAGGATAACTAGGCAACAAGGCGGACTGCATGCCTTGTCCCTGCTAAGTATAGAAGCAGATGTGTTATGTGCGATTAGTTTCGGGGGTCTGATCAAAGACTCTGCAATTAGAAAAAGTGGGAGAAAAATATTAATGAAGTGGAAGTTTACCAAAAATAATCATTATTTTCCAACTGACTTGTAGGTTTCGTTTCATTTCAGAAACTAAAATTTTATTTTACGGTTTTCTATTGTTTATATTTTGAATTAGATATACCAGTATATGGTGGCACCAAAATCTTTTAAGTGCTATCTTAGGCCTTCTAAAGGTCTTAATTTGGCCCAGGAGGCAGGAGGCAGTGCTTTACTGCGGGGATTTAATCTGCCATCACCTCCTCCACTGCAGACCCTGACTTGCACCCGGGGTGGGAGCGGGTTGGACTAAATGAATCCCAAGGACCTCCAACATGATGATTCTTTTCTTCTCCACTGGGATTTAATTCCTTTCCCAGGCAAGTCAGACCCCGAACCTTGACGCTTTGGGGCCAAATACACTGTTTCCAGGAAGGTAAAGGATACCAAGAGATCCTTCGGGGAAAGGGCACGATTATTCTGGTAAAGAGCTGCCTCAGCAGCCCTCCTGGCTTTTTCTTATCAGTCCTGGCTTGTGGTTGCAGTGCCATCGAAGGCGCAGCACATCCTGCCTGCTGAGATATTGCTTCCGGGCTTCAATACTGGGTCCCTAGGGCAGCCGCCCCCAACTCTGGTGCCCTCTTGAGACAGCTGGATTCCTACTGACGGAGCACTTGGCTAGTAGGCATGATGGCGAAGCTCTGCCTCTGCAGCAGGAGGAAGCAATGCATCTGAGCACCAGTTTCTGGAAACGGCAGGAGGGGAAAGTTCTCTGGTGCTTGAATCCAGCTTGTGGGTTCCCCACAGGCCTGGCAGCAGACCCAGAGCACAACAGCAGCACTCTCCCCTCCTGCGGTTTCTGGCAACAGGTATTCAGAAGCATTTGCTGCCTCTGATCGTGGAGGCAGAGGAGAGCTATCATGGCTAGTAGCCACTGAGAGACTGGTCTTCCAGGAATTTCTCTAATTCTCTTTTAAAGCCATCCAAGATGCAGACCCTCCAAGTGCCCCTATTTTCCAGGGACAGTCCCGGATTTACAGATGCCGTCCCGGTTTCTGATTTGATCCTGGAATGTCCCGCTTCTCCTTGGGAGAAAATGGGAATGTTCCCATTTTCATTGGAGAAATATTAGAGGGTATGGAGTTATGCGACCCCCGATTCAGGGAGATAAGTAACTCTACAACCTTTAGAAGACATATGTATAGGGAAGGTGTTTTTTAAAATGTTTGTTATATTTTTATATATGTTGGAATCTGTCCCGCTGCCGCACAATTTCTGTTCTCATCCTGAGGTAATGTTTTTAACCTGAGGTACTTCCTGGTTAGTGGAATCTGTAACCCGAAGTGTTTGTAACTTGAGGTGTTTGCAACCCGAGGTACCACTGTAATAACTTTTTTATTATTATAGACTAGGAAGTCCCTATTTTCATTGGAGAAATGTTTAGAAAACATCTGAAGGGTGCCCCGTATAGGGAAGGTTTTTTTTTTAAAAAAAGTTTAATGTTTTGTTATGCTTTTACGTATGTTGAAAGATGACAAGAGTGGCTGGGGTAAGCCAGTCAGATGGGAGGGGTATAAATAAAATTATTATTATTATTATTATTATTATTATTATTATTATTATTACTATTATGGAATAGGATGTCCCTATTTTCATAGGAGAAATGTTGTAGGGTATGAAGGTGGTGGCCATTCCTGCGTCCTGTGGCAGGGAGTTCCATTGTTCAATTTTGTGCTGTGTGAAGGTCTTTCTGCTATCTGTCCGGAGTCTCCCAGCACTGGATATTCCACAAGTTTTAGCAATAAATTAGCAAGAACTAGCTGTGATTATTCAGTAAGCATGTGCAGAGTGCCAATTTATTTCTTATTCCTGGACTGTATTAGGAATGCCAGAAGCTGTGTCAGTCAGGCCACCTAGGTCAATATTGTCTGCAGTGACACGCAAAACGAGTGCTGTACCTTGGTTTAAGAACAGTCCGGTTTAAGAACGATTTGGTTTACGAACTCCACGAAACCGGAAATAGTGTGCCAGTTTGAGAACTTTACCTCAGTCTAAGAACGGAATCCGAACGATGGAAGGGCACCAGCGGCGGGAGGCCTCATTAGGGAAAGCACGCCTCGGTTTAAGAACAGTTTCGGTTGAAGAACGGGCTTCCGGAACAGATTAAGTTTGTAAACCGAGGTACCACTGTACCCATGAGCCGTTATCCCTTCTCCTATTAGAATTATAGAATGGTAGAGTTATAAGGGACCCCAAGGGTTGTCTAGTCTGACCCCCTGCAACGCAGGAATCTTTTGCCCAGCGTGGGGCTTGAACCCACAACCTTGAGATTAAGAGTCTCATGCTCTGCTGATGGAGCTAAATAAGTTACACCCAAAGCGTGTTTGGGGTCTGTGTTGCTCTCAGCCCTGTTATCAGCTGGGCTGGCTGTTGGGGCTGTTGTGGTGACAGGGCGAGTCATTGACCTCAAACGTAAATTTCAGGTTATAGTGAGGAGTCATTTGGATTGCGACAGGCAAGACGTTGGTGGGCAGGCAGCTCTCAGCTGTCTCATCACAGACGCAAGGCCGTGTGGTGCGCCTTTTCCCCTTTCTCCTTTGCAAACTTTATCGGAGTATGCTGGCAAACACCCACACCGCCAGGGTGACGCTGAACGGGGCCTTATCGGCGCCGCGCGCTGGGAGTGAGTGGGAGGGTGCTTTTGTGGGCAACTCGCGGTGTTTCCCCTGTCATATCAGCTAAGATCAACCCAAGGAGCTTTGAAAAATTACCAGCCTTTAAGAAAACCACCACCAGAGCAGCAGCAGCAAGAGGAACTACGATTCCGATCTCTTCTGCCTGTGAGATGAGCGAGAGCAGATGCTCGAAAGGCCTCGCAGGTTAAAATAAGGGGGCTTCCTTGCAACACCCCCGTTCTTGTACCAAGAATCATTCCTCATCATTGTACATTTCCCCTGTAGCAGCTCTGCTCTGCTTTCTAAATACCAGTTGCTGAAAATTGTGTGTGTGCACATAAACTTTCATGCTTAGGTGTACAGACCCTCCAAGTGCCCCTATTTTGCAGGGAACTTCCCGGATTTACAGAAGGCACCCTGGTTTCTGATTTGATCCCGGAATATCCCACTTTTCTTTAGGACATCCCTACGCGGGTGGTGCTGTGGGCTAAACCACAGAGCCTAGGACTTGCTGATCAGAAGGTTGGCGGTTCGAATCCCCGCGACGGGGTGAGCTCCCGTTGCTCGGTTCCTGCTCCTGCCAACCTAGCAGTTCGAAAGCACGTCAAAAGTGCAAGTAGATAAATAGGTACCACTCCGACGGGAAGGTAAACGGCATTTCCGTGTGATGCTCTGGTTTGCCAGAAGCGGCTTAGTCATGCTGGCCACATGACCTGGAAGCTGTACGCTGGATCCCTCGGCCAATAAAACGAGATGAGCGCCGCAACCCCAGAGTCATTGACGACTGGACCTAATGGAGCAGGGACCGAGCAACAGGAGCTCACCCCGTCGCAGGGATTCGAACCACCAACCTTCTGATCAGCAAGTCCTAGGCTCTGTGGTTTAACCCACAGTGCCACCTGCATCCCATTATTATAGAATAGGAAGTCCCTAATTTCATTGGAGAAATGTTGGAGGGAATGGGTGCTTCTTGTGGGTTTCCCAACAGGGCACCTGATTGGCTACTGTGACACTCAAACCGCTCCTCCGCCACGGAGTCATACAAATCAAGGATTCTGATGAGGCACTACAAATCCTCCAATGGGGACTGGGTGATGACAGCCTTACATTTTTATGTATATAGGGAGATATCGCTGAAGGTTCTGCCCCAACAGTGGTGGACCTGGTTTCTGGTTTCTGGTTTCTGGACCTGTGTTTCTGAATGTCATTTTCCAGAAGCCACAAAAGCGGAGGTTGCTCTTGTGTTTGGGTCCTGTCTGCAGGCATCCCACAGGCATATGGTTGGCCTGCTGCAAGAACAGCATGCTGGACTAGATGGGACGCTGGCGTAATCCAGCAGGCTCTTCTGATGTTTTTATGCCCTCCATGGTGCTGGTCTTCAGCTCTCATTAGCCCCAATCAGCTTAGCCTATAGCAGGCTTCCTCAACCTTGGCCCTCTAGATGTTTTGAGATTACAATTCCCAGCATCCCTGACCACTGGTCCTGCTAGCTAGGGATCATGGGAGTTGTAGGCCAAAAACATCTGGAGGGCTGAGGTTGAGGAAGCCTGGCCTATAGCCAAGGAGGCTAATGGGAGCTGAGCATCTGGACCACAGAATCATAGAGTTGGAAGAGACCACAAAGGTCATCTTGTCCAACCCCCTGCAAAGCCCAACTTGGGGCTCGAACCCACAACCCTGAGATTAAGAGTCTCGTGCTCTACTGGCTGAGCTATTTATGGTGACTCCAGCATTCCTGTTCTACCCAGAATTCAACCCTACAATTCCCAGAATACAACCCTACAATTCACCTGTCAATCCCTCCTCGCAGGGAACTCTCAGCACTTTTAACAAATGACAGTTCTCAGGATTCTGTGGGGGAAAGTCATGACTGTTTAATGCGGTATGATACTGCTTTATATAGAGCAGATTTGGCCCTAGGTTCCAGGCAAAACAGACATCAGCACCACCTGGTGGGCATAGCGTTCCTTCACATAATGCAGGTTTCAGTGACTGCTGTCACTGCTGCAAAATTCGGGATTTGTTGGTTGGGATTGCAGCCTACCTCGCTAGTTTGATTTCATGTGTCCGTATAAACTCTGGTGGATCTCATTTCCCTCACTGAGGCATCAGGGAAAGGACAATTTAGCATGCTGTTGACATTTTGGTCTTTGTCTCCCGGGTTGAAGAAATTCCCGTGGACACACTGAACAGTTTACAGGCTCCCTCCACAAAGTTATTTGTGTAATGCAGCATTTTATTTCGTAAATGGATATTTTATAAAGAATATGGTCACATGTGCGCCTCTACTGGAATGTAACGCTCAAGCTAATTTATGCTTTAAATGTTTGCGATCAACGTGGCTTTGGGGTTGTCAACTTGAAATCCTAGGACATTAGCAGGTAAATTCCATGTTGGGGGGGGGGGAGAAACTACAATATTCCCTTTGTTCTTTAACATGCACAATACAAAGTGGGGCATGGCTGAAAGCCTAACCCAGGGGTAGGCAACCTAAGGCCAGGGGGCTGGATGCAGCCCAATCACCTTCTCAATCCAGCCCATGGATGATCCTGGAATCAGCGTGTTTTTACATGAGTAGAATGTGTCCTTTTATGTAATATGCATCTCTGGGTTATTTGTGGGGCATAGGAATTCCTTCATATTTTTTTCCCCAAATATATAAAATATTTATTAAAGTTTAAACATTGCAAAAAACAAAAGAAAAACAAAAGAGAAATATAAACAATAAACGGTTACAAAGCCTCAAAAACAAAATCAAATACAGCAGTACCAACAATACAAAAAAAAGAAAAGAAAACAAAACAAAAGCATTTAAAAAAAAACCAAAAGAGAACAAACAAACATACAAAAGAACCCCATATTTTCATATCCTTATCTTTCATTAGCTTATTTCCTTCCAAAATATAGTCCAGCCCACCACATGGTCTGAGGGACGGTGGACCGGCCCACGGCTAAAAAAGGTTACTGACCCCTGGCCTAACCCCACTTACCTAAGCCCCATTGAATTTTGAGTGTTACGCTTCTGATTTGAGTGCCACACTTCCATTTTGAGTGCCACAGTTCCGTTTTGAGTCTTACGCTGAGGTCTGTCTGTTTTTGCTATTTATTTTGCGTTTTTGTTTTTGCAGCTTTTTTGTTTTGTTTTTGTGACTGTGTAGAACCCAGTTCGGCTACTGATTGATTGATGGATTGATTGAGTGACTGCAGTACATTGTTTATTGCTTTCATTTTATGCATCAGTGCTCTCGTTAGATAGTAAAATTCACGTTAAATTGCTGTTTTAGGGGTTGTTTTTAAAAGTCTAGAACGGATTAATGCATTTTGCATTACTTTCTATGGAAAGTGTGCCTTGGTTTTGGAACGCTTTGGTTTTGGAACAGTCTTCCGTAACGGATTAAGTTTGAGAACCAAGGTACCTCTGTATGTAGATTTTTAATATGTGGATATTAAAGAATAACAACATCAGCAGCAGCAGCAGCAAAGTCCATTGTAGAGAACTAAGTAATTGTAGCAAGATTCTGTTCTGTGATGCAGCTGAATGGGCAGACAGGAGAAAATCTGTTTGATAGTCCCTCTTCAAGGGATTCCCCAGGCATCTCTTCCATAGCAGTCAAGCCTCCAGAGCTGCTGCACAGGCTCTTTCTCTCCATCTTTCCTCTTTCAGGCCTTTCTGATGACTCTCTTGACCTCAGCCTGCAGCTCCAGAAATCTGGGTAACACAACTCGGGGCGAGCTCATAAGGACGCTTCGGAAACAAGGGACCCCAAGGAGCCTGTGGAGTTCGGAACAAGAGGTGCTGATTCGCAGCGGGCGGGAGTCCACACCGCCACGAAGGTGCCCATATGGTAAGTGAGGGGGGCTGCAGTCCCTCTGCAGGGATGGAGCACTTTCAGTTCGGCTGGGGTTCCTCCTGAATCTTGTGGGCCTTGAAAATGTGGGGCAGGTGAGAGCTGGTAAAAAAACTACAGGGCCAGAAGGGGCCCCTGTCCCTAACTATCTTGCATGTGTGTATTTTTTGCAATCGTTAACAAAATAAGTATATGTCGTAGCTCAGTTGGTAATCTCAAAGTCACGAGTTCGAGTCCCATGTTGGGCCAAAGATCCCTGCCTTGCAGGGGGTTGGACTAGATGGCCCTCGTGGTCCCTTCCAACTCTACAATTCTGTGTTCAACACATGCACAGTGCTGAATGATGGCTTGCAAGCATATGTCATGAAAAGAGCATTTGTAAGTATTTCTGAGGCTTTCTTACTACAGAGGCTAGAGACCGCTGGATCAGGCCAATGGCCCATCTGGTCCAGCATCCTGTTCTCACAGTGGCCACCCAGATGCCCATTGTGGGAAACTGGCAAGCAGGACCCATGCACAAGAGCCCTCGTCCCTCTGGTGGCTTCCACAAGCATTGCTGCCTTCATCTGTGGAGGCAGAATGTAGCTATCATTGCGGCTAGCAGCCATCCATCAGTTGCCTTCTCCTCCATGAGTTTTGTCCAATCCTCTTTTAAACCCACTCAAGTTGGTGTCCATCACGGCCTCCAGTGGGAGAGAGTTCCACAGTTTAACTTTGTTTTTGTTTTTTTAAATGATATTTATTAAAGTTTCAGATAGAAAGAGACACATCAATAAAAAGGAATTTAAAAGTAAAAAGAAAAATACACAATACAAAATACAAAAAGAAAAAAAAGAAAAAACAGTTAAAAACAATTCCATCTTTTCATCACTACCTTTGAATTTACTTATTTTCTGGACCTCCTCATACCTCCCTCTTTTGTATTCCAATTCAGTTTATTTGTCCAGCAATTCCTTTCCCTCTTTTTTAATCCCAATCCTTAATCTTAATATAATATAACATTAAATTTTTATCTATTAATAGCCAATTTTCCATTCTTTTAACCTTTTTATTCCTAATCCTTAATCTTAATCTATATATAACTTTAAAGCCTGTGCAGCTAGAAACCACTTAATTTCAATCCATCATCACTCTAACATTCTTTAATTTTGCAATGTTTCTGTAGGTAGTCTTTAAATTTCTTCCAATCTTCTTCCACCGACTCTTCTCCCTGGTCACGGATTCTACCAGTCATTTCCGCCAGTTCCATATAGTCCATCAGTTTCATCTGCCATTCCTCCAGTGTGGGGAGCTCTTGTGTCTTCCAATACTTTGCGATAAGTTTAACTTTGAAGGACTTTGTTTTATCTGTCCCGAATCTTCCAACATTGAGCTTCATGGGACATCTCTGAGTTCTAGTGTTATGAGAGAGGGACAAAAACTTCTGCTCACTTTCTCAATGCCGTGTATAATTTTATAAACTTCTTCCTCGACTTTCCTCTAATCTAAAGAGTCCCAAACTCTGCAATCTTTCCTTGCATGTTTTCAACAAAGAAAGCTGGGCTTTCCAGGAAAGGCTCGAAGGTTTGAAGCCCCTTCGGCTCTCTGTGACCTTCGGCTCCAAAAGTAATTTATTTCTCACGCGATGGATGATTCTCTTAAGGTATTCAACCTGGCCCTTTCTGGAACATGGTTGTGGTTTTTTTAAATAGAAAATGTACAAAGGGGCGTGCTTGTTTTGCAGGGAATATGTACTGGATATCACAAGAATGCGAAAAACCTGCAGACAGATGCTGTTTTGGGTGTGCATTTTGTGAAGGTAAGAATCCAGAGCGGGGTAGTTTGGGAGAGTTGGGCAGAGCTGGGGCAAGGCTGGGATGGAAGCTTCCCCCCCCCCCTTGCATGGAAGAAACAGAGAGGAGAGGGAAAGGGTGCTGAGTCCAGCCTCCTCTACTCATGCTTCCTTCCTGGACAAAACCTCCCAAAGATGTTTGATTTAATGTACAGTAAAAGCAAACTGATTAATCCAGATGCAAGCGACCAAGTCGTCGTGACACCCTGCAGAGACTTCCAGAACACAGTGTGCGGCTGTAAGTCGGGCTACTTTGAGGAGTCCAAGTATCCTGGGCACCTGGATTGCCAGAAATGCACAGACTGCTTGTCTATGAATCGGCAAACACAGCAGAACTGTGAGTATCCCAAAGCGCTCAATATCTGCCTTTGGATCACTGTTTCCCAAACAAGAGATAAATTAGGTACATAATTGAACAAGAGATAAATTAAGTTTTTCTTTTCTGGCCCCCCCACCCCCCTTCTTGATAATTTTTATAGCATCAACCAAGTTACCAAAAAGAAATAGAAGTGAATGAAATTAAAACTCACTGTGTGTGTGTAGGCAAGTTGTCACAATTGCCAACTAAGAGTACAGCTACGTGATGCCTGCGTTGCAGGAGTTTGGATTAAATGGCCCTTAGGGTCCCTTCCAACTCTACAGTTTTATTATTCTTTTTTTTTTTTAAAAAAATAGCAATTTCAACATAACAAAATATCAAAACATATCATATTCATTATTTTCCCCCTTCCCCCCACCTCCCCATTGAACCTCTCCCCTCCCCCCGAGACTTCCCTCAGCTCCTCTCTGATTTCTCAACACATATTATTCTCTGCATATTGTAAAATTGTATACCGGTAAATCCTTATATTATCAGCCTATTATGTTAACAGTCAATAAATTTGTGTATGTTTATTCAAAACCTGCCAAGGAGTCCAATTCTTTTTGTTGTCTTTTTAAGTAATTTGTATACAATTCTATGATTCTATGCAGGATTTTGTCAGGGCTTTGTCGAGAAATTTAGGAGAAATGTGTGTTAAATGCTGAAGAATTAAAAATAAATAAATAAATAAATAAAGAATGGCAAGCCGATGCAGAAATGTGACGAACTCAACATAAGATTGGAGAAACGGGAAACCAAATGAATCCAAAACTCATGGCCTTGTCCAACCCTCCTAGAGAGAGGAGACTAGTAGAGCTGCAGTCAAATGGCTGGCTGTATTGAAATCCTAAACTGGTCCCGAAACCGATTACCATGGGGCTTCTCTTTCCTTGCAGGCTCCCGAAAGGCGAACACGGAGTGTGGAGACTGCCTGCCTGGCTTCTGCCTATCTGGAGAAAGCTGCCAGCCATGCCCAACGTGAGATGCCCTTGGTTGTTCTTGACATCCTTCCTCCATGGGGAATTCTGAGGGAGGGGAGGATACTAGAAGTGAGGCCTGGTTTTCCCTTTGGCTAAAGGTCTCCCAAGAGGGCTGCCACATTCTCAGCCATATTTTATTTAAAGAACCACACCAAAATAGGGCAGGGGATACTCTATTGTTCCTTGCTTATCAGCCTCAGTTTCCTGGTTCCCTTGCTAAAAATTTGTGAGTGTGGGATTTGCTAGCCGTGTTCAGCACCTTCCCCTGAGGATCTCTGAAAGTTAAATATTTGAGCACAGAACAGACCCATTCTGGACTCTTCCAGACAACTTTTTATTGAGCTTTCATCCTGATATGTTTTCCCATATACAAAATGGGCTGCTTATTGACTCTGATTCACTCTGATTTGTTTGCCTTGCACCAATGGATTGTGACCCTGCACTTTCCATTCCATTTCCCACCACTTTCCTTACTGCAAAAAGTCCAGGGTTGGTTTTTTGGGTTGGTTTTTTTAAAAGCAGGTTTGTTGCAGCAAGTCAATTTCAGCTGCACAACCTGAATTTGATGTTCCATGACTGAATCCGACTTGCAAACAGCCGTCTGGAAGCAGCCCTGGTCTGCCATGCAAATTCATCACTGGCACCTGCCAGTCGACGCTACCCATTTAGGACTGTTTGATCACTGGTTCATTCTCTTTTTCAAGTATATTCCTTTGGAGAATCAGCCCTGGACTTTAAATTGTTGGCAGTCAGCTGGGTTGGGAAATAAACCAACATGGCGGGCAGCAAATGTAATGTCAATGGTGATGTGGACAGTAAGAATTCAATGAGAATTGCAATGTTCCAAGCTCATCCCTGTCTTCGTCATTTTAGTCAGTGGGTGCCAGTAAGCTCCACGTAAAATCTTTTGTAAATTTCCTTGATTTTTATGTATATATTTATTTATTTTGCAAAAAGCAACCAATAATTTTTATCAAAATCATCATCACCATTAGTAGCATATCCCCCATAGAGATTCAGGTAGGTAGCCGTGTTGGTCTGACACAGTCTAAATAAATAAATTAAAAAATTGTCCAGCAGCACCTTGGAGACCAGCTAAGTTTGTTCTGGGTATAAGCTTTCATGATACACTTCAGTTACACTGAAACAGAAGTATCTGAAGAAGTGTGCATGCACACGAAAGCTTATACCCAGAACATACCCATAGAGATGCTGTGGATGAGTCTCTCTTAAATTATCAAGTGCCCTTATGTTCTCTTTGACATACAACACAAAGCAACCCTCAACACATCATTTCCCTGTCCTTTGTAATGCTTGTACCCAGGCATAGCCTACAAATTCTCTCCATTCCTGCAGTTTCTTATTATGCTTACTGTCTCTGTGTTCTTAGTTCAGCTCCAAGCCCTCTCCAGCTCCCTCCTATCAGCTCGGAAGCCATTAACATATAAGTCCCTCTCCAAATGTCTCTGGTGTCCCCATGGCCACCACCATGGCCTTGGGCCTCTTTGTGGGCTCATGGCTGAGTTCTGCTCTACCCAGTTTTGGTGACCTTGAATGCTGAGGCCAGCCTTCCTCAACGTGGTGCCCTCCAGATGGTTTTGTATTGCAGTGCCCTTCCTCCCTTACCACTCTTTTGTCATGTTGGCCAGGCTGGTGGGAATTGGAGAAAGCCATGTTGGGGAAACCTGGTTAGCATCCTTATCCCGTAGGGATGTGTTACCCCAAGCTAGACATTCTCCACCTTTTGTCCACCCCCAACAGACCCCTTTCTTTCAGTCCCCTGCATTGCCACCCTTCTGTTTGGGGGCTTAAGCCCCACTGGTCTGTAATCTACAAGTGGAGCCTGTCCCTTTCTGTCTATGATCTGCTTGTCTCAAAACACACCCTGCTCCTGCACGCTGCCTACCAAATCGAACTCTATTCTGCTCACACCCACCATCTCTCACACAGACATCGGAAGCTCTCCATCCCACCTCTTGCTTAGTTGACCTCAGGAAGCATTTCTGTAAGGACTGCCTTTAGATTTCAACAGACTACCTAGAAACTTATTTTATCTTTCGCCCCCCAGAGCAAGAATGCGGTCTAACTCTGATGCCTCACGACTTCCAGTACCCACCACCCCAAGCAGGCAAGTCCCCACGCGATCACCTGCCCCTCACAAAGTGATCTCTCCCTGAATCACTTTGTCATCACCCAATAAACAGGTCGCTGTGATGAAAGCAGGGGTGGTCAAAAGAAGCCTCTTCCCACCCCTTCCCTTTCCAACTGTAACACAACAGCCCTGCAGTGCGGCCTGGGAGAATTGTCTGGGAGAATGGGCTGCCTTTGTGGCCTATATTTACCTAAAGGAATTAACTCTTTTTGTCTTCCAGCAAGAGTCCCAGAACTGAAATCTGCGGCAAGGACTGTAAATTTGGTAGGTCATGGCAATCCCAGGATATGTCACTCCTGGTGTTATGAGCTCAGTTTAGTGTTTATTGGAGGGGTGTGGGTAACCTCAGGGTCAGGGGCCAAATGCAGCACTCTGCCTGGCCCTTGGGAGTTTCCCCTGGTCATGCCTCACAGTAGTCTGAACTTCGCACCTTCCTGGAGTACTTTGGCTTGACTGCAATGCGCCTATGGCCTGTGATTGCACCTTCTGCTTGCCTGGATGATGGAGAAAGGGGTGTTTATGTGCATGGAAACCTGTTTCTTGTGCGACTGAAACATAGCCTATGATAGGGCTGTCATATTTCAAGAAGTGAAAATATGGACGCAAACAAATTGTTGACTTTAAAAAAAAATCCCCTCCAAAATGCAATTTTTTGGTTATGTTGCCGAAAATCCAGAACAAACTGCCGCTTTTCGGACATTCCCCCCAGATATCACTTCTGCCACTGAGATCCCAATTAATGTCTGGGAAAATCTGGACGTATGGCAACCGTAGGCTCTAAGATAGTAAAGTAAGAGTCACATTACTTGCCCCAGGTTCAGTCCTCAATGGCATCTTCAGGTGAAGCTTTACAACTGGGTTGGACAAATTTGTGAAGGAGAAGTTAAATGTGTGTTACATTAGGGTTGCCATCCATCTGGGTTCAGCCATACATTGCCAGGATTTGGCCGTCGGAAACAGTGTCTGGGGGGAAATCGCTTAAATGTCCAGGAAAATCTGGACGTATGGCAACCCATGTCAGAAGTGTAGATTTTGGCAAATTCCCTTAAAAATAGCTCAAAAACAACTTCTTCTTTTTCTTTTTCTTCTTCTTCTTCTTCTTCTTCTTCTTCTTCTTCTTCTTCTTCTTCTTCTCTCAACAGCTGTTGCGTCCAGATTTTCACTTTTTGAAATGGTTAAATGGGACCTCCATGCCACTTTTGTTCAGGTTGAGCCAGTACAGTACAGAGGTTAGGGTGTTCAGCTAAGACCTGGGAGAGTCTAGGGTTCAAATCCCCACTCAGCCATGAAGCTCACTGGGTGACTTTGGGTCAGTCACTGTCTCTCAGTCTAACCAACCTCGCAGGGTTGTTGTATGTGTGAGGGGGGGGCGGAAGGTGAGGCAGAATCATGTATGCCACCTTGAGCTTGAATAACAGTGAGACTGGAGAAGCCAGTATAAGTTGCAATTTCAGTTGCATTTGGGGAAACCGCTTGAGGCATCCATTGTGTTGAGCTCCTTCAACTGTTTCTGTTTGATTTGCTCATTGCGGACAGCTGGAAGTTTGTAAATTTGTGATAATATACCTGATTTTCAATGGGGGGAGGGTTTGAATAATTTTGATTGCAACTGTATGTGCCCATGCACTGCGGTAGTACAATGTCTGGGGAGCTTGGCCAAGGCTAGGTGTTTGATTCCTCACTTTTTGGTCTCTTCCTGCATGTCTTCTAAGCTATAGGTGTCTGTGGATGCTTGATGCTTCTGGCAGCGGCCTTCATTGTGTACTGTATAAGGAGATTTGCCCCCCGTGCTGAGAAGAGCTACTCCACATCTCCATGGGTCCAGACTGGCCAGCCTACCAAACACCTTTGCAATGGTAATCCTAAGGTGGAAACAGGACCGGTCCTGCCATTTGGGTAGAGTGTTTAGGGGCTGTAGCTGCAGACCCCCCTCCAGTCCATTCACCTCTGTTGGGGATGGGAGCTGTGTGCCCCACAAGCCAACCATTTGCCCTCTCAGCTGGTTCACTGAAGTTCAGTAGCCCCAGGCTGTTGCTGAAGTAAGATTCAATCAGTCAGCCTGAACAGCTTCTACACATGGAACAGGGCAGGATGGGATCCTATCCTCTGCCTCAGGCAGAAAAATGTCTTGGGCTGGCTCTGAGTAGGAAAGTCCTCCCACGGGGTGGTCACATCCACCACACATGTAAAGTGCTTCAGACCGATTACAATATATAGATCAATCCGTATAAGTCCAGCTGTTGCAATTATACCCGTTTTGCAGATAAAGAACTGAGGCTGAAATAATAACAGCTCGCCTAAGCTGGCAAGGGAGTTAATGAAAAGAGTTCAATGCAGAGAGGAACTACAGTTCCCAGGATTCTTCCCCCCCCCTCTCCAGTCATTTACTGTATTTTTCTGTGTATAACACACCTCCTATTTTGGGGGGCTAAAAATTAAGAAAATGGGGGGAGATTGCCCCCATGTATAAGACTACCCCCCCTTTAAACATTATTTTTAAGTAAAAAAACCTAGTCTTATACACAGAAAAGTATGGTATATTAAATCTCCAAAAATATTCCAGAACATTATGATTATTATTTTTTTTTAAAAAATGTATAAAGTTTCTTGACTTCCTACCCCTTTCCTGTTGTTCATTTTTTCTACTCCATTTTATTAGCTGTTTTACAACACATGCGTTTTTACTAGCTAAACTCCAGTATCATCAATCCACCGCTTATATTTCAAACGCTGCCATCCTCCCATCCTCCTTGGACACTTCATCATTATGGCCTCTTAATCTGGCAGTTAATTTTGCCATTTCAGCCCAGTCCATCATTTTCATAAGCCATTCTTCCTTCCTTGGTAATCCTTCCTCTTTCCACCTCTGTGCATATAAAGTTCTAGCTCCTATTACACTTCCCATAATTCTTTTGAGGGATGCCATGACAATCTCAAATGCTTTTAATGTTCAGTGTGGATGGGCCCTTTTCCTAGCAACCTAACCACTAAAGGTGTAGCAAATATCATGTCCAGCTCATGCAGAAGCTCTCCAAGAATTTCGACGTGCCCATTGCTCTCGGAGACCAGTGTCTATGCCCCTTGAGATCTCCTGCTGCAGCTGGAAGATGCCCCCAGAGCCTTGCGGTTGGTAAAGCCAAGTCTTTGTTTTTGCAGGCACGGTGCCGATGCCCCCCCTATTTCTCCATTCAGAGCCTCCCGCCGCATCCCTCACCGAGAAAGAGAAACTGGTGAACGGAGCACCCCCGATCTGTGGTTTGCTGCAAGGCAGAAACATGTACGCCGTGATTGACGCTGTGCCAGTCCGGCGCTGGAAAGAGTTTGTGCGGGGTCTGGGCCTGCGCGACAGGGAGATTGAGCTGGTGGAGCTGGAGCACTCGCAATTCCGCGAGCAGCAGTATGAGATGCTCAAGTGCTGGTGCCAGCAGCAGCAGGGGCCCTCGACAGATGCCATCTTCACCGTCCTGGAGAGCATGCAGCTGGGCGGCTGCGCCCAGGAACTGAGACAGCAGCTGCACGCCAACAGCTAGCAGGGGAGCCCCTGAGATGAGGTGGGGGCAAAGATCTGAGCTATGCCGTTCCCCACCCCATCTCAGACAGACTTGCGCTGGGGCAAAGGAAACAGAGAGCTCCAACCTCATGGAAGGAGCACTGTAGGTATAGAACTTTGCAGTGACATTGAAATCCTACTCCAGGTATTCTGGAACATGTGTAGTGCCTAAGACACTGAGCTGCAACCCAAGGATGATGCAGTTCCAATGGATATCCCAGGTGGCCTCTGAGATAGGGAGATAATACTTCATTCACCTTACATGCCGGTAGATGTAAAGTTTGCTGAGATTATGTATGTGAAATGCTTTGCACAGACTAAAATGCTCTAAGGTACTATTAGTGATTCAGCAGGACACCTTGCTACAAATTATGGCCAAGACTTATGCCTCAGAGCTTGGCTGCCCACAGGAAGGATGAGACAACCAGAATACTTCTCTCCCACAGCCCCTTGCCCACCCGCCACTCACCTCTCAGCCCTTCTGCAAGTTTCCTCTCAGTCAAACCACCCTTCCGATTTCTTCAATGTCCAGCAGGGTTGAGCATTCCATGACTGAGCCTCCCCACTCAGGAGTTGGAATGTTCAGGAACATTCTGTGACCTCACAGGAGGTCACCCAATGGCTGGCAAGAGTGCCAGGAGCCTGTTTTGAAAAATGTATTTATGTGTTTTCACTATGTCAATTCTAACACACTTTAACAACCAGGGGCTCGTGATTCTGAACCTGATTGAGCCCTGGAAAGATACACGTGATGGTCCCAGGAGCTCCTAGTTTTCCCACACCAGGAAGTCTGCAATTTGATTGGCTTTCACTGTTTTTTAATTTGTTAAGTGGCCAAACACAGGGCAATCTCCAGGCGTCTTGCAATCTATTTTAATCATGTACCAAATCCTATCAAATGCCCGAGTGAAGATGAGGGCTTAATCAGGTTCTAAGAAAATGTCAGTGTTAGCACCAGGCAGGGCTCACTTGGGAAAGAATTCTGCAGGTGGGGGGGGTCACCACAGAAAAGGCCCTGTTCCTCACTGCCATGCCTTAAAACTCTCTCTGAGCCAGCCCACAGAAAAGGACCTCAGGTGATGTTCATAAGGGTTGTCAAGAGAAGTGGTGGTCTACCTGCAGACTAAATAATGTGTCTGTAGGCCAGAGGGAGCTCAGCATAAGAACTTTAGTACAGCCTTCAGGATGAGGCCAATGGCCCATCTAGTTCAGCAACTTGTACACACCAGATGCCCTGGTGGTAAACCCTCAAGCACCTTTTTTGCATGGGGGGCCCCCTCAGGTGCCGTTCCTGCCATCTCTAGGGGTTTTTGGGAAGACCCTTGCTGGAGACACTCCTGCCCGTCAGCTAGGTGGACCCAAAGGTTTGGCTTCCTGTGTTTTTATGCATAGAAAGAAGAGAATAGACAGCTAGCTGTTGGGGACCCTCCAGCTTTCAAATTTCCGGTCTCGAGCAGCGAATTGGGATTCGAGGGCCGTCATCTAAATCCAGGATGCTGCAGTATTGCTATTTATGAAACATCCAGTTCTCTGCCATTTTTCTGGTGCTACATTTCCAAGGCCATTTTCAGAATTCCCTGCTGGTTGCAGCAACGGGGCACTCAAGCTGAGTTGTGAATATTGTCATTCAAATTTGAACTAGAGACTACCAGCTCTCGCGCTCTCTGCCATGGCCACTCCTTCAAAGCAAACACTGGAGTTGGGTGCTGGTTGAATGCTAAACTTCCTGGGCTTAGAGTTTTGTTTTGAACAATTGAGCGGTATATACATTTTGTTAAATAATAAAAAAATGCTCCACACCTCCGCCTACGACTCCCTTCCATTCCCCCTCTGTTCAAAAACCCTTTCCACCATGGCATCGTTATTTCAGTTTCAGGAAATAAAGTAAAAAAAGGAATGATACACTCTACGTTATTAAATATTACTTCTGTGTCCAGAATAACAGCTGCCTGTTTTGTGTGTGGTTCATAGGCCCTTGATGGCTGATCCGGAGAAGGTTAGTTATCCTAGGTCCCATTGAATTCAGTGGAGGCAAAGTGAGTCACACAACAGGGGCATGGGGAGGAATTCTGGCTGGTTCATATATGCACACACATCTACCCAGTCCACTCCCTCTTAATTGCCACCCTTCAGCAACCAGGATGGCATAAAAACGTTCTTGCAGTTGTATCAGTGAAAGCAGAAGGGAGTCTGTGCAGAAGCGATTCCATCCTGAGGGAGAGGTCAAAAGCAAGAAAAAACGAAGGAAAGACCAGCTCGAAGAGGGACTTGCTTTTTAACAGCTGATAAGGTCAACATTCTGGGATCAAAAGAATCCCCAACCTTCAGAGGCCTCGAAGGTGGACAGGACCCAAAGCCATATAGAAAAGAAGAGTTTGAAGAAAATCTACAGAGCGCTGCTGGAGCTGCTGTGCTTTTAATGAAAATATGGCAGCTAAAGGAACTTCTTGCTTCAACTCATCCAAATTACTGAGATGTACATTTCAAACTGTAACCCTTTTATTTAGAAATGCCCTTTTCCCTTTGCAAAATAAAGTGTGCACCAGCAGAACCTTTTGTCTACAAGGTTCTATTATGAAAAGGGCAGGGTGCTTGAGGAACGCTGCTCTCCATGATACTTTAAGCTACCCAGGTCAGTTTGCAGCAGACAGATTATCTTGGCAGAGAAAGGGTGACGTCAGACATAAAAAGAGGGCTGTGGCCCATCCATCCTGGAGAAGGGGGCCTGAGTGCTGTTTTGCAAAAAAACAACACCCTCTCCTTTGCCAATAAAATAAGTACTCATAAAGACAATGGGAATTCCTTCCAAGTAAACATGCACAGGATACACAGAGCTTTAAAACATTCTTCATCCGGTTTCTGCATCAAGGAACACCAGATTCTGCAACCTGTTTAAACTGTGCAAATGCAGCAAGCTTGCAGAATCTCTCGATCCATTTTTTCAGTGGTTATTCTTTTGCTTCTGCAAGTTAAGAGCAAGAGGTCAAAGAGCTTGACGGGGTGATGAAGAACCTTGTTCAGTCATGCCCACTTTCGGAATAGAAGTTAAGGGACCAAGAGGGTCATCTAGTCCAACCCTCTTGGGTTAGCTAAGACAGCAGCAAAGGACGAATCTGGAGAAATTATTTTATTGCACAGATGGACATTTGGACATTAAGCAGTTGATATCATACCAGCCAAGTGGGGGTGGAGGGTGTTGTAAGTTGCTAAGGTTGCCATGTGGCTAGATTTCATATTCAACTTAGCCTTAGGGTGAAGACAGACATAACACTCCGGACAGCCAGTTTTCCCACTCCCCCAAGGTGTGACATCAGCTTCAACTTGACTTACACACAAGTGAATTTATGCACGCCCTTCCCCACCTTTCAGTACGTCACCCACCTCCCTGCTTCAAATGCTTCTTAACAAGGCATTGTGAACATTAATTCAATTCAGAAATACTAACAAGTTGCAAAACTTTTCTCAGAGTTGGTGAAGTCCCAGGTGCTAGCCACAGTGCTCACCCCTGGTGCTTCCCGACACACTGAAAACTGGTACATGGGCGTTCTGGTTTTTTCTTTCTTTCTTTCCAGGACAAAAAATGGTACATTATATTTTAGGGTACAGTTTCACATCCCTTCCAGCAAAACTTAAGAATGTTATGTCTGTCCTCACATTGAGGGGGTGGGGGTGGGGCTGGTCTGAAAACGGGCACAAAATGAATAAGAAGAATCGGGGGAACGAGCAATTGGAGAGAGATGGCATAGGTAAAGGAGGTGTGTGTGTGGTTTTGCTGAGAGGAGAGAGAAGCCCAGAAACAGGAAGTGGGGTAGGGGTGGGTAGGAACATCCCTCCTCCTCCTCCTCCTCCTCCTCCTCTCAAACAGCTCACAGGGTCTGAGATCTACAGGATGGAAGCATCTCCAAGCACAGCGGAACCAGGCAGGTGGGCAGATTGAAGGACGCCCGAGTCCTAGTGCTTTGCTATGTCTCCTTTTTTGAGGATGATCTGCCTTTGCCAAGGCGCCAATTTGGATTCATCATACCCAAGAGTCCTTAGCTTTTCTGACTGCTCTTTCTCCTTCTCTTCCTCCTCTCGCCGCAGCTTTTCTTCCTCTTTTCTGTTGGGAAGGAAAAGGGAGGGGAGGCTCAGCTGGTTACCAAAGGCTTGGGAGGCACCAAAGCTAAAATGCCTGTTCATTCAGCATGTAGGTGAACTGCGGAACTCCCTCCCACAGGAAGCAGTGACAGTCACCAACCTGGATGGCTTTAAAAGGGGAGTGGGCAAGCTCATGGAAGAAGGCGACCAAAGGCTGCTAGCCATGATGGCTATCCTCTGCTTCCATGACCAGAGGGCAGTAATGCTTCTGAATTGCCAGTTTCTGGATATCAAGAGACCCCAAAGTTAATGAATACAGAACAAGTGAGTAACTATGGCTTATTATCCTAATAATGGGTGTTCAATTGTTATTTCAGATAAAGTCGACATACCAGACTGTGGGAAGACCATTCTTGACACTGAGCAATAATAAGAACTGGAGAGCCCCTTTTAGGACTTTTTGTGTGGAAAGAAGAATGAATGAAACTGGGGGTGTCTGGGGTTGAAGTTTGGGGAAACATTGCCTAGCAGAACGAGGAACAGCTGGCTATTATCTTGGAATACACCTGGATACTTTGAATAACCTTTATATACATAATTGAAAGACGAAGAACCACAAGTCCTCCTTGTCACCTCTCTCTCTCTCTTTATTTTTTGTGATCTTTTTCTTCCTGCCCCCCCCATTTTTTTCTCTTTTATCTCCCATGTTTTTGCTTTTGTTTTATTTTCTGATGTCCTCTTCTCCGGGTTAATGAGGGTATGCACAGGGATGGTTGGTAGGTGAAAGGCCCTGTGTGAGAGGCAGGGAAGGGAAGATATCCCAGGGTGGGAGGCTGGGGGGAGAAAGGGAAGCTCCCAAGTGGGAGCTGGGAGGGTCTGCCCCCCTATTTGTGTGAGCCAAGGGTTAAGGTCTACCTTTGGGAGAGGGTATTTTATTTTATTGCCCCCTTTCTCTTTTCTTTCTTCTACTTGTTGTTGTTGCTTATTTAGATTAGTTCAATTAGTTCATTTTTTTATTATATTGTATGTTGAATAGTTTTGATAATTTTTAAAAAGAAAAAGAAAATAAATCTGAGCCCTCTTTTTCACCAATCCTTAAGCCGCCACCCTTCTGAACCAGTCATGAAAGTAATGACTCACCGCTTTTGCTCTCTGCAGAAGAAAAGGAAGAAGAAGAAAACGTACCCGTTAGATCCCAAATTTATAAGAGTAATACTATAAGCATCTACTCAAAAACAAGCATGGATGAATCTCTTCATTTTTGGCTTGTTCCACTTTTAAGAGAAACCACAGCAGTGTTGTCGTTAATATGCCAGAGGCATGTACAGAATCCACCCCCTTCCAATGGCTGAGAACCTGCCTGCTGCCATCTATTGTCCCACGTCTCCAACTTTCCTCTTTTTCCACCCACAGTATGGATAATAAATAAAAACAAATAGGGCCAGTGAGAAGCTGCAGGAAGGATTGGCCTTGCCTGGCTTGCTACCTTCCCCTCCTGTTGTCTTTCCCCACCTACCATCTCCAAAATGTGGCTAAACCGCCCCATGCTGAAAATACGGCATGACATAATTTAGCATCAATTTAACAACAGCCCGGGACGCGGGTGGCACTGTGGGTTAAACCACAGAGCCTAGGACTTGCTGATCAGAAGGTTGGTGGTTTGAATCCCCGCGACAAGGTGAGCTCCCGTTGCTCGGTCCCTGCTCCTGCCAACCTAGCAGCTCGAAAGCACGTCAAAGTGCAAGTAGATAAATAGGTACCGCTCTGGCGGGAAGGTAAACAGAGTTTCCGTGCACTGCTCTGGTTCGCCAGAAGCAGCTTAGTCATGCTGGCCACATGACCCGGAAGCTATACGCCGGGTCCCTCGGCCACTAAAGCGAGATGAGCGCCACAACCCCAGAGTCGGTCACGACTGGACCTTTACCTTAACAACAGCCCATATAGGATACGATCTTTGACCCCCATTTTGCAAGTCCAGCCAGGTTGCAGCCTCTATTGGTACTCCTGAGCTGTTAGCTCAGTGCTGCTGTTAGAGTGGTGGACTACTAGGAGGTGGGAGAGACCAGGGTTCGAATCCCCACTCAGCCACGAAGCTCACTTGGGTGACTTGGGGGTGGGGTGCAGTCCCTGCCTCTCAGGCTAGCCTACCTCACAGGGTTGTTGTGGGGATTAAATGGGGAAGGGGAGAACCTTGTGCGCCACCTTGAGCTCCTTGGAGGAAAAGGCGGCATACATTTGCAATCAATAAAGGATGCCCTTTGTCGACAGCATCCCTTGAGCTGCATTTCCTCCCCCCGGAGCCTGCGCTCACCTTTCCTCCTCCATCTTCTTGCGCAGGATATCCCTCCGCCAGGCGGGCATGGTGGCCAGTCGAGCCTCTTCCTCTCGCTCCTGCAAGGCAAAAGAAGCGGCTGAGGGTTTTCCTTCTGCTCAAGCCTGCGAGAAGGGCTGGAAGAAAGGGAAACGGAGGCCAGAGAGAGAGAGAGAGAGAGAGAGAGAGAGAGAGAGAGAGAGAGCAGAGAAGGCAGGTGCATCCGTTCCACAGCTCCAAGCCTGGCTGGAAGAGTTTTGTGGCCCCAGAAAGGAGGAAGGGGACATGGAAGCTGAATTTGTCCTGGAGCACTTACAGGGGAAAGCAGGGATTGGTGGGGGAAGCAGGACATAAGAAACTGCTTTTATGGCAATGGGAAAAAAGGTGAACCCCTTTGCCACCCATTCTCCAACGGATATATGCTCTGGGTGCTGATATCTGGCACCCAACAGGGAGATAGACATACTTAACTACAGCATGCAGACCCTCTCCCCTTGAATATCTGCTACAGAAACCATGGAATGGGCTTGCGGGTTAGGGTAGAAAAAGCACTGAAGATCCATTTGTTTTGATCAACTTTTCTGTTGATTAGGAAGCTCTCTTGAGGCTGCAGAACAAATCTGGCTGTTAACCTCTCTACTAGGTAGCAAAGAAGAAAGGTGAAAGCATAACACATACACACACACCCGCACTCAGAAAACCAGCTCAGGCTGGGAAAGGGAATTCTATGCCTTGCTGCTGCTTTGGAGATGCCACTGGACTTCACTTTGGTGCAATTAAGTGGAGACGCCTTAGAACAGAACTCTGCCAAGTTCTGCCAGAGATCTGGAACGTGTTAGCTGTGCCTTGGACTTCTCTGCCCAGTTGCCAACACTTCCCGCATTCTGGCACGTTTGTGGCTAAACTCAGGGCCACCGGAACTGGAAAGGAATCTCAGAAAGGAGGTAGGTGGGGGAAAGTTCAATAAGGATCTAGACAGGGTTTTTTGCCCATCTCTCCACACCGCAAAACCTCCTTGCTGCTGGAACTTTGTGCACGGATCTTATTTGTAAAGCGGTTTGCACACTGAAATAATTTCTCCAGGATAAGTTGGCCAGAGCAACTTCCCCTTGGGGGGGGGGGGGGGCTGCTGTAGGCATGGCAGCCTTTCCAGGAAGATTTCACAGTGGGGAATCCGCCAGCCAGGTAACTCTGCCTTTGCATGCTTTCCCACAGTGAGAGAACCACCAGAAAGCATTAGACGTCCCTGTAGAAAAACATCACTTTTTAATCCAACAAATGGAAGGAATCAGGCTGAATTTGCTGTTAAGGGTGTGAGCTGCTCTATGGTCAGCACAGTGCCTGGAATGTCGACTGCTTATCCACGCCTCCACCTCCCAGTCTTGTAAACCCTCTGTTGTTTTTGTTTTAAAAAATATTTGGAGGCTTTGCACTCCATTTGACTGGGGCAGGTGCAGGTGACTATGGAATTCTATGCTCTCTTAAAAAGTGCCAGATTTGGTTCCATTCTGTGGGTATGGCTAGTCCAGGCTTCCTCAACCTTGGCCCTCTAGATGTTTTGAGACTACAGTTCCCATCATCCCTGACCACTGGTCGTGCTAGCTAGGAATCATGGGATTTGTAGGCCAAAAACAGCTGGAGGGCTGAGTTTGAGGAAGCCTGGGCTAGTCAATGAAAGAAATATTCCCTCTAGATGGTACCCAAGGGAACCCTTGGTCCTTCTTCTTTTAGAAAGCTTTTAAAAAATAAAATAAAATCCTTTGTCTACAAGGCAGGCACCCCTCTAAAACTTGGACAAAATTTGCATCTGCACATATAAATCAGCATAGGCAAATGTTATGCAAATTTGTGTCATGGGTCAGGATAGGCAAATCTTGGTTTCTCTTAGTTTCTCATTTTTTCTAATCTGAAGTTCAGTCAGTTTGTGATTCACCCGCCCCCGTTTAACCCTCATGAAAACTCATGAACATTTTAGTGCGAATTCCTCCTAATATACAATTTGTTTGTGTACAACTTGGCCTAATATACACATTTTGGAGAAGTAATTCCTCCCAATACCATGCATTTTTTTAAAGTTCTTTTCTCTATCTAGCTATGCATTGTTATATAACCTACCCTAGCATGTGCAATTTTGCACACATTACTTGGCTGGAGAAATGCATTGCAAAATTCAGAGGTGAGAATTTCAAAGAATGGCTGTGTTTCAGAAAGGGCGAATTAGGCTTTTACATGCAAATCCCCACCCCTACTCTTAGTTCTGGGCCTGTGCCCAAAGTCCTTTACGGACTGAGACCCGTTCCAAATGCCCTTTCCCCCTTAAAAATCACCCCTAGTTTCTCAGCCTTTTTCGACAATATTCTGTGCTGGTGTAGTGTTGTTCAGCCCTCAATAACTAGGGGAAGGCGAGTGGGGATTGTCAAGAGGTCTAGGGTGAAATGGGATATGTGTGTGTAAGTGGGAAGGAGTGATGTACCTTTCTAGAGAACAGGAATCACACCCAAGCTTTTTCCCTCCCGACACTACAAGTTGTCATTTCTTAGCTGCCTTAAAACAACATGATTCTCTGAGAACAGCAGATCCTCTACAGTAGTACAGGGTGTTTGGTTTTTTGGGCATGGGTGGATGTGAAGAAAGAGTAAGAGACCAGTTAAGATGAGTTTGGAGAACAGTTTTGACAGTGGGGTCAGGGATTGTGGTAATAGGACCACAGCAAAAGAGCAGAAGATGGAGATGGATCAGGAATCCCACCAGGGCAAGCCGCTTAGGTGGAAGAGCCCAGCGAGCACGAGGGGGTTTAGCGCTCGGCCCCCACACAGAGGTGGGACCTAAATTCCTGGGAGATTTACTGCTGAGAGGATAAAGGGGCTTATACGTGTGTAGGAACTGGAGGTCGTGCGAGGCTATGGCTGGACTCAGGTACAGAGCCAGGATTGGCTGGTAAAGTTGCAAGTCCAGGGGGCAGCCGAGGCCAGTGTTGCTTGGAGGGGCTGGGACGGGGGGGAGAGGCTACTCTTACAGAGCATTTCCAGGGAAGCGACAGAGGACATGCTTGGCACACTGAAGAGTCCAGCTTCCCTGGGAAAGGCTCCTGTCTGGAACCCTGGACAGAAGAAGAGCTCTGCTGGATCTGGCCCATCCTAGTCCAGCATCCTTTTCTCACATGGGTAACTGTTCTGAAACGCAGGCCCAAAGGAAGGCTTGTGGTTGGGTGCAGGGCTACCAAAGAAGGAGTCCAAAACCATCACAGACCCTCCAACATTTCTCTGATGAAATTAGGGACACCCTATTCCATAATTCCATAAAGGGACGCGGGTGGCCCTGTGGGTTAAACCACAGAGCCTTGGGCTTGCCGATCAGAAGGTCGGCGGTTCAAATCCCCGTGGTGGGGTGAGCTCCCATTGCTCGGTCCCTGCTCCTGCCAGCCTAGCAGTTCAAAAGCACACAGTGCAAGTAGATAAATAGGTACCGCTCCGGCGGGAAGGTAAACGGCGTTTCCGTGCGCTGCTCTGGTTCGCCAGAAGTGGCTTAGTCATGCTGGCCACATGACCCTGAAGTTGTACGCCGGCTCCCTTGGCTGATAGAGCGAGATGAGCGCCGCAACCCCAGAGTCGGCCACGACTGGACCTAATGGTTCAGGGGTCCCTTTACCTTAATTACTATTCCATAATAGTAAAATAATAATTTTATTATTTATACCCCAGCCACTCTGGGAGGCTTCCAACATGTATAAAAACATTGTAAAACATTAAACTTTTTTTTTAAAGTTCCCTATACAGGGCTGCCTTCAGATGTCTTCTAACGGTAGCATAGTTACTTATCTCATTGGCTTGGGGAGGTCGCATAACCCCATACCCTCCAACATTTCTCCGATGAAAATAGGGGCATCCTAAGGAAAAGCTGGACATTCTGGGATCAAATAAGAAACCAGGACAGCTTTGTAAATCTGGGACTGTCCCTGGAAAATAGGGACACTTGCCGAGGGTCTGCCAGCAAGGTCTCCCAGGCTTTACAGACCTGGGACAGGCAACCCATCTCCTTGCTGTGGAGTCTATCCTATGTCTCTTAATGCCGGGAGACCTGGCAAGCTGATTTGCTGTAAGTCTATGGCTTCCTTTAACAAAGCACTAGAACTGATCACTATGGTGTTTTGGCCATCCTTCTTTAGTATCCCTGCACCCAACCACAAGCCCTCCTTTGGGCCTGTGGTTCAGAACACCAACCAAATTCTCCCAATTCGGTGCCTGCTCCAGAAGTTGTTCTCTACTTCCCCATATCCCAGACCGCAGCAGGGACTGATGGGAATTCAGAAATATCTGTAGGGCCACCGGTCAGGGGAAGGCTGCCTGCAGAGGCCCTTTCAGGCAGAGTAGGCAAGACTGAGCTTGACAAATCAACGTAGTAGAAGGCAGTGTTCTATGTTCCTATCCAGGAGGGCATTCTTTCCAGGCAATGCACTCTGGGCTGGACAATGGCAGATCAGTAGGAGCAGAAACCAGCAAGAGCTAGTGGACTCAACAGCCTTGGAGGAATGTGCAAATAGGTCAATTTCAGTTTCTCTCTAACTCCCCCCCCCAAAAAAAATCTTAAGTTCAGTTCTTCGTATTTCTACATCAATTTGGGATTTGTTTTATTTTCAATGTCCTCATCAGCATTTGAGCGCAGGTTTCTCTTTATACATGTTTGCAAAGCAATTTTCTCTCAAAAAATGCATTTTTGTGTGTAGCTTTCATTAACCTATTAATTTTTGTGCACACAACTCCCCCCCCCCCAGCATATGCATCTTTTTTTTGTTTGCATGACTGGGAGAACTGCACTGCGACTTTGTGCATATCTGGAAAAATGGGCACATTTCAGCAGGTGCATCATTTCAGGAAGGGCCAATGAGGCGAATGCGAACTTCTCCCTCATCTCTATGTGGCCTTGGGATCAAATCCAGCCAGTGCTTCTTTCTGCATATTTGAGTGAGGCAGATTCACACTTTCTTAGCAATTATGGGTTTTTCTGCATGCAAAGTCATCTCTTCCCTCTGCAGTAGTATCTGTGCTGCAGATTCAAGACGAGAGGTTTAGGCAGAACAAAACTCTCTCCCTGCTGAAAGCTAAGCATTCAGGGTTCTAGCCCTTGAATTGCTAGTTTTCTGCATGCAGGGATTCCCCTGCAAAACATGGAGAGAAATCACTTATGTCTCAGGAGAGGCTTGTGTTACTAACTAGTTGCGTTTCACAGCAGACAACTGGGGACAGGCAGAAGGTGGTTCAGTTAGGACCAAACTAGACTAGGATCAAAGAGATCTGGGATTAAATATATGTGTCTGCTTTTCCCTTAGTGGAAGGCATGAAGAAACTATAGAAAGGGTGTGGGGAGACCACCATCACCATTACATGGCACTGGTAAAATAGATATTTAGGTGATCTGGATCTCATCTCTGTTGCATTCTATCCAAGTAATTGCCTTATACTTTCTGCTCTCCTTTCATCACTGTACTGCATGGGTAAGGTCTCTCATCCATACAGGGGTACCTTGGTTCTCAAATGCCTTGGTACTCAAACAACTTGGAACCCAAACACTGCAAACCCGGAAGTAAGTGTTCTGGTTTGCGGACTTTTTTTGGAAGCTGAACATGCTCCATTTTGAGTGTTACGCTTCTGATTTGAGTGCCACACTTCCGTTTTGAGTGTTACGCTGAGGTCTGTCTGTTTTTGCTATTTATTTTGCGTTTTTCTTTTACGGCTCTTTTTAGTTTGTTTTTGTGACTGTGTGGAACCCAGTTCAGCAACTGATTGATTGATTGTGTGACTGCAGTACATTGTTTATTGCTTTCATTTTATGGATGGTCTCGTTAGATAGTAAAATTCATGTTAAATCACTGTTTTAGGGATTGTTTTTAAAAGTCTGGAATGTATTAATCCATTTTGCATTACTTTCTGTGGGAAAGTGCACCTTGGTTTTGGAACGCTTTGGTTTTGGAACGGACTTCGGATTACGTTTGAGAACCAAGGTGCCACTGTACTTGAACAGTCCTCCTCCAGAGAGGTCCTAGGACCTGGGAGAGAACAGAGTTCAAATCCCCACTCGGCCATGATGAAGGTTGACCCTGGGCCAGTCACTGCCTCTCAGCCTAACCTACCTCACAGGGCTGTTGTGAGGATTTAAATGAGGAAGGGGATAACCATCTATGCCATCTTGAGCTTCTTGGAGACAAAGCTGCGATATAAATGCAATAAATAAATCTCAATAAAATAAACCTGCCTGCCCCCCTAAATGCTTTGCACTGCAGTTCCAGTCAGCACAGCTGTGCTAAAAACATCTGGAGAGCACTAGGCTGCGGAAGGCTGAACTAAATGGATCTTTGGACCAGTCCAGGAGAGTTGCTGTCATTGTTGTTATTGGCAGAAATCTGGATTCTGCACTTTTAACTCATTTTTTTAAAATGTGGAGACACTGATGATGCTTGCTATGAATTAATTTCAATTTCTTGTGAGGCCTGGACTCCTGTAGAGAGGCAGGGAATATTTAGATATTTTAAACAAGCACGTACAAAGATCCAGCACATGGCCTGAGCAAGTCTTCCGCCAACCAGAATAAATATCAATTCCTTCCATGCAAGAGAGAACTTTATTTCTTAACTTCAGCATCAGAGAAAACAACACTGACCCCCCCCACCCATGAACAACAGGCACACTAATCCTAAAATCTCTCCACACATGCCCCCCACTCAACCCCCCTGTTTCCCCCCTATTGCACTAGCTGGAGCTAACAGAGACAAGCAGGGGTGGTGGTGGTGGAATGGAACATTTGTAGATCAACACACTGAGCTAATCAGAAGATCCCACTTCTGCCACAAGTCAAAATTACACAGCTCAAAGATCACGCAAGCAGAACGAGAGGTTGATGCATCTGTTCGTGTTTCGTTTGCCCAAACTTCCCCGAGTGATGATTTTATTATTTGAGATGTCCTCTGAGACATAAATAAATTCCTGCGGGGAAAATGAGAACACCACCGCACACTCAATGATGGGGGGGGGGGGATGCGGCTGAAAATTCTAGGACCCTGTTTCCAGGCGATTTCAAGGGCTGAGAGCGATCTGCTGCTACTGTGCTACAAACCACAGACAGCCAAACAGATGCGATGTTATTTGTGCATGTGGCTGTGGGTATTTTTATTTTTTATTTTTAAAAAAGAATGGAAATAGCTGCGGGAAGGTCCGATTTGGATTGGGACCGTGGTTGGAGGCAAAGGGTTAAAGGCCCCCTCCTGATCCGCATCACACACCTCCCCGCAACGAATGCTACTTACTTTAAAACAAACAATCACACTATTGCTAACTGAATAATGAAAACATTGCGAACGGTACAGCCTGCAATGTTTGAAGCATGTCGAATAAAACATGCTACTCGAGAGTTGCTTTTCCTTCTTCTCGTGGAGTGAGAGCAAGAGCCAGGCTCAGGCTAGGGCCCCATCTGCACCATGCATTTAAAGCGGTCTCACACCATTTTAAGCAGTCTTGGCTTCCGCCAAAGAATCCCGAGAATTGTAACTTGCGAAGGGTGCTGAGAGTCGTGAGGAGACTCCCGTAGAGTGGCTTAACAATCAAGCGCTCTCCTTAGGGAACTCTGGGTGAACAGGGTTCTCCTAACATCTCTCAGCACCCTCAGAAACTACAGTTCCCAAGATACTCTGGGGGAAGCCATGGCTGTTTAAAGCACTACTGCTTCAAATGTACAGTGCAGATGGAGAATAGGTTGCTTAGGGCAGGTAGTAGATTTGAGATCTAAAGGTAGGTCTCTAAGTGATTTGCAGGAGATCAGCAAGGACTCTGACTCCCAGATGTTCGATAATAGCAAATTTATACTAAATTAGGCTGCTGAGATGAAGAACGCTTTTTGGAGGGAGATGGAGAGAATCAGGGGTGTTGTGTGACCGGAAGACTGTGTGTTCCAGTACTGAAATCCATGCTCAAGGATATCCCGTTCCTTAATTCTAAGAGTATATTTGCACCTGGCTCTGCCTGATGGCTCTCAGGGCTTGAGTAAAACTCAGAATAGATCACCAAAGCCTAAAATTTGCCCTTCCTTGGCTTATTGCAACTACTCAGTGTTACAATTTCCCAAAGGAGCGGGCTACCAAACCTCTTACACTCAAAATAATGAAAGATAACCATGCCCTAGTGAAGGCCTCAGCCTGAGACCCTGGAAAGCAACTGATGGTTGACATTAGGGCCGGCCCTGTCATTGGGCAAAGCTGCCTCGGTCGGCAGATGCTGAGGGACAGTAGTTCCTCCTCCCCACTGGCCATTCCGCCTGATCCCTCGCATTGCGAATAGATCAAGCTGCACTTATAATCGTTCATGTGCCCCCTCCATGAGAGGCCTGGAGGGTGGCAACATGAGAACGGGCCTTTTCTGCAGTGGCTCCCTGTTTGTAGAATGCTTTCCCCAGGGAGGTTTGCCCGGTACCATCATTGCGTATCTTTAGGTGCCAGGCAAAAAACGTTTTCCCCCTATAACTAGGCCTTTGGCCGATTAACACTCTAGAATCATAGAACTGTAGAGTTGGAAAGGACCACAAGGGTCATCTAGTCCAACCCCCTATAATGCAGGAATCTTGCCTGATGTGGGGCTCAAACTTACAACCCTGAAATTAAGAGTCTCATGCTCTACTACCTTTTTTTGCAAGGGGGGGTGTGTGGTATTGATTTGTGTTTGCTTTATTGTGTACTTTGCGTTCTCATTTTTATTTCTATGTTGTGAACTGCCCTGTGATCTTTGGATGATATGCGGCATATTAATTTAATTCATAATAATATTCTCATTCATAAATGCAGCAAAGGGGGAAACAAATCATGAATAAATGCATAGATATTCTGTGCCTTAGACTATTCAGCTCTGATCTTCCCTCATATCTTTAGTCATAGGGGAAGAGCAGGAAGAGGACATGTAGTGTAGATATGATGTCTGCTCTTCCTACTGATCTGAAAGAAAAGGAGCCTTTGAAGCCAATTCTGCACAGATTCAGGGGCACTGTGTACTGACCGTGACCATATGTGTGACCCCACTGTTGCTGGTCTGTCTTGGGTCTCAACATGTTGACGTACCAGGCGGACCAAAGGTCTGGTGCATCAAAGGATTGTAGGGGCAGTTCAGCTAGACCAGGCGAATGGTCCACATGGGACATAATTTTGTTTGCCACGATGGCCAATCATGTGTCTCTGGGAAGCTGAGATGATGATGACAACCTTCCCCAGATACTCACAGAGCTCTAGGAATGTGACTAGAAGCACCATGGCTCAGTGGCAGGGCACCTTCAGGTTGGGAAACAGACCCCTGTCTGAAACTGGAGATACTGCCAGTCAGTGTCGACAACACTGAGTTAGTTGGACAAAAGACCTGATTTAGTGTTTAGCCATTGTGATCAGCAGGGGTTGGCAGACCTGCCACCCTCTCTCTGTAAAAATTGGTCTGGTCCTTTCCCCAAGATTGGCCACCACCAACCTCGTGGTAGCAAATCCCTCGTATAAATTACGTGATGGTTCAAGGAGACGTTCTTTATGCCTGCCCTGAATAATGCAAATCAATGGGTTCTCAACGAATTGGAGATGTTCTCCCAATAGAAGTAAGGCGAAGTGCACCTCTGGCCCCTTGCCTCTGTTCTCCAAGACACGGCAAGGCCTTCGCTGAGGGCCCCCATGTCCTCAGCCCCCTCCTCACTCCCACCACCGGCTTGAATAAAGTTGTCGCCTTTGAGAGCAGCCCCAAGATCACTTTCCACAAAGGTGGGTTGGGCCGCAGTGGCGCTGGTAGTCTGCACTGTGTGCCTCTGAGTTTGCATGGAAAAAACCGTGGCCGAATCTCTCTGCGCATGCCCTCTCTCCACCCTTCCAGGAAGCACCCTCAGATATCAAACATCTCAGCCTCCTTCTCCTTCCAGAAGGAGAAGCTGCGGTCTATATAGCGGCAAATGTCTTCGTTGCTAAACTCCCCGAGCTCCGAAACGAGCTGGACCGAGTTCTTCCTGCTCTTGGGGTTGAGGGACGCTGGGGTCAGTTCATCTGTGGTCATGCTGGGCTCTTGGACACTGCTGACCAATGTTTGGGACGATGCCTGATGGGAGAGAATGGAGGGTGGGCGGGGCGATGACACCGCCGACCGCTCTGCGGAAGCCGCCTGGTCGGGCTGCAGGTTGTCACCAAAGAACTCCTGCTTGAGGTCCTCGAAGCCATCCAGCCAGTCCCTCTTGCCGGCCTCTACCTCCTCCATCACCACCTTGTGGAAGTGGCGGATGAGCTCCCAGCTGTGGCTGCCCAGCCGGTCGAACATCTCGTAGCAGAGGAGGTGGCGGAACTTGCGCTCTGCGCGGCTCATGCTCATCTCCAACAGCTGGAAGTAGCCCAGCATGAAGAGGTCCAAGGTGAGGCTGTCGTAGGCCACAGGCGTGCCGCTGATGTGGGGCAGGAAGTGCTCGGGCCAGTAGAGCATGTTGGTGCGGCTCAGGCGGCGGATCTGCCTGGTGGGCACCTGGCTGATGATGCTCCTCCAGTGGGCAATCAGCTTCCCGACCACTTGCCGCTGCTTCATGAAATACAGCAGCCGGTCGTCTTCGCTGGGCTTCCTCCCCAAGGGCATCAGCCGAGCTCCGTCCGAGTTGGCGTTTGCAGCATCAGAGGCGGCCACCTTC
Source organism: Podarcis pityusensis (assembly GCF_964106645.2). Taxonomy (NCBI): domain Eukaryota; kingdom Metazoa; phylum Chordata; class Lepidosauria; order Squamata; family Lacertidae; genus Podarcis; species Podarcis pityusensis. The sequence goes on along the minus strand of NC_138033.1, from coordinate 64,230,443 downwards.
CTCTTGGGCGTGGCCTGCCTGACCGACTCCGTGAAGGTCCACTTCTTCCAGTGCTCCAGGAAGAGGTAGACGATCCTCTCCTTCCGCATGTCGATGTAATCCTGGACGCAGCTCAACTCTGTCTGGACCGGGAGGCTACGGGTCATGTGGTCAGGGCTGAACAGTGCCTCCCCGAAGGGGTCTCCCGCCACGCATGGGACGTCAGCCTGCTTTGGGAAAAGGACCCCCGCTTCGCTGTAAAGCAGAGGTGCATGAGAGAGAGGGATAGGTGGCTCCAGGCCCATGGTGGAGATCTCTTCTTCCCCGAGCCCACCAAATGGCTCAATGCCGGTGATGTAGTCTTCTTCCAAGATGGGCTCCCGGCCAAGAGTGAACTGAGCTGTCCCCACTGGCAAGGACCGCTTCCTCTTGTACACCCGGCTGGGCATGGCATTGGGCACCTGTGCCTGCATGTGCAGTTCATAATTGGCCTTGAGGTTCTTCACTGACACCCCCCACTGCATGATCTCCTTCTCCACCTCCTCCCGGGTGCAGCTGAAGGACTGCGACCGAGTGATGTTGGAGGGGCCTTCTTTGAGAGGTGGTGCGGCCCCCACGACAGCAATGCTGCTCGCCTGCTCCGGCCCTTGCGGGGTGACCATGTCCGCCAGGGTAATGGCCTTCCCGCCCAGGGTGGCCAGGAGGAGCGCCATGCTCTTCAGGAGGGTGGAGATCTTGCTGCACCAGGCCGGGAGGTCCTCGGCCTGGCCTTGCATGCGCTTGGGGTTGACGGTGAAGTGTTCCTTCGCCAAGGCGGCTGAGACGGGCAGCAGCTGCTGCAGCTCCTGCTCCAGCTGCTCCAGCTGGGTCTCCACCTTCTGCACCTTGTGCATCACCTGGAGGTTCTCGATCTGCCTCTCCAGGTAGAGGATGTCCTCCTCGGTCATGAGCTCCCCGAAGGGCCCCAGGATAGCCTTGTGGGCATGGGAGTAGCGCCAGCCTTCCTGGTGGCTGGATGGAAGCTACGGCAGGGCAGAAAAGAACAGAGGGCAAAGGGGCTCCCTCAGGACCGTCCACTACATTTGCCCGGGTTTCGCACACGCCACAAGGCCTTACATGTCCCTTCGTGGTGTAATGGTGGCGCAACATGTTGACGCTCCCAGGGAGTTGCGCAGGCCGGGGTGGGGCGGGTGGGGTGCAGCGGGGCAGGGGAAAACTGGAAAGTGGTTGGAGGGGGGGAGGAGATAGAGACACTTACAGTTTCCAGCTCACATGGCGGGCAGCGAGAGAACCACAAGGAACACAAGGGTGTGATCGACTCAACGGCAGAGGCCGCAGGTATGATGCTCACACATTACACCACCGAGTGATCATGTAAGGCATTTAACGCTGCAGTATTGTGCTTTGTAGTGAACGGGGTGTGTGTTGTCTGTTAGGGGGTCCTTTTTCAGGAAAAGCAAGTTGGTTGGTTGGTTGGTTTTACTTAGACAGACGGACCAAATTGAAGACACGGCAGCAAATAGTGGAGCTTGGTGGGCCACCATCAGATGCTGGGAACCCCAGCCTTGAGTCCAGGACCCTTAGCACCTACTGCAGGTTAAATGCACTTCAGAGTCAGCCACACCAAGGCAAAGGATGCAGGACCATGCCAACCACATGCCAGCCGCATGCCCCTCACCTCTCCGCCTCCCCCCAGAAAAGTCTCAGGTGACCAAACGAGGTGGGAAAGAAGAACCCCGAGCCCTGGAGGCTCAATGAACTTGATTTGCAAAAGGGGCCACGGAACCAGGCTGCTCATGTTGGAGACTGAAGGTCAAGGAAGGAAGATGGATCATAGACTCACAGAATTGAGGAGCTGGAAAGGGCCCCAAGAGTCCTCTAGACCAACTCCCTGAAACGCAGCTAACGGGGAGTAGAGAGATGGCTAGGATTGATAGGTAGATAGATACAGGTGTCCATGGGAGCAATCTGCTAGTGGGGTTGATATAACTGTATCTCATCATACAACACGGCAGTCCAAACCCTGGTTATGGAAGGGTGCAGCAACTGGTGCACCCACAGCTCAAACTGGCCCGGCAGGGAGGAGCAGGGAAATCGAACCGGTGCAGGAATTGTCCCTAGGCCCCTGCAGGAAGCACACGAACCTGCCCAGCTGGCAGAACAATGCTGTTGTTGCTCTGCAGCGGAGGGGGGTGTCTGCTTATCACAAGTCCCCCCCCCCCCCCGCCGTAGCTGGTGCAACAGAATGGATTGCAGCCTGCATTGCTTGCCTTTGACAGAGTGTCCAAGCCAGATGGATGGAGGTCCAGTGGGCCAAATCTGGCCACTGAAGCAAGTTATTCCGGTGAATGTAGTGATCATAATCAGAGTCCTTTCTGTTATCTAGAGCCAATGGTGGTGTAGCGGTTAGTGCGTTGGACTAGGACCTGGGAGAGACCAGGGTTCAAATCCCCACTCAGCCACAAAGGTCGCTGGGTGACCATGGGCCAGTCGCTGTCTCTCAGCCTAACATACCTCACAGGGTTGCTGTGGGGATTTAATGAGGAATGGGGAAACCATCTATGTCACCTTGAGCCCCTTGGAGAAAATGCTGGAATATAAATACAATAAAGAAATCTTAATAAAATAAAACCGCCCCCCTCCCAAATATTTTAATTTGCAGTTCCAGCCAGCATAACTGTGCTAAAAACATTTGGAGAGCATTAGGTTGTAAAAGACTAAACTAGATTGATCTTTGGACCAACCCAGTAGAATTTTTGTTATGGTTGTTATTGGCAGAAACCCAGAATTCTGCACTTTCTTTGGAGGAAAGGTGGGATAATGGATAAATACCTGTAAACAGAAATGGTAATAATAATAGTAGGAGTAGGAGAAGTAACAACAATTGCATTTTAATCCATTTCTAGCTTATCATTGATTTCATTTTCTGAACAGTTTAGATAGCTGTTCTTCTGTGCCATTGCCTTATTCTTCCTGTAAAGCCCTTTTGAGATTTGCCCCTCACAACCAAGCGATGCACAAACCTTGTGAAATAAAACAAATTTAGAAAACCCAAATGATTGTGAATAGTAAACAACAATACCGTATTGGAAGGACCACAGGTGAGCTGCTCGTTGTCCTAAAGTAACGTTAGGGCAGCTTCCTAAGTAATTTTCAAAGGTTCCTGCCAGCTAGCTGAGGCAATAAAGAGCTTGGTGGATCAAAATGATCTGACCCAGGAGAAGGCAGTCCCCAGGGGTGGGTGGGGGTGGTTCCTCCCAGGAAACCCACTCTGGGCTGGAGAACAGTAGATCAGGAAGGGGAGGAGAATCCAGAAAGAGCTAGTGGACTGAGCAGCCTTCCTAAGCCTGGTGTCCATGCTGTTGGGACTCTCATCAAGCCCCAAACAGTCTAGCCCAATGGTCAGGGGGTTGATGCTTTCCTCAAAGGGAGCCTCACAGCAAACACAGGTGACAAGCCCAGGGCACGCAGCACCACACCATGCTGACCAGCCCCCCCACGCCCCCCACGCTTCCTACCTTGCGCCTCTGCTCTTCCTCTTCCTGGATCTTCACCTGCAGCTTGCGGACCATCACCTGGCGCTTCCACTCCGGGATGGGTCTCCCCTGCTCATCGTGGGTGGGGATCAGGGCCTCAATGTCCACCTGGCCAGCCGCGGCTGACGAGGAGGGCGACAGCGAGGAGCCATTGACCACTGGCTCTGGGGAGGCCGCCGGTCTGGGCGCGGGAGGCGCATCCGGGGTGGATGGAGGGGTCGGTGTCCTAGTAGGGGAAGGGGAAGATGCAGGAGCCTCAACCTGGAGTTGGGTGGGGTGAAAAGGAGCAGAGAGTTAGGGACAAGAGTTCGGTTTGCACTTACTTATTTCATAAAACGGATACACCGCTTGTGTGTAAAACAGCGGTCTATCCAAAAAAGATAAAACAAGAACGTTATCACAAAGGAAAATGGACAACAGCCCTGTTTTGAAACCCGTAAGCTTGTTTGCTGTTGCTAACCACCTCCTTGAATGGCTCACTGGATCAATTTCAAGTAGGGCCAGATCTGTGGGCGGTTTCCCTGTCCTTATAGCCTGTGTGATCCAACACCCATACACTTAATCAGTAGACAGATTCTTTACGACATTGTCACTCAGCGAAGTGAAAGTTTGGCGAAGGATCAATGTCCAGGTCTGAAGTTGTGTCTAGCATCTTGCCAATGCTACCCGTCTTCCCATCAAGGGCTGTGATCAAGTGTCGCAGGGGTAACTCCTTGGTGTGGAGGGCACAAACCAACCAGATCATCTGACGACCAAGCTTGGCCCATGGTACCACCCTCCCAGCCACTGGTTCTGCCCCATTCCCCAGAAACCTCTTCTTGATGTTTTGACAGGATCTCCTTTAGTGCAATTTGGATCCATCGGTTTGGCCTCCCAGCCAAGTCTTAACTTTTGTAGAATCATCTCCAATGGCCTGCAGGTCCTTTGGAGCCTACAAGATGATTAGCAATAACTTCAGCTGGTTTGAGCCTTTCTCCGGAGCGAAGTGGTAGATTTTCTCTTCCACCCAGTTCACTGCACACAGAATAATGCTGTTCTGTGATGATGCTAGAGAGCTACTGATCTGAATGATCTGCTTTCTTCTTCTTCTTCTTCTTCTTCTTCTTCTTCTTCTTCTTCTTCTTCATCATCATCTTCTTCTTCTAGTTTATATACTGCCCTATACTCGAAGGTCTCAGGGCAGGTCACAGAATAAAATCAGAACATAAAACCACAAAATACATAATCAAAATAAAAACAACAACCCATTAACACCCCCCCCCCATTTTAAAAGGGCATTAAAAGTTACTCTTTCAGCATAACTTTAGTTGTAACTTTACAGCCATCAAATAATCAGTTTCATCCTTCTGACAAAGATAATAGGATTCCTGATCCAACAATTTCAAACCTTTTTCTTGGACCCAACTGGCTTTATTGTGATCAACCATGAGTTTTGTTGTCTTCTTCAGTGATCAAGCCAGCATCCATAAAGGTGGCAGTGGTGATGGAAGCTGTGGCATGCAGGCCAGCACCATATCTGATGCTCTGCATGACAACGTCATGTGTTTCTAATATATTATACTCTTGTCTTTTTTTATTAGACGTAGAAGGCATGCTTGGTTTTCCTAATGTCCATTCATAACGTCCGTAATTTCCATCTTGGGCACCAGCTATTCTTCGTTTTCACCAGCAGAGAAAATCATTTCATTTGATGGTTCTGAAGCATCCCGTTTCCTTCTTCTCTACTTATATTCCGCAAGGCTTCTTCTCTCATCTTGCCACTTCCACTTATGCTCACGCATATATATATGAGTGACTGCAGGCACTTGGCAATCATTTTTCATAATTTCCATGCCATTTCACACACATTTTCACACACACACACACACACACACAAAATAATAATAGGACGAGTCAATATTTTTCAGTAGTTATTTACCAAGCAAAACCAAATTATGTCAAGTTAACCAAAATATCTTTTGAATTCCCAAGTCATGTTGCAACTTCTTTGCCCATCCTCATTTTTGGAAAAGTTGAAAAATTCAACACGCCCCAATATACCTGTGGTTACGGAGTGCCCATGTGCCTCCAATATTTGTATAAGGAATAAAAGCATGCCATACATGGGGTGGGGGTGACACCTACAGCCATTTGAGCTCTTCTCTTTAGATACTTACTGTTTGGGGACATTTTGGCAGGCTTGAGGAATTGCCTCAGGATGGATTTTGGAATGTGCTTTCTGTCCAGAGTGGCTGGGGAAACCCAGCCGGATGGGCAGGGTATAAACAATAAATTATTATTATTATTACTGCTGGGAACAGTTTGCAAGAGTGCAGCCGTGTGGGGCAGAATTCCCTGCAGCTGGAGTGAGGAATCCCCCCTGCCAAAAAAACCAGCCTTGTTTTTGCATTAGTAAAAGCTTAAGGACCCCACTGATAAGCCCCCATCTGCTGCCCACCCCCACATCCCCTTCGCTTCTTAAACAATAAAGGTGATGCTGTTGAAGTGAGCTCCAGAAGACTCCTCTCCCTTTCCCTCTCTCTCTTTCTCTCTCCACACACACACACACACACACACACACACACACAGCAGCCAATCAGCTTCCCTGCTTCTAATTACAAAGAGTTAATCCTGCTCCAAAAGCTTCTTTGGGTCCTCTGCCCTCCCCCCACTCCCACTTCTAAGGAGGATAAGGAGGAACGTGGTTGGCAAACAGGCAGGCACCAAAGTCTGTCACCTACGTTGGTGGCTGTCTGGCCAGAGCCCGAGAAGATGGTGGTGAAGCCCTTGCTCTGGGGTGTGGGTTTCAGGCTCTTCCCGGCTTTGATTTCTGCCAGCAGCTCTGCGTTGTCACCGGTCGGGGACATCATGTTGAACGACTTGGTGCCTGAAACAGAAGGCGAAGGGGAGGGCGCGTCAATTTCAGCCACTCTCACTTTCCCGTTTCTTAAATTCAGTTTGTCCGGATCTGGCCCAATCACCTTCTAAATCCGGCCCGCGGACGGTCCGGGAATCAGTGTGTTTTTACATGAGTAGAATGTATCCTTTTATTTAAAATGCATCTCTGGGTTATTTGTGGGGCATAGGAATTAGTTCATTTTCTTTTTTTTCAAAATATAGTCCGGCCCCCCCCAAGGTCTGAGGGACAGTGGAGTGGCCCCCTGCTGAAAAAGTTTGCTGACTCCTGACCTAGGGCTTACATGACACCCAAGCCACTTCCACGCGGTGGTTGATCGTGACCTTGCTGCTGTTCATACATTTGCAGCATCTACGCCACAATGCCCCCACACAATATTTCCCCATTTAATCCGGATTTACTGTTTCCGAGGAAAATCCGATCAGTAAAACAAACCAATAAACCCCAAAAAGAGTTGATCCAGATTAAACGTGGGGTAGAAAATACAGGGTGGCATTTCATGAGGACGTTCCCCTCCAAACCTGTCTGCAATAAACTGCCCACATCTCCTCCTCTCTGACTTGCTAGTTTTCCACGTGGATGGATTTTTAAAAAACAACAACAGGGGAGCATTCATCCTAGGAACGACAGATCCTTTTAATTTCGGTTCTCTGAGTTTCTCATTCTTCCAACTCAGCTCATATTTCCACAGCAATTTGCATTAAAAAAAAAAACACCCCAAAAACCATTACCGGCATTTTACTGTGGATTTCTTCTAACAAAACCCATTTTTGTATGCAGCTTTGGCTAGCATACACATCATTGCAAGCTGTTTCCCCAGTTACGTATGTTGCATTCTTGTATGTATGTTATTTTTCCTAACACGTGCATTTTTGCATGCATCACCTGGTCAGATAAATGCATCGCAAAATTCGGTGGAGTGGAAATTTCAGTTAGCATTTGGGTTGAGGAAACGAGGGAGTTTTTCCTGCAAACAGAAACAAAACCGAACCAAACCTCCACCTCTTCATGCATACAGTTCTCCTGCCTGCAGTCTCTGGCAAGGTTTTGAAGATAATGGGGAGGGGGGCATTTTCTCCAGAAAAAGTGCATGACCAGAAAAAAGATCCTCATCATATTCCACCCCCACATAGCTGCTACTACTACTACTATTTATATAAAACACCTGGAGATCTGTGACCTGTTGCCTCACCTAATTGCAACCTCACTCAAGAGACATTTTTCACATTATCTTTGTAAGAAAGAGGCTCAATGGTTGGAGCTGGAAGATCAAACAATTCTGCCAGTCGAGAGCTCTCTGGGTAATTGCTCAAGCCCATGCCTCCCCCTCCCCCAATTAGGCTGCCTCGGACTTAATCATGGTCCACAGCAAGTGACTTGAGCATTTCCAGTCACTGGCAGGAGAATTTGTCTTCATTTGTGTTACATCGCTCACCAGACAGACCTCTACTGCTTCCACCCGGCTTCTTAAGGAGCTCTACCAGGAGCTCTGCAAATGACCCCCCCCCCCCAAAAAAAACCCCTGGAGTCAAGAGGACCACACCTATGCTCTGTGTATTTGAAGGAACCGCCTTGGAACACAAAAAATATGCAATGCGGGGGCGATGATGTCCTTAAGAGCCCCGGCGAGCCTGGGACGCACATGGTAATCCCATCTTGGTGGAAGCTGGAAACATTCAAAGCAACGGCAAGCTAATCGCTACACCACGTTCAAAGCCAGTGGGGGGAAAGTAGAGTGGGCAGAGGTGTCCCACGACATCACCGCAAAAAGCCAGCTTTGCTGTCGTTCGGGGAAGAACCAAAACATGCTGACACCTCCAACCAGTTCTACAGCATCCCAAACCAAGACGACTCACGTGGAAAAGGAAGCCCACAGACTGAAGCATGCAGGATGCAAACAGGGTGCCCGACACTTCAAAGACAGATAGACTTGTGCAGTTGGAAAGGGTGCCAAGGGTCATCTAGTCCAACCCCCCTTCAAGTGCAGGAATCGCAGCTAAGGAATCCCTGACAAATGGCCACCCAGCCTATGCTTGAAAACCTCCAACCACCTTCCGAGGGAGACCCTTCCACTGTCCAACAGCTCTCACCATCAGGGAGTTCTTCCTAACGTTTAGGCAGAATATCCTCTTGATTGGGTCCTTCCAGCAGACCGCGCACCCCTCCTCTGAAGCCCGCAATGGCGCCTCACCTTTTCCTGAAGCGACCCATCCAGCGTTCAGGTGCAAGGAATCAGACAGGTAGAGGTTAAGAAGGGATAAAGGAGGCCAGGGGAAGGCCAGGGCTGCGTTAGCCAGGTGCCAGCCCCTCCCATCTTCCCAGGGGGACCCGGAATAGCGCTGATCTGGGCTAATGAAAATCCCATTTCGGGAGCTATTTAGTCCCGTTGGGTTACAACGCCTCCCCACCTGGCTAGTTCTGATTCTGGAGCGCAGGACTAGATGCTTGCTCCAGCCGTCGCCTGACCTCACACACCTGGCACCAACCACAGAGGAGCAGGAAATTGAACCACTAACATTGTCCCGGGTGTTCTGACCCACTTAGGGGGCGGGGAGGCGGTTGCCAAAGCTGGTCAACTGCAAGGAGGATACTTGCCCTGTTTGGTGTGCGTCAGCATAGCATGCAGGGCGCAGCCCCAGCGCTCCTGAGCAGACGGCGCGGCAAGACAAGACCCAGGCTCCTCGCGCCACCATCTGTCTTCCTGCGCCATGCGGCTCCGTCGCTCCTAATTCCCTAGCAAGGGGCCATGGTGCCACCAGAAAGGGGCGGAAGGAAAGGCTCCAGCGTCAGCCTCCCTCCTCCGGGCAGGAGGAATGAATGGACGGGGTCTCGGGAGCGCCTTTCCCCTCGGGGAGCAAAGACAAAAAGCCTGCTGGCATTAATGGCCCACTTTGAGAAAACGACATGCTATTAAGAGCCGGCTTGAGACCCCAAATCCTCCTGGATTCAGGGCTAATAAGCGCCATGTGTTGAGCGGCTGCCAAATTGGAAGTGCTAATAAGCCCCCGGGGGCCCCTGATAGATGTCCACGTGGCTCGGCTAATGCGGAGCATATGAGCACAAACAAAAGGAGCCCTGTGTGCCTCCTCCAGCAGAGGGGCGGCGGGCACAGGACAATCGGGGTTGGGGAGGGGTGAACTAGTGAGAGAGGCTGCAGAGGGGACAAGGCATTCCCAAGAGAATGAGCACTGCTCTGATCCACAGCGAGCTTCTGCCCTCGGCTCTGGTGGAAACTTAGCCCCTGAGTTTTGGGGCTGAGGCCTGGGGACTCGCAGCCCATGGGCCCCCAGGTAGTGGCAGCAGGTGATGGCAGCAGGTGAAAAGGCCCAGTATCGTGCAAATAATGGGGACCACTGCGGCTGACACTGGTTGCCACAGCACCCTTTCCTCCTTCTTATCTCATCATCATCAACCTCTATTACGGTCCAGAGACCCAACAAATCGTTACAAAGCAATACACAATTCATACAGCCTACCTACAGGTTAAACAAGCATTTTGTTCAGAATATAGGGATCATTGGTTCTTGCAACCACCCATAAAAACTTTGCCACTGCTAATGTTCTAGTGTTTGTCCGGTCTTCCAATAGGAACCTGACATAGTGAGCCTCTGATTTTCCCAGGAAAGGTACCAGCAAGGGTAATATCAGTTCAGCCCTGGCTTGCTCATATTTTGCACAGTGCAACAAAATATGTTTTATGGAATCGATGTCTTGAGCACACGAGCAAAGTCTGTCTTGGTAGGGAACTCCTCTCAACCTGCCATCCAACACTGCAGAAGGAAAGACGTTTAGTCTGGCTTTGGTGAAAAGCCTTCGATAATTTGGTACTGCCAGGTTTTTAATGTAAGATGTTAACTTCTTATCTCTGAATACATTTTATAGCCAGGGGACATGTATATAGTTGGCTATCCAATGTCTCTTAAAAAATCTCTAAGGGAGGGCAGGATTGTGTCTATTTCAGCCTCTCTCTTTTTTCTCATTTCTAAAGTTCAGTTCATCCCATTTCCACATAAGCTTTTTTTTTAAAAAAAAAATGGACTGCAGGATTGTGGAGTTGGAAGGGAAACCCAAGGATCATCTAGTCAAACCACATGCAATGAAGGAATCACCTATGACAGGTGGTCATCCAACCTCTGCTTAAAAACCTCCAACAAAGGAGAATTGACTGCCTTCCAAGGACATCCGTTCCACGGTCAAGCAGCTCTTACCACCAGAAAGTTCTTCCTAATATTTAGTTGGCATCTCCTTCCTTGTCAATCAAAGCCATGGTCTGGGTCCTACCCTCCGGAGCAGCAGACAGAAAGCTTGCTCCACCTTCCTTTTACAGCCCATCAGATATTTGAAGATAGCTATCACATCAATAGTGATTTATCATATCCTTGCATCACGGAAAGCCACCGTGACTTTTTCCCTGCACCGGGATTTTGCAAGGAGCACACGGTCAGAAATTTCCCAAAACGTATTTAAATAGAGTGAGGCTGTGCAGATTCTGGGAGGCACACTGAAGCAAAACAAAAACTGCAGTTGCTTTGGGGAGATAAATTAATTGGGCTCGGCCATTTCTGCAGAGGAAGAAAATGAGCAATTGTCTCTGAGGTGCGATCTGTTACTCCGAGGACTGTGCTTCTGTGTGAAGCCTCTGGGGATCAGCAGCGAATACCAAGAGACTTGTATGATGTTTGTAGCATGGTTTGAAATGCAAACCAGCTTCCTCCCTGTTTCATAGCTGTTCTGGGTGCTGAGCAAAGCATTCTGGGAATGGTGGTCCTAGGCTCCCATACCAACAACAATTCCCAGTACCCTTCCCACCACACTTGGCCTTTGGAGGAAAGGCCACAGCTTGGTGGTAGAGCATCTCTATATCCTGAATGATTGAAGCAGAGAGGCAGAGAGAAGGCAACCATTTGCCTTGAGGAGGTTGCCTGTCGTGTCTCTGTGTGAGTCAGGGAAGCAGAAGCATATGAGTTTCCTAGAGGCATTTGGCAGCCTGATGGAGCGACACAGTCTTTTAGAAACAAGCTTCCGTGTGTGTTTCTCAGTCAGGATATAGAGACAGAGATTCGGTGTGTACGTTCGTAAGCTGAGGCTCTAACGCCCTTATTGCCATTTGCAATCCGGATGCATTGCCAGACTCAATTTGTACTAAATAATGTAGGCTTGCCATGGGGTGTGGTGACAGGTAAGCACCCAACACAAAAGCCTGAGGATTAAGCCTCCATCAATATTTTAAGGAGCTAAAGCCTTTGCTAAGGGAGGCAACTGCAGATGTATTTAAAAGCAGAGAGTGGGAGGGAGAATGTTTCTGAACTGCAAGATAGTGCATGGGTTTTGCACCAGTTGAGCCCTCATGACTTCCCCCAAGGAATCCTGGGAATTGTAGTTTTGCAAGAGTGCTGACAATCTAGTTCAACAGCCAGTTCTTTCCCCTCTTTGAAGAAGTAAATAGCTCCTTTCATTTAAGTTTACAACAGGCCATTCCCAAGGGAAAGCAACCACTCTCTCAGGGGCCCATACTTCCCCAAGAAATTCTGGTTTTACAAAAAAAAAAAAAAGGCTCCTGTTTGCTCCCAAAATGTCCAAATATAAGACACTGAGCCTGAGTTCTTCATCAGCATAACATGAGATTCCCAAAATCCTGTCAAATAGTATGCCTCGAGACTTGCAAGGGAGACAGAGGGGAAAGGGTGCCTCTGAGCAGGTTTAGAGTGCCGCCCACACGGCGAAGTCCATGAAAATTATTAAAATTATACAAGTGTATTATTCCTTCCTACAGTATACCTGCACCAGCCATGCACTGATTACTCTCTTTAGGGGGGAAAATCCCTGTCTGTCTGTCTTCCTTAGGGTACTAATCTACCCTGACCTAAAAGGGCGTTTCAAGAATTATTGTGAGAATGCAATTGATATAAATGCTCAAAATTATGATGACTGTTTCTTCACCATCTGGGACACTTCCTTATACATGTGTATAAGATGTCTTATGGACCTCTCACTACTCAAATATTAACCGCTTGTAGTAAGATTGCGAGATCCACCCTCCAATAAACTGGGAAGCCTTCAGCCTGCCCAAAATATGTATGGCAAGGAGCACAATTCTGCAGAAGTGCAGGAAAACAACAACCCCTTAGCATTCAAATTCATTTTTTAAAAAAAAGTTTAACACCTTCTTGCCAAGTTTCTAGCCCCTTGGGTTGTGGAGCTGTACTCGGAAGTATGTGGGGAACTTTGGAAACCTCAGAATCCAGAGGCAAGCAGCTGAATAAGATTCCTTGGGGTTTCAGATACAGAATCAGGGCCCTGAGAGCCTCTTAGCCACACCCAATGGCAGGAAAACAATTGTCTAATTTTATGCAAAATTAGACAAATTTCGTAGGCTCAGTATGGGTCCCCAGAATTTTTTCAACTGTAGTCTGGCATGCACACAGCGAGTGTGACTAGCCCTCAAGAAAGCTCAACCCCACACAAATTAGGGCTCTGAAGCAAGGAAGCTACACAACACAAGCATATTAAATAGGTACAGTCAGAGATATGGCAAAATGGCTCACTGGACTTACTCTTCATGGCTTCCAAGTGGAGAAATCCTTCCTGGAAAAAGCAGCCATTGCTCATGGAACAGGCTGGTGCAAAGCTCTGGGGTGGGGTGGGGGTGGGGACGGCCAACACAGCAGGTCCTTGGGGGTGGGAGCCAGAAATCTGTCACCCGGGCCAAGTGAGAGGAAAAGGCAGGGCTAAGTCGGAGGGGTGGAGTTTGGATAAAGGTAAGTCGAGATAACTGCTTCCTTCTGCCTCCTCCTATCAAAAAAAATAATAATCTACCTGCAGCCCCCAAAGGAGAATCGTGGCTATATTTTTTTGCCTCAACACCCTCTGTTTTCCGACAGTTCTAGGTCTTCTTGGAATTTTAGACAAGAACATGAAACATCCGAGTCACGCTGACATTTTTAAAGCTACAATTTGCTTCCATTTGACAGTTCATTGTAGAATCTGGTGGACTTTGAGATTGCAGGGAGAGGACAGGGAAAGCGGGGAAGCTGTAAAACACACACTAGCCTGTGACCCACAGTCACCGTGAAGCAGAAGCAGTGGAACTCTGAGCTCTGGGTGTTCCCAAGCCTGTTTGGACCCATAAAAACATTGGGGGTTATTATTATTATTATTTTAAATGGTCAAACAGGGCTTTTGACCTGCTGGACTGTGTTCTTGTTGATCAACTACTCTGTTTCACACTTCTACCTCCTGCGTCCCAATTTGGCTTTAAATGTTTATTTTTTAAAATAATTTGTTCTCGTGGCTGTCACATGGATCTTTGGTTTCCCACACTGTTCAACCAGGTGTTTCTGGGAAGCTCAGAAACAGGGCAATACCCACCTCCCACTTTTGCTCCTTAGCAATTTTGGTTCAGAGGCAAACATGGAAGCTTCACATAACCATCACAGCCAATAGCAGCTGATACACCTGTCAGACGGGAAAGTCGCTGTCTGACTTACTTCCGGTGGAGGAAGATGATCGCCGCTGGCTGGTGGATGGAGGGTGGTTCTCTGTTGGCAATGGAGGGGGTGGCGGTGGGGGGCAGACGCCCTCGGGGAGGGGTGGGGGAGGAGGAGGGGGAGGCATCTCCCCGGAAGGCTTGTTCTCCGCTGGGCTCCCGTTTTGCACGTTGTCGTTGGACAGAAGGGAAGCCTGAGAAGGAAATTGACAACAATAGCAGCAGCGGCAACAGAAGTATGGGAAGGGGGAATGAGAGACAGAGAAAATCAGTGCCCTCACCAAGAAATGCTGCAACTACTAGCTACAACGACTGTGCTCTGCCTCCATAGCTTCTGAATACCAGTTTTGGGAAGCCATAGGAGGGGAAAGGGCTCTTGTGCTCTGGTCCTGCCATAGTGGGCACCTGGTTGGCCACTGTGAGAACAGGGTGCTGGAGTGGATGGGCCATTGGCCTGATTCAACAGGGGTATTCTTAGGTTTTATGACTCAACCTCCACTCAGAGGATGGCCCTCCTTGGGGAGGATCAAAGCCTGGATTTCAACAGAGATAAGCCAGCACCTACTGGCTAGTATGTGTGACCTCACCAACCCACCTTTGTCTACTTCCACAGAAGTAGGGCAGACAAGCTGGCACAGAGATATGCAGCTCAAGTCCCACCTTGGCCCACCTGCAGCCAAGATGCAGATGGATAGATCATTTGAGAGCAGTGGAGGCGACTTCCCCGCAAATGCAGGTGTCTTCTTCCAGAGAGGGGCAGTGAGGTGGGGTAGAAAGCAGAAAACAGCCACTGTGGTCAAAAAGGAGGCAGGTGTCTGCCAGAGACAGCTGGGGAGGAGGGCAGCTGGTCTTTTGCTCTGCCTGCTTACTGTTTCTTGGTCCACCTCACCAGCTGCTACACCACGAAAGGGGTAGAGGCTGATTTTGCATGTTTGCAGCCCATCAGGGAGAAGTCAGCACCTACTGGCTAGCATGTGTGACTTCACCAACACACCTCGGTCTCAAAGCAATCGCAGGAACAGTTTTGCAACTATGCTAGAAAATAACTGTGAATTTGGGGGAGCTGGTTGTATATGCATTTAAGTGTATAAAAAAAATGTTTTTAAAAGTGGATGAACTATCTGAAGCAACAGAGGAGGGGCCAGGCAGATTGGACCTAGTGTTTGAGTCATGGTTTGTCGCATAAACCTACTGTGATCAGACGGACAGCATGGTGTAGTGGTTAGTGTGTTGGACCAAGTCCTGGGAGAGACCAGGGTTCAAATCCTCATTTGGACATGAAGTTCACTGGAAGTGACCTTGGGGGCCTTGCACTGCCTCTTAGCCTCGCCTACATCACAGGGCTGTTGTGGGAATTAAACAAGGAGAGAAAGAGAGACCCATGTATGCCACTTTGAGCTCCTTGGAAAGAAAAGTGGGCTATAAATGCAATCAGTATATAAACCATTTTTAAGAAGGTTGTGTCTGTTTTCAGTCTGGGGCAACCCACTGTCTCTACCTCTGACTGTTGTCGGAAGGCCTATGCTCTGGAAAGAGCCTTCACAAGGACCACACACTCTCCCCCTGTCCCCGACCAGCAATTGGCCGTTACTCAGAATGGCTAGAGAGGAACAGCAGCTGGCCAGAAGGAAGCAGTATTCCCTAGTGGCTCACCTCCTCACTGTGCGCCATCCTGCGGTTGTTCCCGGTTTGCTCTCCCACGCTACCACCGCTGCCCAGGTGCTTGTAGTAATCCCCGGTGCTGGGCTGCTTGTTGAAGTTCCTTGATTTCCTGCTAGAGTCGACACGCCGCAGTTCTGGGCTGCTCTCAAGCGAGGTGAGCTGCAAAACCAAGATGCCGGATTTCTTTTATTACAGCAAAAAGCATGAGGACAGAGCCCCACAGATCTCCATGTTGCAGAGAAGGCGCCCGCACCACTCAGAGCCCAGAGTCTTGTTTGAAAGGATGCGAAGAGGTAGGCTCATTAGACCCATTTTATAGACAAGTATACTGAGCCCCAAACTAGTTGACACACTCAGTTCCCAAGATCCTTTGAGGGAACCATGAGAAGTAAATTAGTTGGAACACCCTGGCCAGTTGCGTTGCCCTGGATTGCTTTGGCTTCTGCCTACACAACACAGATAGCCTGCTACTATATAGGACCATCAGAATGTAGAGTTGCCTGACCACGAAAAGTCATCTGAAGTCTCCAGGTTTGCCTAGCCCTCTCCTGGTGACAGGTGGGGGCTTGAATCTCCAGGTGGATATCTATCTATCTATCTATCTATCTATCTATCTATCTGTCTGGAAGACCTGCAACTTGCAGGCTTCATCCTAGCACGAGCCAGCTGCAAATTAGAGCATACAGTCTCTGCTCTCTTCCCCTTTCCCAATTAACCTCCATCTCCAGGGCTCTGTGGTAGAAGGGAGTGCAGAGAAAGAAAAAGACCAGGGTTGGACTCAGGAGGAAGAGAGGACTATGAATATGTGTGTGCCTACCTGTCAATCACCTAGTGTCACCATGACAAATAGCTGATTCAATTTCAAAAGGGGGGGGGGAGGAAATTGTGAGCACGCTCCATGAGCACTCCCGATTCTCCCTTCCTTCCTTTGCAGGTGCAGTATGACATCATGCCTATCTCTTTGATTAAGAACTATTGTCTTAATTTTTCCCCCTTTTCTCCTTCCCCCTCCCAATCAACTTTCCTTTGTGTGATGTCTTTCAGATACTAAGCCTGAGGGTAGTTAGGGACTGCCTAACTCTAGCAACAGCTGTCTATTACCATAGCAAGAATCGTCTCACCCCCACTTTTTTTAAAGCAGTGATAAAACTGACAAGGCTGTCGTCATCCTGGCAGCAAATAAAAATAAAAAATCTGGTGAAATGGATAAGCTGTGTCAGTTTTACTGAGCAGAAGAGAACCTTTGCCACTTTCACAATGGTTTCCACCTTCCTCTTCCTCTTCTAAATGATTGGCAGTGAGGAACAGACCTTCACTTCTCCTGCTGCGATGCTGAATTCATTTGCCACTCCAGTAGAGCACTAGCGCAAAGAATCCCTGACAGATGGCCATCCAAACTCTGTTTAAAACTGTCCAATGAAGGCCACCACCTTTAGAGGGAGTCTGTTCCACTGTCAGACAGCTTTTACCATCTGAAAGCATTTCCTAATATTTAGTCGGACTCTCCCTTCTTGTAATTTGAATCCCTTGGTTCAGGCTACCCAGAGGAGAAGCAGAAAACAAACTTGCTCTGTCATACCAATATTTTTGGGCTTCCTCCCAAGAAGCCTGGGCGCTGTCCTTTGTTAAGGGTGCTGAGAGTTGTTACAATTCCCGGAGCTACAATTCCCAGAGTGACTTAACAATCATACACCACTGTGCAAATTAATTGAAACAAAGCATGTTTTCTATCTTACTCGTAATCCTGTACTCAATACAAGCACGAAAAGTCAGTTGATCATTATGGTGTTGGAAGCCTGCAGCCCATAGAAGGAATGATGCGCTCGCCACAATATATTGAGGTTCTACGAAAGAAAGCTATTCCAGAGCTGGGAAAGAGGTATCCTGATGGTACTGGGATATTGCAGCAGGACCTAGCCCCCCTGTCACACATCAAAAGTGGTGAAGAAATTCATGACAGAGCAGCAAATACAGGTACTTGATTAGCCAGGGAATTCCCTGGACGTAAATCCCATTGACAATTTGTGGGCCATATGCAAAAGTCGCCTTCGTGCTGTAGACTGTACAACTATGGAGAAGCTCATTCAGGTGCGAATTCAAGTGTGGTCCAGGGATCCGAAAATCAACAGTGACTGTTTGAAACTAGTAGACTCCATGCCAAACCATGTTCAAATGCTGCTTAAAAATAGCAGAGGTCATATCCGTTACTAATGTGAGTTTTGTACATGTGAGTTTTGTACATGTATATGTGAGTTTTGTACAATAAACTACTAAATTCATTGTTTCAATTAATTTGCACAAGGGTGTAGAACCATAGAACTGCAGAGTTGGAAGGGACCCCCCAAGAATCATCTAGTCCAACCCCTTGCAATGCAGGCATCACAACTAAAGAATCTCTGACAGATGGGCCATCCAACCTTTGCTTAAAAACCTCCCAAGAAGGAGAGTCTACCACCTTTGGAGGAAGAGATGAGCTATTCAAAAGCACTTGGGAGATATCTCCTGTGACTTTTCTGCATGGCAAAAGTGTGGACAGTGGAGTTTTGGGGACCAGGGTGCATGGAGGATGCCCATCTGCACCACATTTCTTGATCTGATGGTTCCCGATTACCAAAACGTATTGGAGTGCCCCCTGCACGTAAAGTAAGAAAACAAGGCAGGCAGGCCACAGAAACCTTCCTCTCTCACCCTTTGCCCTGTGTATTTATTTATTTATTGAAGTATTTAGATACACCACCCTCTCGTCAAATATCAGGGCGATGTACAGTGATATAGAACAACGCTCCCAAAGCCAGAGTCGCTCTTCTTTTGGTGTGGCCTCTCTACCGCTAGAAATTGTATAGCCAGCAGAAACACAGCAGCTGAAGTTCTCCCCAGAGTGTCAACGCAGGCCTAGGAAGCATCACATTTGCTGAATTTCTGCTTGCAACATGGGAGTTTAAAGGAGCAGAGGTCCTATTAAAAAAGCAAACCCGTCAGAATGAGCCCCACTAGATTGGTCCAAAGATCTAGCTAGTCTTGCCTTCCCCAGCCTGGTGCTCTCCAGATGTTTTGGGACTACAGCTTGCTCCAGCCCCAACCAGTGTGACCACATGACAACAGCTACTAGCCAAAATGGCTATGCTCTGTCCTTCACAGTCAGAGGCAGCAAGGCTTCTGAATACCAGTTGCTGGAAACCACAGGAGGGGAAAATGCTTGAGACTTGCTTGTGGGCTTCTGTGAGAACAGAATGCTGGACCAAACTGGTCCCTCTTTGGCCTGATCCAGCAGGCTAGTGCCAAACATCGGGTGGGGGGCTGATCTATTTCATCCAGAATGTGCTTCTACAAAGTGCAAAATCAGGGCAGGAAGACAACAGCCTTATTGGTTTGTTTCAGTTCTTTAAAATGTCTACCTTCTTCCCTTCATCGCAACGATTTCAGGGTAGGGTACAATAAAAGTTCACTTGAAACGCAATAGCGACACAATCAACAGAGAGGCTGAAATTCAGTAAATGTGATCAACAGCAGAGGGAAGACTTATATCTGTCCGAGCCGGCAATTAATAACCCACAAATGGCTGATCATCCCTCGCATTCAGAGACACAAACGCCTCTGGAAACTTGATTCAAGAGGATTTATATCCCACTAGCATACAAGTCTCAAGGAAAGCCTTTAAAGTGCAATATAAACAAACCACAAAGCAAAACGCCCCATCTAAAATCAGCACAGAACACATGAACATGCCCGACTTGGCAGAAGAGGTATCTTGTTGGCCACTATGAGAACAGGTGGTTGGGCTAGATGGGCTCCCTTTGATCCAGCCGTGGGACTCTTCTGACGTTCTTAATTGCAAGGAGGATATCCATACAAAGTGTGCAATAGATTGCAATTGAAAGGCTCCATTCTTAGCTATCACCCTGACTAGCTGCCAATACACATTTGTTTTATTTTTTTAATGTACATCTTTCTGTTGTTATCCATCCATTTATCTAACCCATGGGAAGGTAAATTAAGGCCTGGGGGCTGGATCTGGCCCAATCGCCTTCTAAATCCGGCCGGTGGATGGTCCGGGAATCTGTTTTTACCTGAGTAGAATGTGTGCTTTTATTTAAAATGCATCTCTGGGTTATTTTGGGGGCCTGCCTGGTGTTTTTACCTGAGTAGAATGTGTGCTTTTAGTTAAAATGCATCTCTGGGTTATTTTGGGGGCATAGAAATCCATTCACTTTTTCTCCAAAATATAGTCCGGCCCCCCACAAGATCTGAGGGACAGTGGACCGGCTCCCTGCTGAAAAAGTTTGCTGACCTCTGATCTAATCCTTTATATTGGGATGGGGAGTCTGTATTCCAGCTAGCATAAGGTTACCAGACGTCCCCGTTTCCCAGGGACAGTCCCCGGATTTACACATCAGTCCCCATACAAAATCCATTGAAGCTGAAAAGTGTCCCCGGATTCATTGAAGAAAAAATCTGGTAACCTTAAGCTAGCAGCATCCCTGGCCATTGGCCATGCCAGCCAGGCTTGAATGGGCTTGGAATCCAACAGTATCTGGAGGTCCATAGATAAGAACATAAGTAGAGTTTACTGGATCAGGCCAGTGGCTCATCTAGTCCAGCATCCTGTCTTCACAGTGATGCCTTAATGGGAAACCGCAAGCAAGACCAGGGAATAAGAGCCCTCTACTCCCCCCAATGGTTTCCAGCAACTGGTATTCAAAAGCATTGTTGCCTCCGATGGTCAGCCATTGCAGCTAGCAGCCATCAATAGCCTTATCACCTATGAATTTGCCCAATCCTTTTTTTTTAAAGGGCTCCAAGTTCCCCATGTCCCAGATTTAAACAAATGCAAGAGCAGCCCTGTTGGATCGGGCAAGAGGTCCAGCTGGTCCAGCAGCCAGTTTTCCACAGAGGCTGACTAGATGCCTCTAGGAAGTCCGCAAGCTGCAGGGCACAAGCACAAATGGGGTGCGAGAGAACACCCTCGGAAATGGTCTGTTGGATAGCTCCCCATTGTGCCCAGATTCCTGCATTTGCAGGGGGATCAGACAAGATGACCCTCAGGGTCCCTTCTAATTCTACTATTCTATGATTCATTTGCCTCTGCCATATTCCATGGCAGGGCCAGGAGGGGCAAGACATTCAAAAGCAGAAGTAGCCACCACCCTCCCCCTCTGGAGCCAAGGACAAACTCCACTCGTCGTTATCATGGAGCAAAGCTTTGACTTCCCCGTCAACTTTGGAGTTTGCTCCCTCTGCACAACACAGAGCTTTCCTGCCAACATCGGACGCCGCTCTTTCTTGACCCTGCTTCTTTTATTACAGGCTTAGGGCAGCCTGCGTGGTTCCTCTCCCTCCCGCCCCCTTATTATCCTCCCCACGACCCCATGACAAAGCTCAGCAGCTTGCATTTCAGGAACAAACTGAAAAGAGGGAAGTGGATGAATTTCCCTCTTTTGCACAACCAGCCAGGCACTAAAAAGCTTTCCCTGGTTCCGTATCTGGGCAACCCGGCTCAAGGCTGAACCGAGGG
Source organism: Podarcis pityusensis (assembly GCF_964106645.2). Lineage (NCBI taxonomy): Eukaryota > Metazoa > Chordata > Lepidosauria > Squamata > Lacertidae > Podarcis > Podarcis pityusensis. Next base: position 64,209,372 of record NC_138033.1, on the reverse strand, counting down.
AAGGGACTTGCGAATATTCCTCTCCAAAGGAGACCAGCCGCCTGCCAACAGCCCTATCCTGTCTTTCTTCTCCTAAAGATTTCTGAACTGAATTGAACCAGCTCTCTGAGCATTCTTCTAAGCCTGCATACGCATTACCGGCTTGAAAGGCAGATCTGTTGCTCTCCCCCTGGCCCAGCTCAGATCCAAACCCTGCTGTTGGAAAATGCATAATCAAAACGAAGTATATCAGAAGAAACAACAACAGGATGGGCTAATGCTGTGTTATGTGCAGGGCATAGTTAAACTATGGAACTCACTGCCACAGGAGGCAGCGATGGCCGCCAGCTTTAAAAAAGGATTGGAGAAATGGCTCGTAGCAGTCAAAGGCAGTAATGCTTCTGAACAGCAGTTGGTGGAAGCCGCAGGAGGGGAGAGTGCTCCTGTGAGCAGGTCCTGCTTGCTGGTTTCCCAGGGGCATCTGGTTGGCCACTGTGAGAACAGGAGGCTGGACTGGATGTTCTTATATACAGTATATTTATTACTTTCCAAACCAGAGCTGGGAACACACTGGGCACAGCGTAAACAGGAGGCCTTAAATGCACCAACAAACTGACTTGGGGTAAAGGTGGCTTCCTATGTCTGCATGACCCTGGGTCAGTCACTGCCTCTCTCGGTCTAACCTACCTCAAAGGGTTGTTGTGGGGATTAACCGAGGAGCAGGAGAACTTGTGGGCCTTGGAGGAAAAGGCAGGATATAAAGGGGCAATCAATCCATAACTAAAACAAACAAATAATGTGAGCTTAGAACCTGTCGTTTCCTTTGTCTCTTAAAGTGCCTGATTTCGCAGCGAGCCCAGAAGGCATAGATGATGCCAGCTCTGGCTTCTTGGCCATCATTTGCTCCAGCAAACAGGAGTGTGTGTGTGTGTGTGTGTGTGTGTGCCCACACACAGCCTTAAAGAGGCAGGAATCAGCCTCTCATTAGCTGCGGCTGGCTAATCTTTAACTGGGGTCCATTCAGGAGAGAGGACACAAGAGACAGTTTGCTTGCACTCTCTACTCAGGCCTCTTGCTGCTCAGCATAAGAGGAGCAGCATAAACGTGTGGCACAAGAGGTGGGGGCAGGAATGACCTCCGGAAAACGGAACCATGTTCAAAAGCTGGGGGAAAGGACTTAGGAACATGGGGAGCTACCTTAGAAATGATTCAGTCCCCTGGTCCCATCTAGCTCAATATTGCCAACACAGACTTGGGAGCAACTCTTCATGGTTTTCGGCATATGTCGACCCGGGACAAACTTTTCCCTCTCAGTGCCTCTTCTCTAATCCTGAAGCTGCCTCGCTGTCCACCTTCTGCATCTGAGCTCCTTTCCCCATCAGCTTTAAAGCTGCCTGTAGCCTCACCTGTAGCCTTTTCCTTTTTTCTTCTTATGCCTCTGCCCCTGACTCTTCCAATCCTGCTGGTACCTAATAATAGGGGCAGCCAAAATGATCAAGGATGGATAGAGTGACTCCCCTATTTGGAAAGGTTGCAGCGTTTGTATAGAGAAAAGGAGACAACATGGATGCAAAAGGAGGCAACATGATGGAAGTGGGATAGTTTAATTGGTAAGAGCATGAGACTCTTAATCTCAGGATCATGGATTTGAGCCCCATGCAGTGGCAGAGCTTCATGCTCTGGCACCTGGGGGTGGAGAGCAGGCAGGGGCAGGGCTGGCATGCATCCCGGGGGCGTGGCGCACCGCTCGCAGGGGTGTGGCACACATCCTGGGGGCGTGGCACCCAGCGCAGGTGGGGGGCAGCCATGGTGGCACCCCACTGGGATCAAGCTGCTGGGGGCGGTGCGCTCCCCCCCCACTCCTCTTCCTCCTCCAGTGGCCCCACGTTGGGCAAAAAGATTCCTGCATTGCAGGGGGTTGGACTAGATGACCCTCGTTGTCCCTTCCATGTGGGGCACCTGGTTGGCCACTGTGAGAGCAGATGCTAGACTAGTTGGGCCATTGACCTGGTCCAGCAAGGCTCTGCTAATATTTTTAACGCAGCCACCTTGGGAAGCAGGTCTGGGTCTGCTCAGCACCTGGATGGCAGGCTGTCCAGGGAGCCTCAAGTGACACGCCTTGAATTCTGCCATGGAAGAAAGGCAGGATGTGACGATGATAACAAATGGAATTTGGGGCTTTCCCAAGATATTTGGCCACCTGAGGTGGCGCAGCAAATGGCATCTCACAGTCACAGGGCACAGTACCCCTGAGCATGCACAGAACTGGCTTCAAAGGCTCAGACCGATAGTGGGGACAAACATAATCTGTACACTATATGCCCCCTTCCTCCTCGGGCCAAAGATAGACGGCAAGACCTGAGCTTAATATTTGCCTGAAGGCACAGAATATCCCTTAGGATTACGCAGGCTTTGTTGTCCTGTTCCCTTTTTGCTGCATTGACCCATGAAGAATCACTTGCGCAGCCTGATCTGTCCATGTTGGGGAGACTCAGGAGGAGGGGCTGGGTATGTTTGTGTGGCTGCTTCACTTTGCCTCACAATAGGGCCAGCTCTGATAGAATCCCATTACCCTGGGGTTGCTGGGTTACTCCACTCCAAGCCCCCTTGTTACAAAGAATAGGTTCTTTTTGGATCCATTTTTAGTTGGCTCTTGCTGCTATTTCGTTTTCTCACATTGTGGAATCTGAAGCCCCATACCCTCTTCCCCAAGTGGATGTTATGCCTTGAACTCTCAAACACCTCTGTGATACCATCTCCCTTCTCTCTGTTGCTCTATGAACACCCAAATACATTCTTTTCCATCAACAACTACCAGTCACAATAGTTATACCACAGACCCTCCACGTTCAGAGGCAGTCTACCACAGAATATTAATTGCAGGAGGAGGGAATTCCATTCAAAGCTTTCCTGGAGGCACCTGCTGATCACTTCAGAGAGCAGGGATGCTCCACCTGGACTCCCTTGCAAGGTGTTCTGTTTTAGCGTGCTTTTCTTTGTCAAAATGCTTACAGCCTGCCTTTGGGTGGCGTAGTCCCTGCCAAAAGCCTAGCAGTATAAAATAAAAAAAAATAAAAAAGGATAGTAAAAATTCAAACAGTCTTAAAGCACAGACCCAAAACACAAACACCCCCCCTCCAAGATAATCACAACATTACTGGCAATTGAAGAGCCAACAAGCCATGCTACCAGCTAGAATTAAGCCTCAAATAGCTGCTCAAAGAGCCTGGCTTTGTTATCCACCAGAAAAATGGGCAGTGAAGGGGCCAAATGGGCCTCCCAAGAGAGGGCATTCCAAAGTGTAGAAGAAGAAGAAGAGTTTGGATTTGATATCCCGCTTTATCACTACCCAAAGGAGTCTCAAAGTGGCTAACATTCTCCTTTCCCTTCCTCCCCCACAACAAACACTCTATGAGGTGAGAGAGGCTGAGAGACTTCAGAGAAGTGTGACTAGCCCAAGGTCACCCAGCAGCTGCATGTGGAGGAGCGGAGACGCGAACCCGGTTCACCAGATTACGAGTCTACCTCTCTTAACCACTACACCACACTGGCTCTCCTTCAACTGGAACAAGCAGCAGCCATTCCATCAGGCTGCAGGGAAGCAGGCAAGAAGGGAAGCGGGGTCAGTCCATTGGCTGAGGATTCCAACAGACACTCAGCATTTGGTACCCATGATTATGCTCGCCCTTCATTGGACTGTTTTTGGTGTTCCCGCCTCCCTGACATTTGTTTCGTACTTCTGCAAGGGGATGACCCAAGAAAGTTAATCTTGAAATGCAGAGGGTTCCATTTTGGCCACATAAAGAAAGGGGCAGGTTGGAGGAATTCAATTCACTTTGCATTTCAAGGCAAATCTACCCAATGCAGCTTCCTGAAACAACACACAAACCGAAATACAGCAATGATTCGAAGTCTGCACTTATCCGAATTTTGCGATGCACTTCTCCAAACCAAAATGCGTATCTTGTGCATAAAATTGGTTATATTGGTGGAAATAATGTGTGAAGAAAGTATTATATCTTAGGGGAAATTGCTTACAAACACGCCTCCATTAGTGAAATCTGCCTACAAAAATGACTTTACTAGGAGAAGTTCACACTAAAATGCTGGTGAATGTTCATGAGGGTTGAAGGGGGGCGGATGCTAATTGCTGCAAAAAATTGGAAAAGGAAATCTAAGGTTGGAAATGTCAGAAGCTGAGAGAACTGAGCTTCAGTGGCACATTTTGAATATTTGAGAACAATTGTTTCACTTCCAATCCAGTCCACAGGTTTTCTTATGTTACTGTGTGATTTCCAAGTTGGTGCAAAATGCACTGAAGAAACGAGAGTTGTCCTAAATAGTTCTCATGGCATTAATTTTACCAATGAAGTTTTGGGGGAGGAGAACAACGACCCTGGCCCCGGAAATTTACCCCAAAGGGCAAATTACTCACTGACCATTGTAATGGAAGTCAAATAGGATACTTTATCTCTCCAGCTCCCTTGTGTCCCCTTCTTCTGCAACCCCCCCCAAAAGACACACAGCCCATTTTTTTTAATATAAAAAATATATTTAAAAAAAAAGACACACAGCCCAGTCAATGCTCTTGACAAGCGGATTTGCCAACGGAAGAACCTTATTGCCGAAATCAACTTTCTTGCAGTTTCTAGCAAATCTCCCATAAAACTGCAACTGGTGAATTTCACTCCTATTTTCCTTTTTATGGTTAAACCCCCTTGTGTCATTTACATCCCATCTCCCTCCCCCCAAAAAACACACCAAGGGGGGGGGAGTTTTTCTTCCTGCTACCCAGTGGCAGAGGAAGGGGTGTGTGGGCCGCCCTGGGTGTCATCACTGAGGGGGGGTGGGGGTGACAAAATGACAAAAATATGAGTTTTTTAAAAATATTTTTTTTTAAATTGGGCTCATGAAACCTTTTAGTTCAGTCAACAATTGTAACGAAATGCGGCTGGCACTGGGCGCCACACCATGGGGGCTGGCACTTACTGCGGGGTCTGCAGCGTGCCCAAGCCACGCGTCTCTTCTGGGAGTGACATGATGGCTTGGGCGCCTGCAGGCTCTGCACTGCCTGAAATCGCCTCTGCATCTGCCCACCGCCTCTGCCTCAGCTGCCCTACAGGCACCCACACAGCTAGCTACACCACTACTACTACCCCCCACCCACTGCCCATGTATCCTTCATGATCCGTAAACAAGCGAAATCAGCTGCACATGTGCATCCCAGTGAAGACGGATGCTGCATACCTGTCGCGCATTGCAAACACTGGAACACAAAGAGCTGTCTTTAACTGAATCACACTCTTCGTCTATCTAGCTCAGTCATGTCTGCACTGACTGGCAGCAGCTCTGCAGGCTTTCCAGTAAGGGACATTTCCAACTCAGCCTGGAATGCTTCTTCATGCGAAGCAGGTGCCCTACCATTGAGCTACAGTAGCCCTTCTCTTAAGACACGGGAACATTGGAAGCTGCCTTATAAGGAGCGAGGCCATCAGTACACCTGGCTTAGTAATGCCCACACTGACTGGCAGCAATAGCTCACCAGGGTTTCAAGCAAGGGCTATTCCCAGCCCAGTTGGGAGAAACCATTGGGGGCTGAACCTGGAACAGGCAGGGGCTGTATCACCAAGCATCAATGCACAGCCAATGTCCCCCAAGGTCTCTTAAAATCGAAATGAGCATCCCAGCCGAACGCCACCCGCTCCCTAATGAGATCTTCTCTGTCTGCATGCATATGCTAGTTTATTCCATTTTCACTATGTTTCCCTAACTGTTAATTTCCACACTGTTTCCGAGCTTTCACACAATGTACAATCCACTTCCGGAACTGTAGTGAAACACTCTGAAAAGCTTAGCACTCATTTCCATACCATTTGCAAACAGATTGTTTCTGGAAGCAAATAACAGGGGGATGAACGCCGTAAACTTTCACTATACAGTGGTACCTCGGATTAAGTACTTAATTCATTCCGGAGGTCCGTTCTTAACCTGAAACTGTTCTTACCCTGAAGCACCACTTTAGGTAATGGGGCCTCCTGCTGCCATCGCACCGCCGGAGCACGATTTCTGTTCTCATCCTGAAGCAAAGTTCTTAACCCGAGGTACTATTTCTGGGTTAGCGGAGTCTCTAACCTGTGTATGTAACCTGAAGCGTATGTAACCCAAGGTACCACTGTATTCCCCTATAGTTCCAGAAGCGGCTTTTATCACAGAATTGTAGAGTTGGAAGCGACTAGTCCAACCTCTTGCAATGCAGAGATCTTTTGCCCAAAGCAGGGCTCGAATGTTGTGTGAAAGCTTAACTATAATGTGGAACTCTGTTGTTAGGAGGAAGTTGTGAAATCGGAATAAACCGCCACCATGTGGACGCAATCTCTGGGTGTGTGTGGTGCTAGGAGCTGTGCTTGGGCGCTGGTCGTTCCTGCTCACTCCACAAACCTTCCAACGGCACAGAGTCCTTCGTTCTGTGAGAATCTGTTCATATTTCGAGCACCAGAATCTGGAACAGGACATTTGCCGTTTCGGCTGAGCAGTTGGCCCATTTATACCTAACAAGCACAGAAACCGATATACCTGACTCAGATATATTTGTGATTGGAGACAGAAAACATTATCCACCCAGGCCGCGGTAATAAAGCCAGACAGGGAAGCAGAAGCTCCGATGGGGAAGCTGAGAAACTGGAGGTCTCCTTTCGACCAGGGCACTAATTGGGGCTGGTTTAGGCTTTAAGGTAAATTGGGTTTCCTCCCGGAGAAAAATATGAGAATACATCTAAAGGACAGGGAAGATGTTTATAAAATTACCAAGGCCTCTGAGAGCAGGGAATGAATACTACAATAACAAGCTGGGAATTTAAGAAAAACACACATATGGCATTTTTTATTTCTGTATTTATTCTTGTTTTCTCATCATAGAATTGTAGAGTTTGAAGGGACCTCCCAGGGCCATCTAGTCTCAACCAGCCCCTGCACCACCCTGGTTGAGAGTCCACATGGTCTGCTGCTCTCTGAATCGCCAACCTTCACTGACAGAAGATACGTACAGACAGCAATCTGTCCCTGCTGAGTTGGGAAATTCTTTTTTAAGTAAAGATGTTGCCCATTTCCTTAAGAGCCTCCCTTCCACCCCATTGATGTGTCTGTCCCTTCTTCCATTCCAGCCACTTTGGTCATAAGAGGTCTGACATTTTGCATTTCTGGAGCACACTCCAAGCAGCCCCCAAGAGATTGCTGCAGCAACCCTTTCAACAACCCTGCAGTGTAGGACAGTAGTATCTTTCCTCCCGCCTATCAGGAGGATGGAGGACATACCAGCTTGCCTGACTGCCCTGTTGAAGTGAGGGTTTGAACCGAGAGCTTCAAAGGTACACTAGCTTTTGACTCGTTCCATGCCCGTTGCTCCTGATTCTAATCTTCTCCCCAAAGTTCTAGGTGGAGAACAATTTCAGCCCAGCTCAACGCAATGCAAGAAAACAGGATGCTGCCTGCCTTGTACCAAGTAAGACCAAATTCGCCCAGATTCACCGGCTGGGATCTGCTCTCCAGGTTTGCAGGCTGGGAGCCTTTCTCGGGTCTCCCTTGAAATCCTGCCAGGAACTGAACCTGGGACCTGCCGCATGCAAAACCGATGCTCTGCCACTGGCCCCTGAGCAGCCACTTCCATTCCTTGATAGCAAAAAATAGAGGACAGTCACACTGTGTCCCTGTTCTGTGCCTGGGGAATAGGAGAATCTGCAGCAAATTGCCAAGAGCTGTGGGATACTTCCTTAGCTCTGGTACCAAGCTACCCCAGATAAAAATACCCCACTCCCAGGTTGCCCATCTCTCCGCCGTCTCAGTTTAATGAAGCAATACAGATATACACATCTATGTCTTTTTAATTTTCTCTTACCTGAGCAGAGAAGCACTAAGTCCCACCAAACCTGCCCAGCTGCCTGAAACATCGGTGTCACCTGACACCTGCCCTCTGCACACCTGTGATACTGAAGCTGGCCTCTCTGGTTACAGAAGCCTTCTAATGAATTAGCTACACCTATCAGCTCACCCACCAGTGACATCACCCGGGTGCAGCAGCCAATCGCCAGCTGGCAGGATCTCTTGCTCCTCTCTTCACGGAGCCGTAAGTAAAGATCAACCTGGGAGCCCGGCAGCCCTAGAGATGAAGTGGCAGGTGGCAACAGGTTCCTGGGCTGAATGATCCCAGCCTCTCCCCCCACCTCCATTCCCAAATTGCCAATTCGTTTAAGATCAGTAGGGAAACTGGCCCTGCTTGGGAAATGGTACCCTCCAACATTTCTCTGATGAAAATAGGGATGTCATATTTATATGTATATTTATACTGCACCCATCAGGGATGCGAGTGGTGCTGTGGGTTAAACCACAGAGCCTAGGACTTGCCGATCAGAAGGTTGGCGGTTCGAATCCCCACAACGGGGTGAGCTCCCATTGCTCGGTCCCTGCTCCTGCCAACCTAGCAGTTTGAAAGCACGTCAAAGTGCAAGTAGATAAATAGGTACTGCTCCAGCGGGAAGGATTGAAGTTGTTGAGCTTTTACAATTTTACCCCAAAGTTGTTGAGCTTATTGGAGCCTGTTCTATACATTTTTGGTATTTTTAACAGGTGTGATATACCATGTATACAACATTTCATAGCTTATTAAAGGATTTTACCCCAGGACATATACTGCCACAGGGGCTGGATTCAATCGACCAGTGGGCCAGATTAGGCCCCAAAAATGGGCTTCGGACATGCCTGTTGTATAGTTACTTATCTCCTTGGCTCAGGGGTCGTATAACACCATACCCTCCAACGTTTCTCCGATGAACGTCCTAAGGAAAAGTGGGACATTCCAGGATTAAATCAGAAACAGCTTCTGTAAATCTGGGACTGTCCCTGGAAAATACAGACACTTGGAGGGCCTGAAAATGTCCCTGCCCTGTGGTGAGATTGGGGGCAAAGCCATTTTATTATTACCCTTCGAAAGTCACACTTCTCTGAATTTTGTGCTGCTGTTCCCAAGACTGTGGGGGCAGAGGAACAACCAAGGGGGGTGCCTCTGCTAATCTCAACACCTGAGGGGGCCTTCAGGAATGGAGGTGACTTTCAGGTATTTGAGGCCTGAGTCATTTAGGGCTTTAAACACTAATGGGCCCTAACACTGAATTGGGCCCTAACTGGCAACTAGTGCTGCTGTTTTAAAACAGAGGTTATATGCAGGGCTTTTTTGTTTACCAGCCACGACTCAACAGAACTCAGTTCTCAGGTGGGCGCATTTGCCATTCTAAGAGAATGAGGGAGGTGGCGTTTTCTAGAAAAATAGCACAGGCTATATGATTTCTAAGGGGAGGCCTGGCTAGCAATCCGGCCACTGCATTTTGGCCCAGGTGACGTTTCCATCTTCAAAGGAATCGCTCAGCTACCACCCCATTACTTATTTTAAAATATTCCTTAACTGCCCTTCACCAGAAGATTCCAGGGCAGGAAAGCTTGAGAAGATTTGAGCAACATAGAAACCGAAATTATGGCCCATACAGCAGAACCACCATTTTCAAGACAAGCCCAGCAGATCTGGAACTATGCTTGATCTGAGAAAGTTGATGGGTCTTTAGTTGGACTTCGCTATTTCAACTCATTGTGTGTGCCTATTTTATAGTTTCGCTTTAATTTTTCTCCATTGTAACTGTTCTCTCTGCTTGATATACATTCTCCAATGAAATAATAACAAAAAATGCTTCACAAATTTTTTTAAGCAGAACACCAATGGGAAAAAAAGAAAAAAGGATATTCTAAAACCAAAGAGAATATAAACGAGAGGAACAGAAAAAGCAGTTCAGCCTAAACCCCCCCCAACTAAAACACCTGCATTATAAGAAAGGTTGTAAACTGGTGCCAAAAAGATTGAGATGCCAGCATCAGTTGGGTCTCCTTGGAGAGGGCATTCCAAAATTGGGGACTCCCTGCAGAAAAGGGTTCATTTTTGCTTTAAACAGCTAGAAGATTAAACCAACAAAAGGGTTTTAGGATCATAGAATTGTAGAGTTTAGTTGCAATGCAGGAATCTCAACTAAAGCATCCCTGACAGATGGCCGTGCAATCTCTGCTTTAAGAACTCCAATGAAGGAGAGTCCACCACCTTCCGTTCCACCGTCAAACACCTCTGACCATCAGAAACATGAACATGACTTTTGGTGAATACGAGCCTCAGCTGCCTCACCAAATTCTGGACCAGCTGAATTACCAAACAGCAGTGGATGCTTTATTTGTTTATATATATTTTTTAAAACTGCTTAATAACAATCTCTTAAGAGTTTTACATAAAAACACAGCATTCAATAAAAATGAGGCCAGAATTATATGCGAGTGGATCTCAGTTATAAAACTCAGCCGTGTACAAAACAGAGAATTAAAAACCAAGAGTCAATGGCTACTAAGCCACGATGGCTCAGCAATGTCACCAAGATCGGAGGCAGAAAAACTTCTGAACATCAGTTGCTAGAAACCACATGAGCCGTGAGTGCTCTTGTGCTCAGGTCCTGCTTGCAGGTTTCCAGCGATAAAGATCTGGTTGGCCACTGTGAGAACAGGATTCTGGGTTACATGGGGCATTGGCCTGATCCAGGAAGGCTCCTGATGTTCTTATGTTGGTCCAGGAAAGCGTGGGTAAATAGGTAAGTTTTGCAGAGGTATTTATAAGTCATGACTGTCTCTAGGAATCTAGAAGGACAATCCATAGGGTGGGTGCTATCACCAAGAAGGCCATGTCTGTGCCATCCCAAGGCAACCATCTGCTTGTTGTGGAATGATGATCAGGGTGTCTCCTCAGAAGATCTTAAAGACTGGCTATGCCTGCACTAAGAGACGCAGTCTACTAGGTATCCAAGAATCATAGAATTATAGAGTTGGAAGGGACTCCCAGTCCAACCCCCTGAAATGCTGATCCCAAGAGGCTTAGAGTTTTAAAAACATCAATGTTGAAACATTGCTACCGTATTTTTCGCTCTATAGGACGCACTTTTTCCCCTCCAAAAATGAAGGGGAAATGTGTGTGCGTCCTATGGAGCGAATGCAGGTTCCTTGGCTTCTCAGCGACGCGCCTGTCCTGGAAGCCGGAGGAGGCACTGCGCCTTCTCCCTCTCTGCGCAGCACCTCTCCTGTGAAGGAGAGGCGCTGCGCAGAGAGAGAGAAGGTGTAGCGCCCCTTGAGCGAAGCGCCTGTCATGCGAAGCCGGAGGAGGAACAGAAGGGACTCCTTCTGTTCCTCCTCCTGCTTCGCAGCGACGCGCCTGTCCAGCGAAGCCCGAGGAGGAACAGAAGGGTCTCCTTCTGTTCCTTCTCCAGCTTCGCTGAAGGGGCGCTGCGCCTTCTCCCTCTCTGCGCAGCACCTCTCCTGTGAAGGAGAGGCGCTGCGCAGAGAGAGAGAAGGTGTAGCGCCCCTTGAGCGACGCGCCTGTCATGCGAAGCCGGAGGAGGAACAGAAGGGACTCCTTCTGTTCCTCCTCCCGCTTCGCAGCGACGTGCCTGTCCAGCGAAGCCCGAGGAGGAACAGAAGGGTCTCCTTCTGTTCCTTCTCCAGCTTCGCTAAAGGGGTGCTGCGCCTTCTCTCTCTCTCTGCGCAGCGCCTCTCCTTCATAGGAGAGGCGCTGCGCAGAGAGGGAGAAGGCGCAGCGCCCCTTGAGCAACGCGCCTAACAAGCGAAGCTGGAGGAGGAACAGAAGGGTCTCCTGTTCCTCCTCCCGCTTGGCAGCGACGCGCCTTTCCTGGAAGCCGGAGGAGGAACAGAAGGGTCTTCTTCTGTTCCTTCTCCAGCTTCGCTGAAGGGCGCTGCGCCTTCTCCCTCTCTGCGCAGCACCTCTCCTGTGAAGGAGAGGCGCTGCGCAGAGAGAGAGAAGGCGCAGCGCCCCATGAGCAACGCGCCTATCACGCGAAGCCAGAGGAGGAACAGAAGGGTCTTCTTCTGTTCCTTCTCCAGCTTCGCTGAAGGGGCGCTGCACCCTCTCCCTCTCTGCGCAGCGCCTCTTCTGTGAAGGAGGGGCGCTGCACAGAGAGAGAGAAGGCGCAGTGCCCCTTCAGCGATGCGTCTGTCCTGGCTTCTGCTTTAGCCCTGCGCAGCCTCTTTGGGCAGGGGGAGCCTTCATCCCGCTGCCCTGAGGAGGCTTGGCGCAGTTACCCCAGAAGCCAGAACAGCCGCACGGTATCCCAGAAGCCAGATCCCTCTTGCTGTTCTGGCTTCTGGGGTTCAGAATAATTTTTTCTTGTTTTCCGCCTCCCATAACTAGGTGTGCCCTATGGTCCGGTGCGCCCTATGGTGCGAAAAATACGGTATTTGGTAGCAAATAGGCTTTGAGGGACGTGGGTGGCGCTGTGGGTTAAACCACAGAGCCTAGGACTTGCCGATCAGAAGGTCGGCGGTTCGAATCCCCGCAACGGGGTGCGCTCCCGTTGCTCTGTCCCTGCTCCTGCCAACCTAGCAGTTTGAAAGCACGTCAGAGTGCAAGTAGATAAATAGGTACTGCTCCGGTGGGAAGGTAAACGGCGTTTCCGTGCGCTGCTCTGGTTTGCCAGAAGCAGCTTAGTCATGCTGGCCACATGACCTGGAAGCTGTATGCCGGCTCCCTCGGCCAATAAAGCAAGATGAGCGCCACAACCCCAAAGTCGGCCATGACCGGACCTAATGGTGAGGGGTCCCTTTACCTTTACCTAGGCTTTGAGGTGGGTGCCTTCATGCACACAGGCATTCCGCAGCTCCCGCCAGCCAAAGTGATGGATTGAGTTATCTGAGAGAAACGTCTCTGTGGACAGATAGCAGCCAGGATTTTACTGCGGTAATAAGGTGCAGCCAGATGCAACCTGGAAGTGAAACCCTCTCCAGGGCACGAGCCAGGAAGGAGCTTTGGGGCTGCCCTTTCTACGTGCGAGCCTGTTGCGAACGGAGTGTGCAAACACTCACATCTTCCGTGCACCTGGAAATGTGGCAAAGGAGGGTGTTAGGGGAACTGGACACCGGCCGCTGTGTCCAGGGAAGTAACCTCATCCGGAGGTGCAATCTGCTAATGAGAAGTTATGCAGGGGGAAGAAAGCGAGCAAGTTCACACCTTTCCTCTGCTTCTGCAGGACTCAGCGGAGCCCGGATGATGCAAATGTGCTTTGCATAAGTACAACCAGCTGGAAGAAGCAGGACTGCAGCTGTGAGGGAGAGGAGGTGCTTTGCTTATGCCTGGCCCAGAACTTGTCCAAAGGCCAGGAGCCTACCCTGGCCGGTGGTTAGACAACAAGGCCTCAGAGCATGTGTGAAAAGCACCCTTTCTTCCCCCTGGCTACTGGCATCCCAGATCACAAGACTGATTTTATATGCACCCCCCTAGCACTTGAATACACTTTGCTGTGTAAGGCTGCATGTCAAAGAACCAATGAGGAGCTAAAACTGTCACTCTTGCCTGGCCTGCTGCCCTTACTAAGCCCCAGGGCAAGTCCTTCTGTCCACCACCTTGAAAAACATGTTCATTGTTATTTATTTAAAGCCTGTCCACCCTACTCTTAAGGGACGCAGGTGGCGCTGTGGTTTAAACCACTGCACCACTTGGACTTGCCGATCAGAAGGTCGGCGGTTCGAGGCTCTACAACAGGGTGAGCTCCCATTGTTCAGTCCCAGCTCCTGCCAACCTAGCAGTTCGAAAGCACGTCAAATGCAAGTAGAAAAATAGGTACTGCTCCAGCGGGAAGGTAAACAGTGTTTCTGTGCGCTGTTCTGGCTTTGCCAGAATCAGCTTAGTCATGCTGGCCACATGGCCCAAAAAACTGTGGAAGCAGACAAACGCCGTCTCCCTTGGCCTGTAAAGCAAGATGAGCTCCACAACCCCAGAGTCGTTTGTGACTGGACTTAACTGTCAGGGGTACCTTTACCTTTACCTTTACCCTACTCTTGAGTCTCCATGAGTGGCTTGCCAAAATCAGTACAGTGGTACCTCAGTTTTCAAACGTAATCCATTCCGGAAGACCATTCAAGTTCCGAGGCATGTTTGAAAATGGAAGCATTTATCCAGAAGCCTTTTTGTTAGGCATTTCAAGTCAAGATTTACCAAAAGAGAGGAATTTTTTTTTCATGTATGCTACAACTTCTGCTAGGATATTGCTAGCACAAAGATGGAAAAGTCCTGAAATACCAACTAAAGAAGTATGGCAAGGAAACCTGATGGAATACGCTGAAATGTCAAAATTAATGGAAAGACTTCGAGACAAAGACAGTACAGACCTTAAGAGACTGTGAACCATTTATGTTATATTTACAGAATCAATGTAAAGAAATGGACTCACTTGCAGGGTTTGAATAAACACTTGCAATTAAAAACAAACAAATGTAGAAATAGAAACAGGATGTTAAAATGGTAAGAGAAGAAGAATAATTATTTTATTTTTTTTAAAGAATAAGAAATAACCAATAAACAGGGAGAGATAAAATGACAAAAAAAAAAAACAGAAAAGGAAGTTGAGGGAAGTCACCGGGAGGGGGGGTTTATAATGTATTTTTTTTGAAGTAATGATTGTGATGATGATAAAATTGTAAAAATTCAATAAAATTATCTTTAAAAAAGAAAGAAAATAGAAACATTTACTTCCAGGTTTATGATGTTCAAGTTCCAAAATGTTCATCAACGGAAACGTTCAAAAACCGAAGCACCACTGTAGCAGGGAGCATTACTTAAACATGTGTGTTACTTGCCTTCTTTAATTCCCACCTTGCACTTTTGATTTGGTTTAATATTTGCATGCTGCTTTCCCAAGAAAGCTGAGCTCCTAGTAGATCATGCGAAGAGAACAAAGAATTGAAAAAATAAAAATAGCAGTACTGTCCATCTTGGTAAGCAAAAAAAGGGGGTAACAGTATTCAATTAAGTTTTACTCAAAGGCGACCCACTGAAATTAAGAAACACAACTATGGCCCATTCATTTCAGTGAGTAAAATTTAGTGGAATGCCACCTAAACAATGCAACAAATGAACACAGGTTGCTGTCAACCCATGAGCCTCAGGCACTTTGCTGTCCTACCACTTCTTCTGCAGTCTGCAGTGCAAAACCGATCCCAAAGAGGAGTCAAACTGGATTCACAACCCCAATGCAAACAAGGGGTACTTCCAGACTGTCGCCATTTTCCGGTGGGATCCCATCACATATCAGCAAAATTAGGTTGGGATAATATAGCTGCCTGGGAGTTTTCGCACGACAAGCCCTCTTCCCCCAAAGATCAGACTTTTTTTTTTTTACAAAAAGAAAAGCTATTGGGAAATGTCCTGGATAGTGTGGGATAAGACTTGACACAAGGCCATCTAACATCTCCTGGCCAACAGATAAGGATGACAGCTCAATAAACAGGCCATCTGGGAAAAGCTCAATGGCTCCCCTAAGGGAAATCCAGCTTCCCTTGTTGCAAGATTTGACTTCTCTCCTCCACGTTTTCCTCCTCCATCTCTCCTCTTTTCTGCTTAAGCGGTTTCCTCTTCCCGCTAAGCCACATTGAAAGGAGAGGTATTCAATAGTTAATGCACCTCCAGCTGCTGGGATCATTATCTGGGTTAATTCAGGCATTGTTTGTGGAGTGATTCAGCCAGGATTCTGTTGAATCCCCCTTGAAGGCTGGAGCGGAGGCAGCTTTCTCTCTTTTCCCCCCAGGAAGACTGAAGACAGCTTGAATGAGGCATCACAGCCTGTGCCAGGTCCCTTCAGCCTGGAGGCACGCCTGGCCAGAGTACTTCAGTTATATTGTACTGTAATAACAATTAAAAATGTGTACACACACACACACACACACACACACACGTTCTTAACCTGAAACTGTTCTTAACCTGAAGCACCACTTTAGCTAATGGGGCCTCCTGCTGCTACTGCACCGCCGGAGAACGATTTCTGTTCTCATCCTGAAGCAAAGTTCTTAACCCGAGGTACTATTTCTGGGTTAGCAGCATCTGTAACCTGAAGCGTATGTAACCTGAGGTACCACTGTATACACATTTTCGAGCACAATTCAAAGTGTTGGTGCTGACCTTTAAAGCCCTAAACGGCCTTGGTCCAGTATACCTGAAGGAGCGTCTCCACCCCCATCCTTCTGCCCGGACACTGAGGTCCAGTGCCGAGGGCCTTCTGGTGGTTCCCTCACTGCGAGAAGCCAAGTTACAGGGAACCAGGCAGAGGGCCTCCTTGGTAGTGGCACCTGCCCTGTGGAACACCCTCCCACCAGATGTCAAAGAGAAAAACTACCAGACTTTTAGAAGACATCTGAAGGCAGCCCTGTTTAGGGAAGCTTTTAATGTTCAATAGACTATTGTATTTTAATATTCTGTTGGAAGCTGCCCAGTTGTTGGAAGCCACAGAGAGGGCGAGTGACATTGTGTTCAGGTCCTGCTTGTGGGCTTCCCAATTGGGGCATCTGGGTGGCTACTGTGAGAACAGGATGCTGGACTAGATGGGCCCTGGCCTGATCCAGCAGGCTCTTCTGATGTGCTGATGCATTTTGACCTTGGTCTTCATCAGGAGTCTCCATACTACGTACCTAAAAGCTGTTTGGCAGAACGTCAAATATAACGATACAAGGAACAAGCCAATTGTTATGCATACATCTGGAGCCAGGCCAGGAGTCCAGGGGTGGTTCATTAGTGGAAATAATTTAAGATTCTTGCTCCGTTTGGGAAGGGCAGCTTCTGCTGAGAGCCGACTTGGCTGGATCACATATTAATTGATGTGTGTGGGGCACTCAAAGGCTAGATAAGCATCATGTAGTTAATAGCCCCAATTGGTGGTGTTATTTCCATTTGTATACATTACAACTGGTTTAATGTTTGCGCAATTTTATATTTGCTTCTCTGCCAAACTGCTCTTACGCCGCAGAGCACAGAAGAAGATGCATTTGGTCTAAATCCCTTTGGGTTTCTGTTCTAATCTGGAGTTACATCAGATTGTCAGGATTTTGTCAGAATACACCGATTGCATTTGAATTATTTTGCTTTCGATATTAGCAGATACACACTTGTTTGTTTTTACCTGTTACGGGACGCCATAGAATTATATTTATTTCTCCATATGTCTTCATGCTACTTTGTAACTATTTTTATCCCAATTGTTTTTTTTAAATCACACCTTCAGTTTGTTGGGATTTATTTCCCTTTTTAATTTGGTACTGCTAGGTTTTCGTACTTTGTCAGAAAATCCAAGAAAAGTGTTTCACCAGCCTATTGCTTGATCTGGCTATTCATATGCTACTTTAAAAAAAAACAACAAAAAAACTTTTCTGCGTGGAACGCTCTGTCACAAGAGACTAGGGCCCTGCAGGACTTGACATCTTTCCGCAGGGCCTGCAAGACAGAGCTGTTCCACCAGGCCTTTGGTCAGGGCGCAGCCTGACTCCCTCCTTTGGCAATCTTTACAAAACTTTAGTTTATGGTTTATTATTTTTATAATGTTTTTATAATGTTGCACTATCTTAGTGTTGTTAGCCGCCCTGAGCCCAGCTTCAGCTGGGGAGGGCGGGATATAAATAAAATTTATTATTATTTATTATTATTATTATATTTCTTGTACAATGCTTAGAGCTGACTGCAGTTCAGCGGTATATAAATTGTTTAAATAAAGAAAATAAGTAAAAGAGGCATGCACACTCTGGGAAGCAAACCTCTTCCCAAACCATTTTCATTTTAAAATCAAATCAAACGATTTGGGGAATTTTGCAGCGGTTTCAGTGATAGGGGCTGCAAACTGCATGCCACAGGGTCTTACGCAGTCTCATGAAAAGAGCTTTGTTGCTGCTCAGCTCCCAACACACAGGCAAGCAAAATGTTATCAAGGCACAGGTGGCTGTGGCCTCGCAAGAAAATCATTTTGCTGTATAGTAGGTGGTAGGACAGCAGTGGGTGCTTTAGCTGAGATTCCTGCATTGTGGCAGTTTAGACCAGATGACCTTTGAGGTCCCTTCCAACTCTCAGATTCTATGTTTCTATGAATCTTGGAACACACACTCCACCCTCAAAGCAGTTCCACTGTAAAATTTGTCCCTGGCTAAGGTTTTATAGGCTGTATTTATTTTATACTTTCCTATTAAGTATTTCTGCCCTGTTTCCCCCTCCGAAAGGCATTTATTTATTTTATTTAATGCATTTATTTTATTTGTGGCACTTATATCCCACCTTTTCTCCCCTCCCAGGAGCTCACGGTGACACACATGGTTCCTCATTTTAACCCCCCCCCCCACAACAACAACCCTGTGAGGTAGGTTGGGCTGAGAGGCAGCGCCTGGCCCAAGGTCACCCATTGAGCTTCACGGTGGCTCAGTGGGGGGATTCGAACTCTGGTCTCCCAGCTTCTACTCCAACGCTCTAACCCCTACATTGCATACCTGCAAACCTGCCCTGCTTCCCACTGTCGTTTGATTCAACTGAGCTGCAGCCACCCAAGTAAATTTTTGCTCACGACGTCATTAGGGTATGCAGCACTTAACAACGGCAGCAAAATAAATAAATAAATCACTTGGGTCACCTCAGCCAATCAGATTAAATCTTCAGCGCCTGGTCCTGCTGGTTGCGTAAATCAGCCCTAAGACGCCAACACTCCCCCCCCCCGCAAGACGCTAATAGAGGGGAATGAGCGGCTGCCAAAGCGGATGATTTAAGGAATTTTTGCCTAAGCCCGATGCTGCGGGTTTAAGGCCTTTGTGCCGCTAGCTGTGCAGGGGGAAGAGGGGTCACATTGCAGAGAAACTGGAGACTTGTGTATTTATTTCCCAGCAAAGGTATCTGTGCCACACAATCCAGCCGCCAACAATAGACCCTCGGCCTTGGATGCACTTCCTCAAGCAGGGCCTGACACTGTATCTTCACCCTACACATGTGCACACACACAAACACACACACACAAACACATACACACACCCCTGCACGTCAGAGGCAGAGGATGGATCTGGCCCTCTCTTCCTAAGGATTTGGTAAGACCTCCCCCCACCAGTGCTTGGCAAAGGGGTGAGAGCTGAATGCTTTGCATGCAGAAGGCGGCCATCGGCTCAACTCCCAATATCTCCAGGTAGGAATGGGAGAGACAGCTGAGTCTGGAAACCTGGAGAGCTGCTGCCCATCAGTGTAGGTACTCTGGAGCTAGATGCTGAGAGCACAGCAAACTGCCTTTTACCGAATCAGACCATTGGCCCACTTAGCTCAACACTGTCTCCATTAACTGGCAGCAGATTTCCAGGGCCTTGGGCCCAGGATCTTTCCCAGCCCGACCTGACCGTGTTGGGAACTGAACCTGGTGCATTCTTCCTGCAAGGCAGGCACTCTAACCACCAAGCTACAATGGCCCTTGCCAAAGGCTCCAGCTCAGGATTGGTTCCCTAGGTTTCCAAGTGTGGGGCGTAGCCTGAAAGAACAGCCAACTGCAGAGCAGGAAGGGACTCTGAGGGTCAGCTAGTCCAACCCCCTGCAATCCAGGGAATTACAGCTAAAGAATCCCTGGCAGATGGACAGCCAACCTCTGCTTTAAAACCTCCAAGTCTACCATTTTCTGAGGTGGTGCATCCCTGTAATGGCATAGCCACTGATAAAAGCACACCTTGAATCTTGTAGCTACGCAGTGAGGTCCTAAGAAAGCAAATGTCTGTTTTCAAATTGGGGGCATGTCCCCTTTTGCAGTAGTGTTTCCGCAGGCATCAGAGAAACACACAGCCCCTCTTGCTGTGTTTCAGCACAGTTACTTACCCAGGGAGAGGGCCTTCTTGGCAATGGCGCCCTCCCTGCGGAGTACATTTCTGAGCACAATTCAAAGTGTTGGTGCTGACCTTTAAAGCCCTAAATGGCCTCAGCCCAGTATACCTTAAGGAGCATCTCCACCCCCATCATCCAGCCCAGACACTGAGGTCCAGTGCCGAGGACCTTCTGGCAGTTCCCTCCCTGTGAGAGGTGAGGTTACAGGGAACCAGGCAGAGGGCCTTCTCAGTAGTGGCGCCTGTCCTGTGGAACACTCTTCCATCAGATGTCAAAGAGATAAACAACTATCTGACTTTTAGAAGACATCTGAATGTAGTCCTGTTTAGGGAAGCTTTTAATATTTGATGAATCATTGTATTTTAATATTTTGCTGGAAGCCTCCCAGAGTGGGTAGGGAAACCCAGCCAGATAGGCAGGGTATAAATAATAAGTTGTTGTTGTTGTTGTTATAATAAATTCTTCTTCTTCTTCTTCTTCTTCTTCTTCTTCTTCTTCTTCTTCTTCTTCTTCTTCTTCTTCTTCTAGTATGTCAAGGAAATAAAGAACTGCACAACTTTTAGAAGACACCTGAAGGCAGCCCTGTATTGGGAGGTTTTTAAGGTTTGACATCTTATGATTTTATATTTGCTGGAGGCTGTCCAGAGTGGCTGGGGAAACCCAGCTGGAAGGGTGGTGTACAAATAATAAAATTATTATTATTAATATTAATATTTCAGGGGTGCCCACAGCCCACCCCCGAAACACACATAACAAATGCTTGAGGACTTTATATGGTCCACGTTTTAAAGTGAGCTGATCAGATTTGCAGCTCCATGACCAGTACATGGCTTGAAATGCAGACTGCCCTTCACTTTTTGCACTGCTCCAAATTTTGCAGGATAGTTCTTGGTTCAAAAACACACTGAAATGCATAGGTTAGGTTAAAACACCTATACAAATCCACATTTTAAGGCAAAATATTAAAGCACGTTTTCATGCTTTCCTTAAAAAATAAATACAGTGGTACCTCGGGTTGCAAACACTTCGGGTTACAGACTCCGCTAACCTGGAAGTAGTAGCTTGGGTTAAGAACTTTACCTCAGGATGTGAACAGAAATTGCACGGCAGTGGCAGCGCAGCGGCAGCCCCCATTAGCTAAAGTGGTACCTCAGGTTAAGAACAGTTTCAGGTTAAGAACGGACCTCCGGAACGAATTAAGTTTGTAACCAGAGGTACCACTCTATAAGCAGATTGGTGTGGAAACAGAATGAGTTGGATTTGTGAATAAATAAATGAAGCGGACAAAGTCCTGAGACAGATCTGTCCAACCTTTAACACATGCCAGCATTAAAGGATTTCTGTAATTCTCAGTTCGTCTATTCCTTTTGCAGATTTTTTTTTAAAAAACCAAGATGCTGGAATTTCCCCGTCCTTATTACCTAGATTGTGGGAGTTAGTGCAAAACTTTACCGGTATCAGAAAGCCTGTATATTGCAGGGGGAAAGTGTAGAATGTGGGGCAAAGAAAATGTGATTTTATTAGAAACTTCAGCTTCCATTTTAAGAAGCAATTTTGTAGCCCTCTCACAACAGAAATCTGCTTGTTGAAACCTTAGCAGGCAGAGAAGAGGAAGAATTAGATGTTCCAGTGATCTGGGAACCATTGCTGGCTTCCCTTCCCATAACCAGCAGCAGCACAGAATAAATTGTGCAAAGCAGCAAGTTGCAGGATACATGACACAAAACCAGAGGAAAATATTAACGTGTGGAAATTATGTAGGTCTCAGAGTGCAGCTTTACTTGTCACAGTGTTCGAATTGCACATAGTTTTAGTGGGCTGGGCTCGCTCAACCCTTGCGGGGGCATCTAATTTGGGATACGTGCATTACACCTGCCAAATATTTGGCAGCGAGATGGTGAGGAGAGAATGCAGAGAGGTCCTCCAACGGCAACATCCACCAGCTGTGTCCCCATTTGGAAATGGACCTGCCACAGTTATACACGCATGGCTCTCATCCAGCCTAGACTGTCGCAACGCTTTCTACATGGGGCCACCCTTGGAGAGGGAAACAGACCCAATGAAATAAATGGACATGATTAACATAGGTCCCTTTATTCCACTGGGTCTAGTCTGAGTAAATTTTAGTTGGAGACAACTCTCTGAATTGATCAGACTTGGCATGAATATCAGAGGATCCAGCATTCTGAAGCACAGAGTGTTCTGCTTATTGTATCTTCCAGAACACAGCCACTGATTTCAGAGACTCCATATGGCAAAGGACACCCATCATGGCTTGATTCTTCCCCTATCCCTGCATTCAGTCACTTGCCACTCAGGAGCCAGCCTTCCAAATCCTTCAGCAGCCAGCAAGAGACCTCAAGGGACTCAATGAACCATTTATTTCCCAAAATATATATATGTAAATTGTCCAGTAGCACCTTAGAGACCAACTAAGTTTGTTCTTGGTATAAGCTTCCGTGTGCATGCACACTTCTTCAGATACCATTTATTTCCCTTTATTTTTATTTTTTTGAAAAAAAAAAGACTTCCCCTGTCCCTCACAGTCTGCCAGAAAGGGACCTGGTTGTGGGTCTAAAAGTCACAACAGCAGCCAGGCCACTTCCAAGCTGCTGAGTCTGCAAACCGAACCACATTCCTGAGCCCCAAACCAGGGCTAAGGGGGAATGAAAGGGCCGGTGCAATTAACCAAATTACAAATGGAGCCATCAATTTTTCCTAACTGCAGCCTGTTGTGGTGAGTCAGCCAGGAGGAGTGGGGCCAACAAACCAGCTATTGTTCCTGACAGCCCCTCTGTCGCTTCACATCATAGACAGGCAAGCGGGGACCAAGACCGCTTGCACTCCATCACCATCTCGAGACAAGAGAGAGGAATGGGAAAGGACAGGATTGTGTCAGGCAGACGTGGGGTGTTTTATCTGCAAAGGTCGAAGCTGAGCTTTGGAAGGTTTATTTAATTATTACGTATGGAAGTGAGAGCTGGACCATAAAGAAGGCTGATCGCCAAAGAATTGATGCTTTTGAATTATGGTGCTGGAGGAGACTCTTGAGAGTCCCATGGACTGCAAGAAGATCAAACCTATCCATTCTGAAGGAAATCAACCCTGAGTGCTCACTGGAAGGACAGATCCTGAAGCTGAGGCTCCAATACTTTGGCCACCTCATGAGAAGAGAAGACTCCCTTGAAAAGACCCTGATGTTGGGAAAGATGGAGGGCACAAGAAGAAGGGGACGATAGAGGACGAGATGGTTGGACAGTGTTCTCGAAGCTACCAGCATGAGTTTGACCAAACTGTGGGAAGACAGGAGTGCCTGGCGTGCTCTGGTCCATGGGGTCATGAAGAGTCGGACACGACTAAACAACTAAACAAAACAAACATTCAAATATCCGAAGGGCTGTCATGTGGAAGGTGGAGCCAGCTTGTTTTCTGTGGCTCCAGAGGCGAAGACCCAAACCAACAGATTCAGATGGCAAGAAAGGAGATTCTGAATAGACATTGGGAAGAACTTTCTGACAGTGAGAGCTGGCCAGAAGAACAGACTCCCTCGGAAGGTGGTGGATTCTCCTCCATGGGAAGTTTTCAAACAGAATCCATCTGTCAGGGATTCTTTAGCTGTGATTCCTGCATTACAAAGGGTTGGACAAGATGAACCCTGGCACCCCTCCCAACTCCACAATTCTATGATTCTATAATCCATGAATATTCATAATTAAAAACAGTTGAAACATATTCCATTCACAAGAACGGAATATGCCACAGGTCAGGGTCCATGTTCAGTATTTGCCAGAAGCTGTATAGTGAAGGGGCCAGGAACACCACTGTGTGTGCATGGAGTTCCACACTTTAGGGGCTGCCATGGAGAAGACCCTCTCCTGGGCCAATACCACCACCCCTTGAACTTCTGAGGGAGGTGGAACCACCAAGAGGAACCCCTCTGTTTATCTTAATGCCTGGGAAAGACTGTAGGGAAGGAGGTGGTATTTCAGGTATGATTTCAGAGGATGTTACAAATCAGTTAAAATACAAACACCTAAAACAAAAAAGCCCAAGTCAGACAGAGCAGATAAAACGTACCTAAAACCAACTGGAGATCAGCCTTAAGATCATCTTGAGGAGCAGACCTTACAACAACAGATACCAACGCTGGCAACCCAGAAGAAAAGCACAGGCAAATGGATATAGTAGGCCTTAACCTGGTGCCAAGCTGCCAGCAAAGTCAATTGCAGGAATTCCTTCCAGGAGAGCAATGCTTCTGAACACCAGTTGCTGGAAACCACAGGAGAGAGTGCTTTTGTGCTTGGATCCTGCTTGCCGGTTACCTGTAGGCATCTGGTTGCCCACTGTGAGAACGGGATACTAGAGAGGATGGGCCATTGGCCTGATCCAGCAGTATTGTTCTTATGTTCAAAGCTGTGGGGCCATCACAGATAAGGCCCTGTCTCATGTCACTCCCCTGATGCATCTCCCTCAATCGTGGGACTATGAGAAGAACCTCCCCCACAGATCAAAGAGTCCAGGGAGGACAGGCTGATGCAGGCTGAGGTGCCCTTTAGGTCATGCTCAGTGCCTGAGGCTGGCTGCAGCTGGGGCTTGTCAGAGGCTTGGCCCAGCTGAACTGTGTGTCCACAGAGCCTCACAGCTGTGTGGAAGGCACTTTCCTTCTTGGGCAGAGGAAGCGGATGCCAGAGGAGCAGCACAGATTTGGAAGGAAGAGATACTTAGAAAGCAAAGAACTGCCTCAGCATGGGATGCACAGCAGGGACCGATGGGGAATTCTTTCTGGATGGCAACAAGCCAGGAAAGTAAACTCTGTGTGAAGCGATAGAGGAAGACATTTGCCCAGTAACACTTGTGAAAGCTCAGTGCTGAGAAGAGTCTCAATCCTCCATACTTGGAGCAAGAGGCTCACAAATATATTTCTTATCAAACGACGAGGTTTTGGGGGTTCTGAGAGCACCCACAAGTTGGGGAGATTTCAGAGCAAGGAGGACACTGTGCCAAGGTGCAGAGTCATACCACAACATGAGACTGTGTCCAGTTCTGGGGTCACGAGGTTCTCAGAGGAGGCAGTCAATGTCCCAGTCAAGCAGAGAGCAATTCAGCACCTTGGAGAGCTCCAGGGAGCCCTGCTGAGGTGGCTATAGGAGATGACTCTGTAGGGACCTGGAGTCAACTCAAGTATTACTTAGGCCAGCCAGTCCCAACCCTGGAGCTCCAGATGGTTAAGATTAGCAAAAACATCCCACGAAGAAAAAGCAGAGCAGTGGTCATCATCCAACCAGCAGAGCAGACAGAAATCCCTTTGCAAAGTGGGGAGAAGAGAACAGTGGAAGAACTGGCGAAGCCATGGGCCTGCTGCAACGACCAACATTTCCCCCTAAGGAAGAGTCAGCCAGATCTTCTGGGAACGAAGGTGGGGAAGGATCTCTGCCTAGTGCATGCAGGTCTGATGGGAAATGCAGCAAGGCCTCCCCTGACGTCCCAAGTGATATGGCAAGATGTTCAGAAGGAGACAGTCCTTTAAGGATCCTTGTCCCGAGCTGGTTTGCAATGCTTTAAATGTAGTGGCCCGCCCTACGAAATGGGCTCACAGACTGGTAAAATTGGTACAGCATCACAGGCTCCAGCATCAGAGGGTCAAGAAGTTAGCAGCTGTGTTTTGGCTCAGTGAGGCTTTCCCAATATTTTTCAAATGAAACCCCTGCAGTGATCCAATGTTGTAGTAACTGCAGCATGTCTGACTGGAGTAAGGAGCTGGCCAAAGGTGGTCCTCTCCGCCTTCAGCTCCAAAGGTGCATCCAGCATCACTTCTGAACTGCACTTCCTGACTTTTCAAGCAGTGTTCAAGCGGTCCATCTCAGATGGAAGAACAACCTGATCCCTAAGTCTTTGCCTAAACAAGCACAACCAAGCATGTGCTCAAACCTCTACAGCGGTAATAATAACAATTATTTTATTATTTGTACCCTACCCATCTGACTGGGTTGCCCCAGCCACTCTGGGCAGCTTCCAATACCGTACTGTCCCGAATATAAGACGCACCCGCAAGTAAGCCGCACTATTAAAATTCAAGGCTTATTTGCGGGTGCGGACCACCTCCTGGCACTACCGCCCTGAACGGGGGATGGCCGGCACTGGTGCTTGGCACCCTGTTCCCCAAACCAATGCTTGGTTCTGAGTGCACTGTGTGCCCACCTCCTGACACTACCACCTCCCGGCACTACCTCCCCAAGCTGGTGCTGGGGGAGGCTTGGGAGCAGTGGGCGGGCTGCGCGCCATTGCCCCATGCTCCCAGGCTGCTTCCTGGGGGTGGGGGGAGCCATGCCGCTTTGCCGGCAGCCTCCCTCCCTTCCCCCTTCCTTACGGCAGCTCAGAGGAGGCTTGGGAGACGAGGTCAGGATGGGTGCCGTTGTCCCGCACCCCCAGCGGCTCTCGTGGGCAGCTGTTTATGCTATGGTAAGGTCATGAATATAAGCCACACTTTAACTTTTCACAATCAGA
Source organism: Podarcis pityusensis (assembly GCF_964106645.2). Lineage (NCBI taxonomy): Eukaryota > Metazoa > Chordata > Lepidosauria > Squamata > Lacertidae > Podarcis > Podarcis pityusensis. The sequence goes on along the minus strand of NC_138033.1, from coordinate 64,183,157 downwards.
ATTTGGCGGAAAAAAGTGTGCCTTATATTTGAGCCAATATGGTATATACAAAAACATAATAAAGCATTGCAAAAACAGTAGTTGAGAAACCTTATTGGGCCAACATAAACTCATCCCCACTGCCCCTTACCCTAATATATTAAAAAAGCATCATTCAGAATCATCGTTTGCAAAACCCAATACAACAGTGCAATAAAATTTAAAACAGTAACCATTTATTTAAGATCCAGTTAAAACTATGTAGTTTAATTAAGTCAACAACACTGGTGAACTTGATCTGGTGACACCAGCTTTTCGGAGCCATTTGCACCTTCTGTGCCCCCCTTGCCTGTTAGTGCCCCACTAGGTAATACCACCGCCTGCTTTGGGACCCACTGCTCTATAGACACCCACAACAGCCTTCGCCAACCTGGTGCCCTCCAGCTGCGGTCCAAAATATCTGGAGGGTCCCAGGTTTATAACAGGGTGACTGAGGGGGCTTCCTATGTTTGAAAACCCTGACTCCAGAGGAATCCTATGCACCCTTTATGTCACTGCTGGGCTTCCCACCTACTCAAGATCAGCTTGGGATCTCCTCCACCACACCAAGAAACTGCAAGAGAAAGCCAAGACAGCTTCCAGCACAAAGCTTAGCATTTCTCCAAAGGGTCCTGCGGCATCCTTGGCCTTACCTCCCTCTTGAGGGCTTCACTCTCCACATGGCGGAGATTGTTCTTCGCCTGCACGTAGATCTCGGCCGTGTGCTGAACCTCTGGGGGGTTTGGCGCTGGGTAGCCAGGAGGAGGAGGGAGCACCTTGGTGTCGGGGGGTGGGGGAGGCGCCGGGAAGTTTGGAGGTGGGGGTGGGGAGGCCTCACCCCCCTTCTTGCTGTTCCCGGGGGCGAGGTCGGGGTTCAGCATGTCCATGTAGGTTTGCATATCTGTGATCGTCGTACCGGGAACTCCTGGAGCAAGGAGTCGGAGGAGAGAGAGACAGAGAGCACAGACTGAAATATTCATTGAAATTTGCAATGCTGTAAAACAGCCTTTGAAATACCCTTTGACATTTTCAGTCTACAGACGGTCATTTACCCTTGCTAGATTCAACATGCTGCCATCTGCCTTATTGCAAGGCAGATTCGAGGGTAAACCATACGTGGAACGAGTCTGCCCCTGCGGCTTGATGGAGGTAGAAACTGTCTTTGTTACGCTGCCATTTCTACGGGGACATACGCTCGGTATTTATTACCCCTGCTATGCAAAAATCGCCAAATGAATCCAAACTTCAATATCTAAAATCCTTGGTAGACCACAAGGATCCTGAAATCACATTAAGGGTAGCCAAATTCTGTGTGATTGCCATAAAACTTAGGGAACAAGCTGTGCTACCATAATTATTAAGGCCTTAAATGATAATTTTAGGTTATATGTCAGTGACTAAGTTTTAATTTATATATTTTTAACCGTTGCTGTATCTGTATTGTCCGTTATACCTAATTGCAAATTCAAAAGTATCCGTACTGTGTTTTATGACTTCCTTGATATTGTATGTGGGCTGGAACTGGTCTGTGACCGAAATAATAAAATTCATTTGCAGTCCTTTGAAATGTCCTTGGAAATTTGCACTTCTCCACATTTTGTAGCAGAGGTCTCCAAAAATGGGTGCACAACATATGGGAGACACAAGATGAGCCCTGTTGGGTCCACCTAACTCCAGCATCCCTGCAGCTTTCTACAGTGTCCAACCAGAAACATCCAGGAAGCCCGCAAAGCCTGAAGGCAAGAACCTTCCCCAGTTGTCTGTCTCCAGCAGGTGCAATTAGTGCAAGATTGCTTTGGCTCACCTTTGAGCCTGTGTGGCTTTAAAAGGGAGGACCAGTGTCCTTTGCAATGTCCTTATTTGAAATTATTTTCAAAAGAAACCATAGCTGCTTTTGGAAATGCGGGCATTGCTTGCTGCTGTGCTGGTAATGTTATCTAGCAGGGCTGGGAAGGAAGCACAAATCTGTGCCACAAGGTGGCACTCTTCCCTTTGCCCTGATCTGTATGGGTGGCCACGATGATAAAAAGGTCTGGAAACTGAGCCTTATGAGGACAGGTTGAGGGAGTTGGGGGTGTTTCGCCTAGAGCAGAGAAGACTGAGATGAGCCATCTTCAAATATCTAAAGAGCTGTCACATGGAAGATGGAGAAAGCTTGTTTTCTGCTGCTGCTCCACTGGGAAGAATCAGAACCAGTGGATTCAAATGAGAGGAAAGGAGATTCCAACTAAACCTTTGGAATAACTTTCTGACTGTTAAGAGGCGTTTAACAGTGGAACAGATTCCCTCCGAAGGAGGCTGATTCTCCTCCATGGTAGGTTTTTAAACAAAAGTTGAACGGCCGTCTGCCAGGGATTCATTAGCTGTGATCCCATCCAACTCCACGATTCTACAATTCATTGGAGGTTTTTAAGTGGAGGTTGGGGTTTTTTTCACCTTTTGTCATAAGATTTTGTTGAAGCCTTTTCGTGGTAAAATAAGATCAAAGAAAACTAATCTAAAATTTTAAAAACAGAGAAAGAAGAGCAGAGGTTGGGTGCTCATCTGTCAGATATGATCCAGTTGAGATTCCTGCATTGGAATAGGTCCCTTTTCTGTAGTGGATCCCCGTTTGTAGAATGCTCTCCCCATGGAAGTTTGCCTGGCGCCTTCATTATATATATTGTAGGTGCCAGGCAAAGACATTCCTCTTCAACCAGGCCTTTGGTGGATTAATAGTCTACAGTCTTTTAAATGTGTCTGTGAGACACAGGGGTTATTGCTTCATGGTTTCGGTGTGAATCTTCACTTGTGTTTCATGCATTTTATTCTGCGAACCACCCTGAGATCTTTAGATGAAAGTTTGATGAATAAAAAACAAATAGATCAAACTCTGCAATTCGATGGTGCTATGAATTAACTCCCCCACCCCTGCCGCCACCTCCCACTTCTTCCCAAGAGCAACTTTGCAACAGATGGCAAGTGGGGAAGGGCGAACAGACCCCAACACACACACACACACACGTTTGTGTGTAAGGGATACTCACTGCAGCCTTGACTGTTCCTTTTCTCCCCGGTGCTAGACTGGCTGGAGTTGCAGGAGTCGTAGTTGGAGAGGGTGCTGCTGGGGGACCCGAGGTCAAAGTGGGCCTGCGGGGCAGACATGGTGGTGTTGGGTGACGACATCCCAGAGTCCGGCTGCTTGAACTCCAGGTCCGTCGAAGGATCCCGCGAAAGGACCCTGTGCTCCACACTCTGCAAGCCACAGAAGTGTCAGTTAGAGGTGAGTAAGCAGCTCAGAGAAAGGGGCCACTCCGCAACAGGCCACGCTCAGGTGGCCCCCTCCTCGAAAACGGGTCCGCCTGGCTGATTGGGTGGTTGAACTTCTATCCCCACCTTCTGTCCTCCAAGGAAGTCTGGGGGGGTGCGTGGTTCTTCCCCTCCTCATTTGTTCCTCACAACAACCCCTGCAGGGTAGGTTAGTCTGAGAGGCAGTGACTGGCCCAAGGTTGCTCAGTGAGCTTTGTGGCCACGTTGAGGTTTCGAACCCTGGTTTCTCCCAGGTTCTACTCTGATGCTCTAACCCAGGGGTCCCCAAACTAAGGCCCGCGGGCTGGTTAAGGCCCAAGGGACTTGTTTATCCGGCCCACGACGACCCCTGCCTCCCGCTCTTACCAGTGCTGTGCTGCGCGGCTGCGCACTTCCGGGTCAGAGGAGCACTGGAAATAGCTTGTGCACATGCACAAGCATTATTTGCACATGCGCAAGCATTATTTTCAGTGCACTTCTGGGTGGGAAGTGTGCCAGAAATAGTGTGTGTGTGTATGGGCACACGCTCCCCCGCCCTCCAGCCCGCTACATGATCGACGCTGGAGACACCAGCCTGAGGCGCAGTAAGTTTGCTGACCCCGCTCTAACCACTAGACCACACTCCCTGTGTCTGCATGCAAAGCAGGGGCTCTGTCCCTGATTTCAGGGTCCTCCCTGGCCCAGACAGGGGACAGGCCAACTCTTGCCAAAT